>NW_028136041.1:0-469736 GCF_964662115.1 Mustela nivalis
AAACATCCAAAGACAAAAACTTGCGTGACTGCTTCCCATTTGCCCTTCTTTCATAAGCTGAGGATCTCCTCTCACGGTCTGTGGGTCTATCCTGCCATGTTCTCGGCTCCGCACCCAAGCCGAGTTTGTGTTTTCAGACTTCTGTGCCCACAGCCCGGACCCACACACCCTCCAGCCTAGGGCCTATGGAGACACACTGAAGGACTGTGCCAGTCCTCTCCAAGAAAACTGTACCCAATCCATTGGCCACAACCCTAGAGATTAGGAGAATCCAATAAGGTCTCCAAGGCCATGCCTTGGCCATGGACTAAGAGGGGCACTCTGACACCAGCTGAGCAACTATCTCCACTTATATACTCAGACAGTGTCCCCAGAGACAGAAGATTGAAACAGACAGGCATCTAGGCTCTAATATGAACCCTAGCTTTGGTTTCCAGGTGTCTCTACTCAGAGAACTGGTTTGAAGACCAGTATCTGGGGCTTTTCTGAGGCACCAAAGAGAACCTGTCTCATCTCGACATAGGGATCTCTTTTTAATTGGAGCAATATTACACCCTTCGGTTAGGCAAATACTTCATGGCCCCTGAGCTGCCAACATATTCCAAGGTCTCCATGCACACAAACCCACATTATGACCCATCCACAGGAGAGTCCATTTCAATTCAGCCCCCTAGTTAGCTCGCCCCAGAGCCAGTAGTTCAAACATGTCTTGTCACAAAGAGCCAATGGGAATGTGAGGTATGCTGTACAGGCATCCATCCTTCGAATCCTGCTCTCCAGTCTTTCCGTATGGGACATCCTGGAGCCATTCAACAGGACTCGACTGTCCAGCAGATGGAAAGCTTGTGGTATGGGTCAACGCACAAACTAGAGTTTGTGCTGGTGTCTAAGGTGCTGTGCAGGATTCTCCAATCTTGAGGGTTTGGCACAGGTCGAAGGGCATGGTTTCCTACTGGGACAGGAGATATTCTATTGTGTGGCTCAGGGACCACATGTTGTATCCTAAGTTGGTATTTCAGAACAGGACCCTGAGGACAGATGCCTGAAAACCTAATCTAGTGTTCCAATGACGTCCTAGGAGCATGTCAGGTACAATCTTCTGACCCAGGAACATTGAAATGGCTGTCTGCTTGGATGTAGGTGATCAGGGCGTTTCAGACTGGCATTTGTGTCCAGTGCTGCCGACAATATTGGGTTGGGCTCAGGGCTCTTGCGTGTTTCTCCTAAACTGGAAGGTTTGGGCAGGTTTGACGGGCACAGTTTCCTTGGGGATGGCAGGCCCAGTCATGTGTTGTGGATCCAGAGACCCTGTCCTGGAGGGCATATGAGCCATGGTTTTGGGAGAGAAGTCTGCAAACACAAATGTGGGTTATGGTTAGTGGAAAGGTGATCACAGGCCCAATGAGTAGACCTGGAGTGCAGCTAGTCAGGAGTTGTAATTAGGGTGACTGGAAGGCAGTAGCACAGGCTTTTCTCTCTATATTGTGTGTCCAGGATGGCCTCGGAATGCAGGTATAGTCTCATGGGTCCATGGGAAACTTTTCCTCTCTTTGGATCTCTGCAGCTCATAGTTTGGTGGCTTTTTTGGGGTAGGGAAGAATGTTGTTTTCCATCTTATGGGTGCCCCAAAACAGGGATTCCAGATACAGGCTCTTTTTCTGGGCATCTGGGACTTCCCACCAAGGGTTAGGATTTGCACCTAGGGGTGTATGAGGCCTGCAATGCGGGATCATGATGGTGCAACTGAGAGGGATTGTTTGAAAGCTTGCTCAGGCTGAGTCTCACAATGCCTGTTTGCTCCCATGGCGGCCCTGAGGAGTGGGAGTGGTCTCATTGGTCATATATCTGGCTCCCGCTTAGAGAGTTGGACACCCAACCCAAAAGCCAAATGTCCTGCCATGAGGAAGGATGAGTTCTCTTCCGTCAGGTTCCTCTGTGCTTCAGGTTGCCCCATTGGCAGGGTTTCCAGCAAGGTCTCGAGATAGGTGCCTGAATACCAAGGATGGGTGGAGATGACGTACTTGGGCCATAGCAATCCCAAATGCTAGATATGAGGCCTAAAACTCGGTCGGGGCTCAGGCTCTGTCAGACACAGCGCTAGTGGCCATGGCAGCCTTTATATCAGAGTAGATTCGAGGGCGGAGCAGATTGATCCTCATGTGGAGTTTCTTGGGAAGATTCCCAGGCATTTGTTCATTCAATAGGGAAGGCAGAATGCTGTGTTGTGGCTCCAGGTTTCCCAATCACGAGGGCTTGGGGACCAGTCAGTTTTGGGTGGAATTGTAAACAAAAGCTATGGTTCAATTCAGTGCCAAGCAGAAGGCAGTTCCAATTTGTAGCAGTTTACTCGAGACATCCAGCACTGGAATAAGGGTGGATGTCAGATGCTTGCTCACACTAGAGTTTTTGTCTATGATGACCGACAAGTGGAGGGGTGGTATAAAGAGGCCATGGAGGAGTTCACATGCTGAGGCCTGTGAACTGCTGCAAAAAGTAACATTTCTTTGTACTGAGTAGGTGAAGTCTGGTTTGTTTACTCTAGGTTTCCCCATGTGGAAAGTTTGTGAAGAAGAGCTCTCCGGCATGGATGCCAGGAAAGCACACCTCCATTGACAATTGCAGCTGAGGAACATGGCAGATTCGTTCTGGTGGCTCTGGGACAAAGTGCCAAGGCCTTGAGTTGACATGGGATCTCTTGCAGATGGGTCACAATGCTTGTTTGTTACCAGGGAGAACTTAGAATGTGCTGGTTGCTAAGGTGCCATGCAGGATTCTCCTACCCTGAGGGTTTGGCACAGGTCGAAGAGCATGGTATTCTTCTGGGGACAGGGGATGTTCTGTCGTGTGGCTCAGAGACCACATGATGTGTCATAGATTGGTATTTCAGAACAGGCCCCTGAGGACAGATGCCTGAAAACCTAATGGGGTTCCATTGAGAGCCTAGGGGCATTTTAGGTTCAATCGTCTATCTCACGATCATTGACTTGGCTATTTCCCTGGATGTAGGTGATAAGGGTGTTTCAGACTGCACATTTCCATCCCGAGTGGCCGGCAATATTGGTGTGGGCTCAGGGGCCACACAGGTTTCTCCTAATCTGGAAGGTTTGGGCAAATCTGATATGCACAGTGTCCTTGGGGTTGGCAGCCAGAGTTCTGTGGTGTGGCTCCAGAGATCACATTCTGGTGGGCATGTGAGCCATGGTTTTGGGAGAGAAGTCTGCAAACACAAATACAAATTAGGGTGAGGGGCGAGGTGATCACAGGCCCAATGCGTAGACCTGAAGGGAAGCTTGTCATGAACTATAATTAGGAGACTGGAAGGCAGTAGCACAGGCTTTTCTCTCTGGATTGTGTGTCCAGGATGGCCTTGGAATGCAGGTGTGGTCTCATGGGTCCATGGGAGTCTTTTCCTCTCTATGGATCCTGGTGGGTCTCCATAGTTTGGTGGCTTTTTCGGGGAAGGGGAGAGTGATGTTTTCCACCTTATGGGTGCCCCAAAACAGGGATTCCAGAGACGGGCTCTGGTTCATGTCATCTGGGACATCACAACAAGTGCTAGGATTTGGGCTTAGGGGCATATTAGGCCTGCAATGCGGGTTCATGGTGGTGCAACAGAGAAGGATTGTTTGAAAGCATGATCAGGCTGAGGGTCACAAGGCCTGTTTGCCTCCAGGGCATCCCTGAGGAGTTTGTGTGGTCTCACTGGACTTGTAAATGACTCCCCCTTTCAGGGTTGAACACCCATCCTAACAGCCAAGTTTCCTGATATGAAGAAGGAGGAGTTCTCTATTGTGCTTCAGGATGCTCCATTATCAGGGATTCCAGCAAAGGTCTGGGGACAGGTGCCTGAATACCAAGGATGGGTAGAGATGAAATATTTGAGCCATGGCATTCCCAAATGCTAGATGTGGGGCTCAAACTCTGGTGACTGACACTAGGTCTGGGCTCAGGCTCTGTCAGACACAGCACTAGTGGCCAGGGCAACCTATAAATCAGGGTCCCTCCGATATAGGGCCGAGCAGATTGATCCTCATGTGGGGTTTCTGGCCAGACTCACCAGGCACTTGTTTCTATCGGGAAGGCAGAATGCTGTCTTGTGTCTCCATAATTCGCTATCAAGAAGGCTTGGGGACCAGTTGGGTGAGGAAGGAATTGTAAACACAAGCTACAGTTCAATTCACTGCCAAGCGGAAGGCAGTTCCTGTGTCCAGCAGCTTTTTCGATATATCCAGCACCTTAGTAAGGGAGGACGTCGGATATTTGCTCACACTGGAGTTTGTGTCTATGATGACTGACAAATGGAGGGGTGGCGTCAAGAAGCCATGGAGGGATTTTCACGTTGAGACTCATGAGCTGCTCCAAATAGCAAGGTTTCGTTCTACTGGACAGGTGGAGTGTGGTTTATTTGCTCCAGGGCCCCCCATGTGGAAAGTTTGGGTAGCAGAGCTCTACCGCATGGATGCCTGGAATGTTCAACTTCATTGACCATTGCAACTGAAGAACATGACAGCTTTATTCTGGTGTCTCTGTAGCAAAGTACCAAGTCCTTGATTTGACATGGAATCTCTTGCAGATGGGCCACACAGCTGGTTTGTTACCAGGTAGATCTTAGAATGTGCTGGTGGCTTAGTAGTTGTGCAGGAATCTACTACTCTGGGATTTTGCACAGATTGTAGGGCACGGTTTCCTTCTGGGGACAGGAGATGTTCTGTTGTGTGGCCCAGGCACCACATGTTGTATAATAAGTTCACATTCTAGAACAGGCCTCTGAGGACACATGTCTGAAAACCGAATCAATGGTTCCAATGACGTCCTAGTGGCATGTTAGGTTCATTATTCTGACTCAGGACCATTGACTTGGCTGTGTTCCTGGATGTAGGGGATCAGGGTATTTCAGACTGTGCATTTGTGTTCAGAGTGGCCGCCGAAATTGGGGTAGGCCCAGAGGCCTTGTAGGTGTCTCCTAATCTAGACAGTTTGGGCAACTGTGATGGAAACAGTTTCCTTGTGGATGGCAGGGACAGTCCTGCAGTGTGGATCCAGAGACCCCATCCTGTAGGGCATGTGTGCCATGGTTTTGGTAGATAAGTCTGCAAACACAAATTCGAATTAGGGTGAGTGGCGAGGTGATCACAGGCCCAATGCATAGACCTTGAGAGCAGCTCATCTGGAACTGTAATTAGGATGAATGGAAGGCAGTAGCACAGGCTTTTCTCTCCGGATTGTGTGTCCAGGATGGCCTCAGAATGCAGGTGTGTTCTCATGGGTCCATGGGAGACATTGCCTCTCTATGGATCCTGGTGGCTCCTCATAATTTGGTGACATTTTTGGGGAAGGGATAAGGGCTGTTTTCCATCTGAAGGGTGCACCAAAACAAAAATTCCAGAGATGGTCTCTGGGTCTGGGCAACTCGAAAATCCCACCAAGTTTATGATTTGAACCTACAGGCATACCAGGCCTGAAATGAGGGATCATTGTGGTGAATCTGAGAGGGATTTTTTGAAAGCATGCTCAGGGTGAGGGTCACAATGCCTGTTTGTGCCTAGGGTAGTCCTCAGAAGTGTGTGTGGTGTCATTGATGTTGTAACTGGCTCCCCCTTTAAGGGTTGAACACCCATCCCAAAAGCCAGGTTTATTGCCATGGGGAAAGAAGAGTTCTCTATTGTGCTTCAAGTTCCCTAATTGGCAGGGATCCCTGCCAAGGTCTGGGGACAGGTGCCTGATAATCAAGGATGGGTAGAGATGACATACTTGGGCCATGGCAATCCCAAATGCTAGTTATGGGGCCTGATCTCTAGTGGCTGAAACTCAGTCGGGCTCAGGCTCTGTCAGACATGGCACTAGTGGCCATGGCAGCCTATAAATTGGTGTTGACTCGAGGGCAGACCTGATTGATCCTCATGTGGGTTTTCAGGGCAGACTCACCAGGCATTTCTTCATTTGATGGGGAAGGCAGAATGCTGCGTTGTGGCCCCAGATTTCCCTATCAAGAGGGCTTAAGGACCAGTCAGGTGAGGATGGAATTGTAAACACAATCTATGGTTCAATTCAGTGCCAAGTGGAAGGCAGTTCCAATGTGCAGTGGTTTATTCAAGACATCCAGCACCGGGATAAGGGTGCATGTCAGATGTTTGCTTAGACTGGAGTTTGTGTCTATGATGACCGACCAATGGAGTGGTGGCATCAAGAGGCCATGGAGCAGTTTACACGCTGAGGCCTGTGAGTTGATCCAAACATAAGGTTTCCTTCTACTGGACAGGGGAGGTCTGGTTTGTTTACACCAGGTTCCCCCATGTGCAAAGATTGGGTAGCATAGTACTCGCACGTGGATACTGGAAAGCACACCTACATTGACCATTGCACCTAAGGAACATGGCAGGTTCTTTCTGGTTGCTCTAGGGCAAAGTACCAAGGCCTGGATTCTAATGAAGTTGGGTCACAATGCAGTTTTGTTACCACGGAAATCTTACTATGTGCTGGTGGCTAAGGGGCCATGTATGATTCGTCTATCCTGATGGTTTGACACTGGTCGAAGAACACGGTTTCTTTCTGGGTATCGGAGATGTTCTGTTGTGGGGCTCACGGACCAAATGTTGTATCATAAGTTGGTATTCCAGAACAGGCCTCTGAGGACAGATGCCTAAAAACTTCATCTAGGGTTCCAATGAAGTCCAAGGGGAATTTCAGGTTCAATCATCAGACTCAGGACCATTGACTTCGGTGTCTGCCTATATGTAGGCAATCAGGGTGTTTCTGACTGTGCCTTTGTGTACAGAATGGCCTCCAATATTGGGGTGGGCTCTGGGGCTTTGCAGGTTTCACCTAATCTTGAAGGTTTAGGCAAATTTGTGGGCACGGTTTCCTTGGGGGTGGCAGGCACAGTCCTGTGGTGTGGCTCCAGAGACTCCATCGTGGAGGGCATGTAAGCCATGGTTTTGGGAGAGAAGTCTGCAATCACAAACTCAGATTAGGTTGAGTTGCGAGGTGATCGTAGGCCCAATGCATAGACCTGGGGGGCAGATCGTCAGGAACTGTAAATCACGTACCTCGAAGGCACTAGCACTGGCTTTTGTATCTGGATTGTGTGTCCATGATAGCCTTGGAATGCAGGTGTGTTCTAATGTTTCCATGAGAGTATTTTCCTCTCTACGGATCCTGGAAGCTCCCAATAGTATGGTGGCTTTCTTGTTTGAATGGAAGAGTGCTGTTTTCAATCTTAGATGTTCCCCAAAAAGGGATTCCAGAGAAGGGCTGTGAGTCTGGGTGCTTGGAAAATCCCACCAGGATTAGGATTTGGGCCTAGAGGAGTACCAGGCCTACAATGTGTGACTTGGAGGTACAACTGAGAGCGTTTGTTTGAAAGCATGCTAGTCTGAGTGTCACAATGCCTGATGTGATTAGGGCAGCCCTTATGAGTGGGAGTTGTCTCCTTGGCCATGCAGCTGGCTACCACTTTAATGTAGGACACCCATCCCAACTACCAGGATTCCTGCCACGGAAAAGGAAGAATTCTCTATTGTGCCTCAGGTTCCCCCATTAGCAGGTATTCTAGCAAATGTCTGGGGACAGATGCCTGAATACCAAGGATGGGTAGAGATGAGGGACCTGAGACATGGCCAGTCTCACATGCCTGACTCTCTGAGTAGCTGACATGAATTGAGCACTCAGGCTCTGTCAGAAACAGAACTAGTGGTCAGGGCTGAGTATGAATCAGGGATCCCTCAAGGGCTGAGCAGATTGATCCTCATGCAGAGTTTCTGGGCAGAATCACCATGCCCTTCTTCTTTCTAAGGGGAAGGCAAAAAGCTGCGTTGTGGCCCCAGAATTCCCTATCAAGCGGGCTTGGGGACCAGTAGGGTGAGGATGGAATTGTAAACTCAAGCTAAGGTTCAATTCAGTGCCAAGCGAAAGGCAGTTCCATTGTGCAGTGTCTGATTCCAGATATCCATCACCTGAGTAAAGGTGAAAGTCAGACATTTCCTCATGCTGGAGTTTATGTCTATGATGACCGACGAATGGAGGGGTGGCGTCAAGAGGCCATGGAGGATTTCACATGCTGGGGCTTGTGAGATCCTTCAAACAGCAAAGTTTCCTTCTACCAGACAGGGGGAGTCTGGTTTATTTGCTCCAGGGTCCCCCATGTGGAAAGTTTGGGTAGCAGAGCACTCCCACATGGATGCCTGAAAAGCACACCTCCATTAAAATTGCAGCTGAGAAACATGGCCAATTCGTTCTGGTGGCTCTTGGGAGAATTACCAAGGCCTGGAGTTGACATGAAGTCTCATGAAGATGGGTCATAATGCAGGTTTGTTACCATGGAAACCTTACAGTGTGCTGGTGGCTAAGGGACCATGTAGGATTCATCTACCCTGAGGGTTTGACACTGGTCAAAGGGCACGGTTTCCTTCTTGGACCAGAGATGTTCTGATGTGGGTCTAACGGACCAAATGTATCATAATTTGGTATTGCAGAACAGGACTCTGAGGATAGATGCCTGAAAATTTAATCTAGGGTTCCAATAAAATCCTAACGGAATGTCAGGTTCAATCCTCTGACTCAGTATCATTGACTTCAATGTCTGCCTAGATGTAGGTGATCAGGGTGTTCCAGACTGTGCATTTGTGTACAGAGTGGCAACCAGTATTGGGGTGGGCTCAGGGGCCTTGCAGGTTTCTCCTAATCTGGAAAGATAGGGCAGTTTGACGGGCACAGTTTCCTTGGCAATGGTGGGCACAGTCCTGTGGTGTGGCTCCAGAGACCCCATGCTGGAGGGCATGAGAGCCATGGTTTTGGGAGGGAAGTCTGCAAACACAAACGCGGGTTAGGTTTAGTGGCGAAGTGATTGTAGGCCCAATGCATACTCCTGGAGGGAAGCTCCGTGTGAAATGTAAATCGCATGCCTCAAAGGAGGTAGCACAGGCTTTTTTATCTGGATTGTGTATCCACGATGGACTAAGAATGCAGGTGTGGTCTCAGGTGTCCATGGGTGATATTTCCTCTCAAGTATCCTGGCGGCTCCTTATAATGTGGTGGCTTTCTCAGAGAGGAAAGAGTTCTGTTTTCCATATTAAGGGTGTCCCATAACAGGGATTGCAGAGAAGTGCTCTGGCTCTGGGCACCTGGAAATACCCACCAAGGGTTATGATTTGGGCATAGGGGCTTACCAGGCCTCCAATGCAAGTCCTGGAGATACAACTGAGAGCGTTTGTTTGAAAGCATGCTCAGGCTGAGGGTCACTATGCAAGCTTTTGCATAGGGTGGCCCTCAGGAATGGGGGTGGTCTCAATGGCCATTCAGTAGCTAACACTCTGAGTGTTGGACACCCTTCCGAACTTACAGGAATCCTGCCATGGGGAATGAGGATTTCTCTATTGTGATTCAGGTTCCCTCATTGGTAGGGATTCCAGGAAAGGTCTGGGGACACATGCCTGAATACCAAGGATGGGTAAAGATGACGGCTCTGTTCCGTGGCCAGTCTAACATGCGGGATATGGGCCCCGCCTTCTAGGTGGCTGACACGAGGTCGGGGCTTAGGCTCTGTCAGACACAACACTAGGGGCCAGGGCTGTCTATAATTCAGGGTTCCCTCAAGGGACAAGTAGATTGATCATAATGTGGAGTTTCTGGGCAGACTCACCAGGCCCTTCTTCTTTCTATTGGGAAGGCAGAATGCTGTGTTGTGGCTGCAGAATTCCCTAACATGAGGGCTTGTGGACCAGTAGGGTGAGGATGGAATTGTAAACCCAAGCTATGAATAAATTCAGTGACAAGCGAATGGCATTTCCAGTGTGCAGCGGCTGATTCGAATATCCACCACCTGAGTAAGCGCAGACGTCAGATGTTTTCTCAAGCTGGAGTTTGTGTCTATAATGACCGACAAATGGAGGGGAGTTGAAAAGAGGTCATAGAGGATTTCCTACACTTTAGCTTGTGAGATGCTCCAAACAGCCAGGTTTCCTTCTACAGGACAGGGCAGTCAGATTTGTTTGCTCGAGAGTCCCCCATGTGGAAAGTTTGGGTAGCAGAGCACTCCCACATGGATGCCTGGAAAGCACACTTCCACTGAACATTGCAGCTGAGGAACATGGCAGGTTCTTTCTGAAGGCTCTGGGGTGAAGTACCAAGGCCTGTAGTTGACATGGAATCTCATGAAGATGGCTCACAATGCTGGCTTGTTACCAGTGAGATCTTAGAATCTGCTGGTGGCTACGGGCCAAGTAGGATTCATCTACCCTGAGGGTTTGACACAGTTCCAAGAGCACGGCTTCCATCTAGAGAAAGGAGATGTTCTGTTGTGGGGATCAGGGACCATATGTTGTATCTTAAGTTGGTACTCCAGAACAGGTCTCTGATTACAGATGCCTGAAAACCTAATCAGGGGTTACAATGAGGTCATAGGAGCATGTCAGGTTCAATCTTCTGACTGAGAAACACTGACTTGGGTATCTGCCTGGATTCAGGTGATCAGCGTATTTCAGACTGCACATTTGTGTCCAGAGGAGCCTCCAGTATTGGGGTGGGCTCAGGGGCCTTGCAGGTTTCTCCTTATCTCGAAGTGTTAGGCAAATGTGACGGACACATTTTCCTTGGGGATGGCAGGAACAGTCCTTTGGTGTGGCTCCAGAGACCCCATCCTGGAGGAAATATGAGCCATGGTTTCGGGATAAAAGTCTGTAAGCACAAACTCGGGTTAAGGTTAGCGGTGAGGTGATCGCAGGCCCAATGCATAGACCTGGAGGGCAGCTCGTCTGGAACTATAAATTAGTTGCCTTGAAGGTGGTAGCACAGGCTTGTGTATCTGGCTTTTGTGTCCAAGATGGCCTCGGAATGCAGGTGTGGTCTCATGGATCCATGGGAGATTTTTCCTCTCAAGGATCCTAGCGGCTCCCTATACTATGGTGGCTTTCTTGGCGAAGGGGAGAGTGCTATTTTCCATCTTAGGGGTGTCCCAAAACAGGGATTCCAGAGACAGGCTGTGTTTCTGGGCCCCTGAAAAATCCCACCAGGTGTTAGGATTTGTGCTTAGGGGCATATCAGGCCTGCAAATTTGGATTCTGGAATGCAACTGAGAGTGTTTGTTTGAAAGCATGCTCATGTTGGGGGTCACAATGCCTGCTTGTGTCCAGGGCGGCCCTCATGAGTGGGCGGGTTATCATTGGCCATTCAGCTGGCTACCACTCTGAGGTCTGGAAACCCATCCCAAGAGCCATCATACCTGCCATGGGGAAGGAGGATTTCCCTATTGTGCTTCTGGTTCCCCCATTGGCAGGGATGTCAGCAAATGTCTGGGGACAGATGCCTGAATCAAGAATGGGTAGAGATGACAGCCCTGGGACATGGCTGGTCTCACATTCTGGAGTTGGAGCCCAGTCTCTGGGTCCTGACACGAGGTCAGAGACAAGGTTCTGTCCGACTCAGCGCTAGTGGCCAGGTAAACCTATAAATGGGGTTCACTCGAGGGTCAAGTAGATTTATCCTCATGTAGGGTTTCTGGGCAGTCTCTCCAGGCTGTTTTTTCTTGCTATGGGGAAGGCAGAATGCTGTGTTGTGGCTTCAGAATTCCCTATCAAGAGAGCTTACTGAACACCAGGGTGAGGATGGAATTGCAAACCCAAGCTACTTTTTTTTTTTTTTAAGATTTTATTTATTTGTCAGAGAGCGAGCGAGAGTAAGCACAGGCAGACAGAGTGGAAGGCAGAGTCAGACGGAGAAGCAGGCTCCCTGCGGAGCAAGGAGCCTGATGTGGGACTCGATCCCAGGACGCTGGGATCATGACCTGAGCCGAAGGCAGCTGTTTAACCAACTGAGCCACCCAGGCGTCCCGCCAAGCTACTTTTAAATTCAGTGCCAAGCATAAGGCAATTCCAGTGTGTAGCAGCTGATTCAAATATCCAGCACTTGAGTAAGTGCAGATGTCAGTTGATTGCTCACGCTGGAGTTAGTGTCTATGATGACCAACAAATGGATGGGTGGCCTCAAGAGGCCATGGAGGATTACCCACCTTCAGGCTTGAGATACTCCATACAGCAAAGATTCCTTTTACCGTACAGGGGAGTCTGGTTTGTTTCCTCCAGGGTTCCCCATGTGGAAAGTTGGTATCAGAGCACTCCCGCTGGATGCCTGGAAAGTACACCTACATTGACCATGGCAGCAGAGGAACATGGCAGTTTCATTCTGGTGGCTCTGGGCCGAAGTACCAAGGGCTGGAGTTGTCATGGAGTCTCATGAAGATGGGTCAAAATGCTGGTATGTTGTCAGGGAGATCATAGAATGTGCTGGTTGCCAGGGGGCCTTGAAGGATTCATCTACCCAGAGTGTTTGACACAGGTCCAGAGCACAGCTTTCTTCTAAGGACAGGAGATGTTCTCTTGTGTGGCTCAGTGACCATGTTGTATCATACATTGATATTCAGAACAGCCTTCTGAGTACAGATAACTGAAAACCTATTCTAGTGTTCCAGTGAATCCTAGGAGCATGTCAGGTTCAATCTTCTGTCTGAGGACCATTGACTTGGATATCAGCCTGGATGTAGGTGATATGGTGTGTCAGACTGTGCATTTGCGTCTAGAGTGGCCTCCAATATTGGGCTGGGCTTAGGGGCCTTGCAGGTTTTTCCTAATCTAGAGGGTTTGTTTAATAGTGACAATCACAGTTTCCTTTGGGAAGACAGGTACAATCCCGTGGTGTGGCTCCAGTTAACAAAAACTGGAGGGCATGTGAGCCATGGTTTTGGGAGAGAAGTCTGAAAACACAAACTTGGGTTAGGGTTAGTGGCAAGGTTATCACAGGCCCAATGCATAGACATGGATGGCACCTCTTCAGGAACTGTTAATCGGGTGACTCAAAGGCAGAATCACAGGCTTTTTTCTCTGTATTGTGTGCAGGATGGCCTCAGAATGCAGTTGTGGCCTCATGGGTCCATGGGAGATTTTTCCTCTCTAAGGATCCTGGTGGCTCCCAATAGTTGGTGGCTTTTTCGGGGAAGGGAAGAGTGCTGTTTTTCATGTTAGGGGTGCCCCAAAATATGGATTCCAGAGACGGACTCTGGGTTTGGTCCCCTGGAAAATCCCACCAAGTGTTAGGATTTGGGCCTAGTGGCTTACCAGGACTGCATGCAGGATCCTGGAGGTGCAACTGAGAGGGCTTGTTTGAAATCATTCTCAGGCTGAGGGTCACAATACCTGCTTATGCCCAGGTGGCCCTCATGAGTGGGCGTGGTCACATTGGCCATGCAGCTGGCTCCCACTTTGAGGGTTGGACAACCATCCCAACAGCCAGAATCCTGCCATGGGGAAAGAGGAGTTCTCTATAGTGCTTCAGGTTCCCCCATTAGCGGGGATTCCAGCAAAGGTCTGGGGACAGAGGCCTGAATACCAAGGATGGGTAAAGATGATGGACATGGGCCATGGCCAGTATCAAATCGTGGATATGGGCCCCGATCACTGGGTGGCTGACACTAGGTCTTGGCTCAGGCTCTGTCAGACACAGCACTAGTGCCCAGGGCAGCCTATAAATTGGGGTTCCCTCGAGTGCCGAGCAGATTGATCCTCATGTATGGTTTCTGGGCAGACTCACCAGGCCCTTCTTGTTTGTAAGGGGAAGGCAGAATGCTGCTTTGTGTCTCTAGAATTCACTATCAAGAAGGCTTGTGGACCAGGAGGCTGAGGATGGAATTGTAAACCTAAGCTATGGTTACATTCTGTATCAAGCGAAAGGAATTTCCAGTGTGCAATGTTTGAATCCAATATTCAGCACTTGAGTGAGGGTGGATGTCAGATATTTGCTCATGCTCTAGTTTGTGTCTATGATGACACAAAAATGGAGGGGTGGCGTCAAGAGGCCATGGAGGATTTCCCAATCTGGTGTTTTTGAGATGCTCCAAACAGCAAGGTTTCCTTCTACCAGACAGGGGCAGTCTGATTTGTTTCCTTCATGGTTCCCCATGTCGAAAGATCGGATAACATAGATCTCCCACATGGGTGACTGGAAAGCACACCTTCATTGACCATGACAGCGAAGGAACATGGCATCTGGTGGCTTTGAGGCGAAGAAATAAAGACTGGATTGGACATGGAACCTCATGAAGATGGGTCAAAATGTTGGTTTGTTACCATGGAGATCTTAGAATGTGCTGGTGGTTAATGGGCCATGCAGGATTCATCTAGCCTGAGGATTTGACACAGGCCCAAGAGCCCGGATTGCTTCTGGGGGCAGGAGATATTCTGTTGTGGGGCTCAGCGGCCATATGTTGTATCATAAATTGGTAATCCAGAACAGGTCTCTGAGGACAGAAGCCTGAAAACCTAATAAAGGTTTTGAATGAGGCCCTAGGGGAATGTCATTCAATCTTCTGACTCAGGATCATTGACTCTGGTGTCTGACTGGATGAAGGTGATGAGGGTGTTTCAGACTGTGCATTTGTGTCCAAAGTGGCATCCAATACTAGGGTTGGCTCAGGTTCCTTGCAGGTTTCTCCTTATATGGGGTTTTTGGACAACTGTGATGGGCAGTTTCTTTGGGGATTGCAGGAACTGTCCTGTGGTGTGACTCCAGAGACCCCATCCTGGAGGACATGTGCGCCATGATTTTGAGAGAGAAGTCTGCAAAAACAAACTTAGGTTAGGGTTAGTGGCAAGGTGATCGTAGTCCCAATCCATAGACCAGGAGGGCAGCAAGTCTGGAACTGTAAATCACGTAACTCAAAGGTGGTAGCACAAGTAATTGTATCTGGTTTTAAATTCCAGAATGGCCTTTATTGCAGGTGTTGTCTCAAGGGTCCATGGGAGATTTCTCCTCTCAAGGATCCTGGCGGTTCTCAATAGTTTGTTGGATTTCTCCGGGAAGGGATGAGTACTGTTTTCCAGCTTAGGCGTGCCCCAAAACAGGCATTCCAGAGATGAGCTCTGGGTCTAAGTGCTTGGAAAATCCCACCAAGGGTTAATATTTAGGCCTAGGGCCATACCAGGCCTGCAATGCGGGATCCTGGAGGTGCAACTGAGAGCGTTTGTTTGAAAGTATGGTCAAGCTGAGGGTCCCAATGCCTGCTTGTGCCCCGGAGGCCATCAGGATTGGGCGATGTCTACTCAGCCATGCAGCCAGTTCCCATTCCTAGGGTTGGACACCCATCCAAAAGCCAGGATTCCTGCCATGGCGAAGGATGAATTCTCTATTGTGCTTCAGGTCCCCCCATTGGTAGGGATTCCAGTTAAGATCTAGGGGACAGATGCCTGAATACTGAGGATGGGTAGTAATGACAGCCCTGGGCCATGGCCGGTCTCACATGGTTAATGTGGGCCCCACCCTCTGGGTTCCTGACACGAGGTAGGGGCTCAGGCTCTGTCAGACACAGCACTAGTGGCTAGGGCAAACTATAAATAGGGGTTCCCTCCTGGGATGAGTATATTGATCTTCATGTGCAGTTTATGGGCAGACTCACCAGGTCCTTCTATCTAGGAAGAAGGCAGAATGTTGTGTTGTGGCTCCAGAATTCCCTATCAAGAGATATGGCAGACCAGTAGGGTTAGGATGAAATTGTAGTCTGAAGCTAGGCTTAAATTCATTGCAAAGCGAAAGGCAGTTCCAGTGTGCAGCAGCTGATTCCAATATCAGCGCCTGAATATGGGAGGATGTCAGATGTTTGCTCAGGCTAGAGTTTGTGTCTATGATGACCAACAAATGGAGAGGTGGCGTCAAGAGGCCATGGAGGATTTCCCACCCTGGGGCTCAGGGGCCATAATTTGTATCATAAGTTGGTATTCCAGAAGAGGCCTCTGAGGACTGGTGCCTGAAAAGTTAATCCCTCTTCCAATGAGGTCCTAGGGCCATGTCAGGTTCAATTATCTGACTCAGGACCATTGATTTGGGTGTCTGCCTGGATGGAGGTGATCAGGGTGTTTCAGACTGTGCATTTGCATCCAGAGCAGCCTCCAATATTGGGATGTGCTCAGGAGCCTTCAGGGTTTCTCCTAATCAGGAGGGTTTGGGCAACTGTGATGGGCCCAGTTTCCTTGGGGATGGCAAGCACAGTCTTATGGTGTGACTCTAGGGGCCCCATCCTGGAGGACATGTGAGCTATGGTTTTTAGAGAGAGATCTGCAAACACAAACTCGGGATAAGGTTAATGGAGAGGTGTTCACAGTCCCAATCCAAAGATCTGGAGGGCAGCACGTCAGGAACTGTAAATCAGGTGACTCGAAGCCAGTAGCACAGTCTCTTGTATCTGGATAGCATATCCACGCTGGCCTCGGAATACAGGTGTGGACTCATGGGACCATGGGAGATTCTTCTTCTCAAGGATCCTGGAGGTTCCCATTAGTTTGGTGGCTTTCTCAGGGAAGTTAAGAGTGCTGTTTTCCATCTTAGGGGTGCCTCAAAACAGGGATTCCAGTGACGGGCTCTGGGTATGTGCACATGGAACATCCCACGATGTGTTAGGATTTGGGCTTAAGGGCATATCAGGCCTGCAATGCAGGATCCTGGAGGTGCAACTAAGAGCATTTTTTTGAAGGCTTGATCAAGCTGAGGGTTACAATGGCTACTTGTGCCCAGGGCAGCGCTCATGAGTGGGCATTGTCTCCTTGGCCATGCAGCTGGCTCCCACTTTGAGGTTTGGACACCCATATCAACAGCCAGGATTCCTACCATGGGGAAGGAGGAGTTCTCTATTGTGCTTTAGGTTACCCCATTGGTAGGGATTACATAAAAGGTCTGGGGACAGGTGCCTGAATACCAAGGATGGGTAGAGATGATGGACTTGGGCCCCGGCCAATCTCACATGCTGGATATGGGCTCATATCTCTGGGTGCCTGAAACTAGGTCTTGGCTCAGGCTCTGTCAGACACAGTACTAGTACTAGTACTAGTGCCCAGGACAGCCTATAAATCAAGGTTCCATCGAGTGCCAAGTAGATTGATCCTCATGTGGAGTTTCTGGGAAGATTCACCAGGCCCTATTTCTTTCTACTGGGAATGCAGAATGTTGCCTTGTGGCTCCAAATTCCCTCTCTAGAGGGCTTGCAGACCAGGAGGCTGAGGATGGAATTCTAAACCCAAGCTATTGTTAAATTCAGTGTCAAGCGAAACGCAGTTCCAGTGTGCAGTGGTGGAAAAGAAAATGTAGAATCTAAATAATGGCAGATTTCAGATGTTTTCTCATGCTGGAGTTTTTGTCTATGATGACTGACAAATGGAGGGGTTGTGTCAAGGGCCATGGAGGATTTCTCCTGCTGGTGCTTCTGAGATGCTCCAAACAGAGGGTTCCCTTCTACTGGTCAGTGGCAGTCTGGTTTGTCTGCTCCAGGGTCCCACATGTGGAAAGAATAAGTAGAAGAGCACTCCCACATGGATGCCTGGAAAGCACACCTCCACTGACCATATCAGGTGAGGAACATGGCAGGTTCATTCTGGGGGCTCTGGGGCGAATTACCAAGGACTTGAAGTGACATGGAATCTCATGAAGATAGATCACAATGCTGTTTGTTTGTTACCAGAGAGATCTTAGAATGTGCTGGGGGCTAAGGGGCTGTGCATAATTCATATACCCCGACCCTTGACACAAGTTGAAGAGCACGAATTCCATCTGGGGACAGGAGATATTCTATTGTGGGGTTCAGGGACCAATCTTCTGACTCAGGACCATTGACTTGGGTGTCTTCCTGGATGGAGGTGATCAGGGTGTTGCACACTGTGCATTTGTGTCCAGAGTGGCCTCCAATAGTGGACTGGGCTCAGGGGACTTGCAGGTCTCTCCTAATCTGGAGGGTTTGGGCAATTGTGATGGACACAGTTTCATTGGGGATAGCAGGATCTTTCCTGTGGTGTGGCTACAGAGACCGATCATAGAGGGCATGTGAGCCATGATTTTGGGAAAGAAGTCTGCAAACACAAACTTGGGGTAGGGTTAATGGCGAGGTGATCACAGGCCACATGCGTAGATCTGTAGGGCAGCTCGTCTGGAACTGTAAACCAGGTGATTCGAAGGTGGTAGCACAGTCTCTTGTATCTGGATTGTGTGTCCAGGATGGCCTCGGAATGAAGGTGTGGTCTTATGGAGCCCTGGGAGATTTTTCCTCTCTACGCATCCTGGCAGCTCCTAATAGTTTTCTCAGGGGAGGGAAGATTGCTGTTTTCCATCATAGGGGTGCTTCAAAACAGAGATTCCAGAGACGGGCTCTGTTATGTTGGCATGAAAAATCCCACGAAGTGTTAGGATTTGACCCAAGGGCATACCAGGCCTGCGATGCGGGACCCTGCAGAAACAACTGAGAGCATTTGTTTGAATGCATGCTAAGGTTGAGGGACACAATGCCTGCTTTGGCCCAGGCGGCCCTTATGATTGGGCGTTGTCTCATTGGCCATGCACCTGGTTCTAATTCTGAGGGTTGGGCACCCATAGCAACAGCCAGGCTTCCTGCCATGGGGAAGGAGGAGTTCTCAATTGTGCTTCAGGTTCCCCCACTGGTAGGGATTCCAGCAAAGGTCTGGGATAGTTGCCGGAATACCAAGGATGGGTAGAGATGACTGGGCCATGGCCAGTCCCACATGCTGGATAAGGGCCCCACACTCTGGGTGGCTGACACGAGGTTGGGGCTCAGGCTCTCTCAGACACAGCGCTAGTGGCCAGCGCAAAGTATAAATCGGGGTTCCCTCGAGGGCCAAGTAGATTGATCTTCATGGGGAGTTTCTGGGCAGACTCACCAGGCCCTTCTTCTTTCTATGGGGAAGGCAGAATGTTGCGTTTTGTCTCCCTAATTCCCTCTCAAGAGGACTTGCAGTCCAGTAGGGTGAGGATGGAATTGTAAACCCAAACTATGCAAGAATACAGTGTCAAGTGAAAGGTATTTCCAGTGTGCGCGACTGATTCGAATATCCAGCACCTGAGTAAGAGCAGATGTCAGATGTTTGCTCATGCTGGAATTTGTGTCTATGATGACTAACAAATGGAGGGTTGGCATCAAGAGAATGTGGAGGACTTCCCAGGCTGGGGCTTGTGAGATGCTCCAAACAACCAAGGTTTCCTTCAACCTGACAGGAGCAGTCTTATTTGTTTGCTCTAGGGTTCCCTATGTGGAATTTTTGTGTAGCAGAGAACTACCTCTTGGATGCCTAGAAAGCACACGTCCATTGACCTTTGTACCTGAGGAACATGGCAGATTCGTTTCATGGCTCTTGGGCAAAGTACCAACACCTTGAGTTGGCATCAAGTCTCAGAAGTTGGGTCACAATGCTGGTTTGTTACCAGGGAGATCATAGAAGGTGCTGGGGCTAATGGGTCATGCAGGATCCATCTACCCTGAAAGTTGGACATAGATCCAAGAGCACATTTTCCTTCTGGAGACAGGAGATGTTCTGTTGTGGGAATCAGGGACCACATGTTGTATCACAACTTGGTATTCCAGAACAGGACTCTGAGAACAGATGTCTGAAGACCCAATCTAGGGTTCCAGTGAAGTCCTGGGGGCATGTCAGGTTCAATCATCTGACTCAGAACCATTGACTTGGCTTTCTGCCTCGATGGAGGTGCTCAGGGTGTTTCAGACTTCACGTTTGCATCCAGAGCAACCTCCAATATTGGGGTGGGTTCAGGGGCCTGGCAGGTTTCTCCTAATCTGGAGGGTTTGGACAACCTGATGGGCACAGTTTTCTTGGGGATGGCAGGAACTTTCCTGTGATGTGGCTTGAGGGACCACATCTTGGTGGGCATGTAAGCCATGGTTTTGGGAGAGAAGTCGGCAAACACAAACTGGGGTTAGGGTTAGTGTCGAGATGATCACAGGCCCAATTCATAGACATGGAGGGCAGCTCGTCAGGAAATGTAAATAGGATGACTCGAAGGCGGTAGCAAAGACTTTTCTCTCTGGATTGTGTGGACAGGATGGCCTCGGAATGCAGGTTTGTTTTCATGGGTCCATGGGAGATTTTTTCTCTCTAAGGATCCTGGCAGCTCCCAATAGTTTGGTGCCTTTCTCAGGGAAGGGAAGAGTGCTGTTTTCCATCCTAAGGGTGCCCCAAACAGGGATTCTGAGACGGACTCTGGGTCTGGGCACCTGGAAAATCCCACCAAGGGTTAAGATTTGGGCCTAGGGGCATACCAGGCCTTCAATGCTGGTACTGGAGGAGCAACTGAGAGTGTTTGTTTGAAAACATGCTCAGGCTGAGGATCATCATGCCTGCCTGTGCCCATGTCGGCCCTCAGGAGTGGGCATGGTCTCCTTGGCCATGCAGCTGGCTCCCACGCTGAGGGTTGGACAACCATCCCAACAGCCAATATTCCTGCCATGGGGAAGGAGGTGTTCTCTATTGTGTTTCAGGTTCGCCATTGGCAGGAATTCCAGCAAAGTTTGGGGGACAGATGACTGGATACCAAGGATGGGTACAGATGAAGGCCCAGGGCCATGGCCGATCTCTCATGCTAAATATGGGCCCTCACCTCTGGGTGGCTGACAGGAGGTCGGGGCTTAGACTCTGTCAGACATAGCACTAGTGGTCAGGGAAATCTATTAATCAGGGTTGCCTCGTGATCTGAGTAGATTGATCCTCATGTGCAGTTTCTGAGCAGACTCAACAGGTCCTTCTTCTTTCTATGTGGAAGGCAGAATACTGCGTTGTGGCTCCAGAATTCCCTATCAAGAGATATTGTGGACCAGTGTGGTGAGGATAGAATAGTAATACAAAGCTATGGTTAAGTTCAGTGAAAAGCAAAAGGCAGTTCCAGTGTGCAGGTGCCGTTTCGAATATCCAGCACCTGAGTAAGGGTGGATGTCAGATGTTTGCTCACACTGGAGTTTGTGTCTGTGATTACCCACAAATGGAAGGGTGGCGTCAAGAGGCCATGGAGGATTTCCCATGCTGGGGCTTGTGAGATGCTCCAAATAGCAAAGTTTCTTTCTACCGGACAGGAGAAGTCTGGTTTGTTTTCTCTGGTTTCTCCATGTGGAAATTTTTGTATCAGAGAACCCCACAGGGATGCCTGGAAATCACCCCTCCATTGACCATTGCAGCTGAGGAACATGGCAGGTGCATTCTGGTGGCTCTGGGGCAATATATCGAGACCTTGAGTTGACATGGAGTCTCATGAAGATGGGGCACAATGATGGTTTGTTACCAGGAATATCATAGAATGTGCTGGTTGCTAAGGGGCCATTCAGGATCCAAATACCCTTAGGGTATGACACAATTCCAGGAGCATGGCTTCCTTTTTGGGGAGGACATATTCTGTTCTGTGGCTCAGGGACTATATATTTTATCATAAGTTGATATTCCAGAGCAGGCCTCTGACGACAGATACCTGTAAACCTAATCTAGTGTGCCAATGAAGTCCTTGGGGCATGTCAGGTTCAATCTTCTGACTCAGGACTATTGACTTGGGTGTCTGCCTGTATGGAGGTGATCAGGGTGTCTCAGACTGTGCATTTGTGCCCAGAGCGGCCTCCATTATTTGGCTGCGCTCACGGGCCTTGCAGGTTTCTCCTAATCTAAAGGTATCGGGCAAAAGTGATGGGCACAGTTTCCTTGAGGATCTCAGGCACAGTCTTGTGGTGTGGCTTCAGATGCCAGAACCTGGAGGTCATGTGAGCCATGGTTTTAGGAGGGAAGTCTGCAAACACAAACTCAGTTTAGGTTAATGGCAAGGTGATTGCAGGCCCAATGCATAGACCTGGAAGGTAGCTCGTCAGGAACTGTAAATCCGATGACTCAAAGGTGATAGCACATGATATGTATCTGGATTGTATGTCCAGGATGGCCTCGGAATGCAGGTGTGTTCTCATGGGTCTATGGCAGATATTTCCACTCAAGGATCCTGGTGGCTACCAAGAGTTTGGTGACTATCTCGGGGACGGGAAGAGTGCTGTTTTCCATCTTAAGGGTCCCCCAAAATAGGGATTCCAGAGATGGGCTCTGTGTCTGGGCCCCTGTAATATCCCACCAAGGTTAGGATTTGGGCCTAGGTGTGTACTAGGCCTGCAATTCGGGGTCCCAGAGATGCAATTGAGAGCGTTTGGTTGAAAGCATGCTCAGGCTGAGGTCACAATGCCTGCTTGTGCCCGGAGAAGCCATCATGAGTGCACATGTTGTCCTTGGCCATGGAGCTGCCTTCCACTTTGAGGGTTGAGCAACTATCCCAACTGTCAGAATACCTTCCATGGGGAAGGAGGAGTTCTCTATTGTGCTTCAGGTTCCCCCAATGGCAAGGATTTCAGCAAAGCTGTGGGTACAGATGCCTGAATACCAAGAATAGAAGAGAAGACAGACTTGGGCCATAGCTGGTCTCACATGCTGGATATGGGCCCTGATCTCTCAGTGGCTGACACTAGGTCCTGGCTCCGGCTATGTCAGACACAGCACTAGTGCCCAGGGCAGCCTATGAATCAGGGTTCCGTCTAGCACCGAGAAGATTGACCATCATATGGAGTTTCTGGGCAGACTCTCCAGGCCCTTTTTCTTTCTATGGGGAAGGCAGAATATTGTGTTGTAGCTCCAGAATTCCCTCACAATAGGGCTTGTGGACCAGTAGGCTGAGGATGGAATTGTAAACCCAAGCTATGGCTTAATTCAGTCAAACTAAAGGCAGTTCCAGTGTGCAGCGATTGAATTGAAATCCAGCACCTGAGTAAGGGCGGATGTCAGATGTTTGCTCATGCTGGAGTTTGTGTCTATGATGACTGACAAATGGAGTGGTGGCATCAAGAGGAAATGGAGGATTTCCCACGCTGGGGCTTCTGAGATGCTCCAAACAGAAGGTTTCCTTCTACCGGACAGGGGCATTCTGTTTTTTTGTCTCAAGGGTCCCCGCCAATTGCAAAGTTTGTGTAGCAGAGCACCCCCGTATGGTTGCCTGGAAACCACACCTCCACTGACCATTGCAGCTTAGGAACATGGCAAGTTCATTCTGGTGGCTCTGGGGCGAAGTACTAAGGGCTTATTTTTACATGGAATGTCATGAACATGGGTAACAATGCTGTTTTGTTACCTGGGAATTCTTAGTCTGTCATCTGTACACATCCTTGGTATTAAGGCAACTTTCCACAGACCTTTCCTGTAACCCTGCCAATGGGGGAACCTGAAGCACAATAGAGAACTCCTCTTTCCATTGCAGGAATCCTGGCTGTTGCAATGGGTGTCCAACCCTCAAAGTGGGATCCAGCTATACGGCCAATGAGACTACGCCCTCTCCTGAGGGCCCCCCTGGGCACAAAGAGGCATGATGACCCTCAGCCTGAGCATGCTTTCAAACAAGCCCTCTCTGTTACACCATTAGGATCCTGCATTGCAGGCCTGGAATGCCCCTAGGCCCAAATCCTAACACTTGGTGGGATATCCGGGCACCCAGACCCAGAGCCCGTCTCTGGAATCTCTGTTTTGGCATAAGCCTAAGATGGAAAACAGCATTCTTCCCTGTTTTGGGGCACCTCTAAGATGGAAAAGAGCACTCTTTTCTTCTCTGAAAAACCACCAATCTATGGAGATCCACCAGGATCCTTAGAGAGGAAAAGTCTCCCATTGAACCATGAGACCACGTCTACATTCAGAGCCCATCCTGGACACACAATCCAGATAGAAAAGCCTGTGCTACCAGCTTTCAGTCACCCTAATTATAGTTCCTGACGTGATGCCTTCTAGGTCTATGCATTGGACCTGCGATCACCTTGCCACTATCCCTGACCCAAATTTGTGTTTGCAGACTTCCCTCCCAAAACCATGGCTCTCATATCCTCAAGGAGGTGGTCTCTGAAGCCTTACCACAAGACTGGGCCTGCCATCCCCAAGGAAAATGTGCCCATCACAGTTCCCCAAAGCCTCCAAGTTAGGAGAAACCTGCAAGGCCCCTGAGCCCACCCCAATATTGGAAGTGGCTCTGGATGCAAATGCACAGTCTGAAACACCCTGATCACCTACATCCAGTCAGACAACCATATCAATGGTCCTTAGTCAGAAAATTGAACCTGATGGGCACCAGGACATCATTGGATCCCTAGATTAGGTTGCAAGCATCAATCCTCAGAGGCCTGTTCTTGAATACCAAGTCAGGATACAACATATGTACCCTGAGCCACAAAACAGAACATCTCCTCTCCCAAGATGGAAACTGTGCACATCGACCTGTGCCAAACCCTCAGCGTGGCCCTTAGCCACCAATACATTCTAAGACCTCCCTTGTAACAAACCAGTTTTGGGACACATCTGTAAGAAATTCCAAGTCAACTCAAGGCCTTGGTACTTGGCACAAGAACCACCAAAACGAACCTGTCATGTTCCTCAGCTGCAATGGTCATTGGACGTGTGCTTTCCAGTCATCCATGCGGGAGGGCTCTGCTACGCAAACTTCCACTTGAGGGACCCTGGAGGAAAAAAAAAACAGACTCCTCCTGTCCATTAGAAGGAAACCTTGTTGTTTGGAGCATCTCACAATCCTAAGCGTGGGTAATCCTCCATTGCCTCCTGAAGCCACCCCTCCATTAGTCGTCATCCTAGACACAAACTCCAGTGTGAGCAAATATCTGACATCTGCCCTTACTCAGGTGCTGGATATTTCGTATAAGCTGCTGCACATTGAAACTGACTTCCGCTTGGCACTCAATTTAAGCATAGCTGGTGTTTACAATTGCATTCTCACCCTATTTGTCCCCAAACCCTCTTGATAGGGAATTCTGGATCCATAAGGCAGCATTCTGCCTGCCCCACAGAAAGAAGTGCTTCGTGAGTCTGGCCAGAAACCCTACATGAGGATCAATTTACTCGGCCCTGGAGAGAACCCCAATATATAGACTTCTCTGGCCACTAGTGCTGTGTCTGACACAGCCTGAGCCCAGACCTCGTGTCAGCCACCCAGAGAGCGGGGCCCATATCCAGCATGTGAGAACGGCCATGGCCCAAATCTGTCATCTCTATGCATCCTTGGTATTCAGGCATCTGTCCCCAGACCTTTGCTGTAATCCCTGCCTATGGAGGAACATGAAGCACAATAGATATTTCCTCCTTCCCCATGGCTGGAAACCTGGCCATTGGAATGCGTGTCCATCCCTCAATGTGGGAGCCAGAAAATGGACAATGGGACCACGCCCACTCCTGAGGGCCGCCCTGGGCACAAACAGGCATTGTAATGCTCAGCCTGAGCATGCTTCCAAACAAGCCCTCCTAGTTGCACCACTAAGATCCTGCATTGCAGGCCTGGTCTGCCCATAAGCCCAAATCCCAACCCTTGGTGGGATTTTCCAGGCGCCTAGACCCAGAGCCCATCTCTGGAATCCCTGTTTTGGGGCACACCTAAGATCGAAAATAGCGGTCTTCCCATCCCAAAAAGTCATCAAAATATTGGGAGCCGCCAGTATCCTTAGAGGAAAAGTCTCCCATGGACCCATGAGGCCACAGCTGCATTCTGAGGTCACCCTAGACACACAATCCAGATATAAAAGCCTGTGCTTCCGCCTTCGGGTCATTCCAGTTACTGTTCCTGACGAGTAGCCTTCCAGGTCTACACATTGCCCTGCGATAACCTAGCCACTAAACCTAACCCGAGTTTGTGTTTGCAGACTTCCCTCCCAGAACCATGGCTCACATGCCCTCCAGGGTGGAGTCTCTGGAGCCACACCACAGGACTGTGCTTGCCATCCCCATGGAAATTGTGCATGTCAGTTAACCAAACCCTCCAGAGTTGGTTGAAACATTCAAGGCCCCTGTGGCCACCCCAATATTGGAGGTTACTCTGGACATAAGTGCGTAGTCTGAAACTCCCTGATCACCTACATCCTGGCAGACACCCAAGTCAACTGTCCTAAGTCTGAAGATTGAACCTCTCATGCCCCTGGTACTCATTGGAACCCTAGATTAGGTTGTCGGGCATCTGTCTTCAGAGGCCTGTTCTTGAATAGGAACTTATGATACGGCATGTGGTCCCTGAGCCACAAAACACTACATCTCCTGTCCCCAGAAGGTAACCGTGCTCTTCGACCTGTGTTAAACCCTCAGGGTAGGAGAATCCTGCAGGCACCTTAGCCACCAACACATTCTAAGATCTACCTGGTAAAAAAAACCAGCATTGTAACCCATCTTCAAGAGATTCCATGTCAACTCAAGACCTTGGTGCTTCGCCCCAGAAGCACCGTAAAGAACCTGCATGTTCCTCAGCTGCATTGGTCAATGGAGGTGTGCTTTCCAGGCATCCATGTGGAAGGGCTCTGCTACCCATACTTTTCACATGGGGGGCCCTGCAGAAAACATACCAGACTCTAACTGTCCAGTAGAAAAAACAACCTTGCTGTTTGGAGCATCTCACATGCATCAGCCTCTTGATGCCACTCCTCCATTTCTCGGTCATCAGAGACACAAACTCCAGTGTGCGTAAACATCTGAAATCCACCTTATCTCAGGTGCTGTATATTTCATTTGTTGGCCACGATAGATACAAACTCTATCATGAGCAGACATCTGACCCTCGCCTGTACTCAGATGCTGGAGATCTCGAAAAAACCACTGCACATTGGAACGGCCATGTTCTCGGCACTGAGATTAAGCATAGATTGTGTTTTCTGCCTTCTGTTCTCACACTCCTCGCCTTCAAGTCCCCCATATTGGGAATTTGGGAGCCACAATGCAGCCTTCTGCCTGCCCACCAGAAAAAAGAGGTGCCCTATGGGTCTGCGTGAAACTCCATATAAGGTTCCACCAGCACAGCCCTCTATAGCACCACAATATCATAGGCCACCTTGTGAACTAATGCTCTGTCTGACACAGCTCGAGCCCCGACCTCCTGGTAGCCACCTAGATAGCGGGACCCATATCTGGCAGGTGTGACCTGCCTTGACCTGAGTCCTTCATCTCAAACCAACCTGGTTATTCACGTACCAGTCCCAGAACATAGCTCAAATTACTGTGCATGGGGGAATCTGAAGCACAAAAGAGTACTCCTCCTTCCTCATAGAAGGAAAATTAAATGTTGATATGGTGGTCCAACCCTCATATTGGGATCCAGGTGCATGGAACAAGAGCCAATGCCCACTCAGGATGGGCATCTGGGCACAAACAGGCATTGTGACCCTTACCCTGAGACCCATTTCCAACAAGTCCCCATGGGAGCTGAACCAAAGCCCCACAGAGCCAGGCAGTCAAGCCTCTGGCCCAAATACTAAGCCTTTGTAGGGTTATCCAGGCACAGGGACCTATAACCCATCTCTGGAATCCCTGTGTTGACGGGAACCCTGAAACAGTAAACCACGCTCTCTCCTTCCCAGTGAGACACCAAACTCTTGGGTGCTGGGCAAAATCCCCAGAGAGGTAGAATATTCCATGGACACATGAGGACACCCCACCATTCCAAGGCCATCCTAGACACAATCCAGACAGAAAAGCCTTTCCTCCTGCCTCCCAGCCACACGAATTTCAAATCCTGAGAAGCTGCCCTCAGCGTCTGCATATCGGGGCTGCCATCACCTCCCTCCTAATTGATACACAATTTTGTGTCTGAAGACTTTGGTCCCAGAGCCCTTAACCACATTCCCTGCAGGATGGGGCTGACAGAACCACACTACATCACTGGGCCTGATCTCTGGATGAAATTCTGCCGTCTCAGTTGCACAAACCCTCCAGATTAGGAAAAGCCTGCAAGGCCCCTGAGCCCACCCCAATTTCATAGGCCACTCTGGAAAAAATGCACAGTCTGACACAGCCTGAGCATCTACCTCCAGGAAGACTCACAGGTCAAAGTCCCTAAGTCCGAAGGTTGAGGATGACATGCCCCTACAACCTCATAAGAACCCTAGCCTAGATATTCAGGCCTCTGTGCCCAGAGGCCTGGTCTTGAAATCCAACATATGATCCGACATGTGGTCCCTGAGCCATACAAGAGAACCCCTCCTGTCCCGAGAAGGGAACCTGGCTCCTGGGAACTGGGTCTAACCCTCAGGTAGGAGAATCCTGCATGGCCACAGACCCACAACCACATTCTTTTTTTTATATAGATTTTATTTATTTATTGGACAGACAGAGATCACAAGTAGGCATAGAGGAAGGCAGAGAGAGAGAGAGGAAGAAGCAGGCTCCCTGCTGAGCAGAGAGCCTGATGCGGGACTCAATCCCAGGACCCTGAGATCATGACCTGAGCCGAAGGCAGCGGCTTAGCCCATTGAGCCACCCAGGCACCCTCACCACCACATTCTAAGGTCTCCCTGGACACCAAGCAGCATTGTGACTTATTAGACTGAGAACATCCATCAACTTAGATCACTTGGAAATTTGAACAAAAACCAGCAGATCAAGCCTGCAATGTTCCTCATCTGCAATGGTCATGCAAGGAAGACTTCCCAGGCCTCCATTCAGAGACCTCTGCTGTCGAATCTTTCTATATGGGGGACCCTGGAGCCTTGTAAGCGGACTTCCCCTGTCCCACAGTAGGACACCTTGCTGTTTGGAGCAGCTCACAAGGTCCTGCTTGGGAAAATCTCCAAGAATTCTTGAGGCCACCCCACAATTCGTTGACCATCATGGATGCAAACCCAGCGTGAGCAGACATCTGACCCTCGCCCATACTCAGGTGCTGGAAATCTCGAAACAACTACTGCACAATGGAATGGTCCTGTGGTCAGCACTGAGCTTATCCGTGGCTTGTGTTTTCAGACTTCTGTCTTCACACTCCTCGCCTACAAGCCCTCCATATTGGGAATTCTGAAGCCACAGTGCAGCTTTCTGCTTGCCCACCAGAAAGAAGAAGTGCCCTATGGGTCTTCGCAGAAACTCACATGAGGATCCTCCTGCACGGCCCTCAATGGCACCCCAATATAATAGACCGACCTCTGCATAAATTGTCTGTCTGACACCGCCTGATCCCCGACCTCCTGTCAGCCACCCAGATAGTGGGCCCCATATCCTCCAGGTGGGTCCAACCTTGGCCCGAGGCCATCATCTTGAAGCAACCTGGATATTCAGGTACCTGTCCCAGACTTAGCTCAAATTCCTGCCCATAGGGGACTCGGAAGCACAAAAGAGTGCTCCTCCTTCCCCATGGCCAGAAAACTGAATGTTGAGATGGCTGTACAACCCTGAGTGGGAACCAGGTGCATGGTCGATGAGACCACGCCTACACAGGATGGGCAGCTGGGCACAAACAGGCATTGTGACCCTCAGAATGAGACCCCTTTCCAAAGATCCCCCTTGGGATCTGGACCAGGAACCCAAATCGAAGCTTTGGTTAAGTTTTCCCAGTGTCTGGACCCAGAAACCATCTCTGGAATCCCTGTTTGGACAGGATCCCAGATATGGAATACAGTCTTTTCCTCTTCCACAGAAAGAAATCAAACTCTTGGGTGCCAAGCAGAATCACCAGAGTGGAAGAATATCCCATGGACACATGAGGTCACCCCTCTATTTAGTGGCCATCCTAGACACACAATCCAGACAGAAAAGCCTGTGCTCCTCTTTCCCAGCCACCTGAATTTCAAATCCCGAGGAGCTTCCCTCAGGGTCTTCAGATTCGGACTGCCATCACCTCACTCCTATCTCTTATCTGAGGTTGTGTCTAAAGTCTTTGGTCCCAAAGTCCTGACACACATGACCTCCAGGATGGGGCCTCGAGAAACACATGACATCACTGGCCCTGCTCTCCTGAGGAAACCCTGCCCATCTCAGTTTCCCAAAATGTCCAGATTAGGAGAAAACTGCAAGGCCCCTGACTGCACCCCAATTTCATAGGCCATCTGGAAAAAGTGCACAGCCTGACACAGCTTCAGCACCTACCTCCAGGATGACATGCAGGCCAATGGCACTTAGTCCGAAGATTGAAACTTCCATGGCCCTAAAACCTCATCAGAACCCTAGCTTATGTTTTGAGGTCTCTCTCCCTAGAGGTCTGTTCTGGAAATTCAAGCATATGGTCCAACCTGTGGTCCGTGAGCCATACAAGAGCACACCTCCTGTCCCAAGAAGGAAACCTGGCTCCTGGGTACTGGGTCTAATCCTAAGGATAGAGAATCCTCAATGGTCAGAGAGCCGCCACCACATTCTAAGGTCTCCCTGGACACCAAGCAGCATTGGGACCTATTAGACTGAGAACTTCCATCAACGAAAATCACTTGGAACTTGGAATCAGTGTCATTGGTTCAAGCTTACCCTGTTCCTCAGCTGCAATGGTAACACGAGATTGGCTTCCCAGGCCTCCATTCAGAGAGCATTGTTATCGAATCTTCCATATGGGGGACCCTGGAGCCCTGTAAGAAGACTTCTGTTGTCCCTTAGTAGGACACCTTGATGTTTGGAGCAGCTCACAAGCTCCAGCTTGGAAAAACCTCCAAGAATTCTTGAGGCCTCCCCACCATTTGTTGGCCATCATGGATACAAACTCCAGCATGAGCAGACATCTGCCCCTCGCCCAGGTGCTGGAGATCTCGAAACAACTGCTGTACATTGGAATAGACATGTGCTCGGCACTGAGCGTAACCGTAGCTTATGTTTTCATATTTCTGTCCTCACACTCCTCGCCTGCAAACCCTCCAACTTGGATATTCTGGAGCCGTAATGCAGCCATCTGCCTGCTCACCAGATAGAAGAAGTGATGAAAGGGTCTGTGCAAAAATCTCCCATGAGGATCCAGTTGCACAGCTCTCAAAAGCACCCCAATATCATAGGCCGAACTCTCCACGAATGTTCTGTCTGACACAGCTCGAGCCCGAGCTTCTGACAGCCACCCAGAAAGCAGGCCTCATTTTCTGCAGGTGGGTCCTGCCTTGGCCCGAGGACCTCATCTCAAAGCGAACTGGGTATTCAGGCACCTGTCCCAGAACTTAGCTCAAATTCCTGCCCATGGGGGAACCTGAACCATAAAAAAGTACACCTCCTTCCCCATGGCAGGAAAACTGAATGTTGAGATGGCAGTCCAACCCTCAGAGTGGGAGCCAAGTGCATAGCCCATGAGGTCACACCCACTCAGCATGGGCATCTGGGCAAAAACAGGCATGGTAACCCTCAGAATGAGACCCATTTCCAACAAGAACACTCGGGAGCTGTACCAGGAAAACATAGAGCAGGACCCTAGGCCCAAATCCTAAGCCTTGTTGCGGTGATCCAGGCTCTATAACCCAGGACCCATCTCTGGAATGGCTGTTTGGACGGGATCCCTGACTCAGAAAACTGCGCTCCTCCCATCCCCCGGAAATACACCAAACTCTTGGGTGCCGAGCAGAATTCCCACAGAGGTGGAATCTCACATGGACCCATGAGGCCACCCCTCCATTTCGTGGCCATCATTGACAAACAAGTCAGACAGAAAAGACTGTGCTCCTGCCTCACAGCCGTCCGAATTTCATATCTGGAGATGCTTCGCTCAGGGTCTGCAGATTGGGTCTGCCATCACCTCGAGCTTAACTCTTACCCGAGTTTGTGTCTGAAGACTTTGGACCCAGAGTCCTGACCCATATGCCCTCCAGGATGGGGCCTCCAGGAACACACAACAGCACTGGGCCAGCTCTCCCAAGGAATGTCAGCCTGTCTCAGTTTCCCAACCCACCAGATTAAGAGAAAATTGCAAGGCCCCTAATACCACCCCAATTCCATAGGAAGCTCCAGAAAAAATGCATAGTCTGACACAGCCTCAGAATATACCTCCAGGAAGACACCCAGGACAATGGGAAGGGATGAAATGGCCTAACCCATGGCAGGTTCGATGTGCTGGGTGTGAAGCCAACTGTCTCACGTCTCTCACAAGGTCTGGGCTCAGGCTATGTAAGACAGAGCATAGTGTTTAGGGTAGCCTATGCAATTGGGGTGTTGCCGAGGGCTGAGCAGGTTGATTTTCATTTGGGGTTTCTGAGCAATGCCATAGACAATGTTTTTCTTTGGGGGGCAGGTAGAGTGCTTCGTTCTGGAACCAGAATTCCCAATCATGAGGGCTTTTGGGCCAGGAGTGCTAGGGTAGAGTCTGAAAACAAAAGATAGGGTGAGGTTGGGAGCAGGCCCACTCTGCAAAGGCTGAAAGGAAATCTCATGCCTCTGAAGTCAGGCTGAGGATCAGAAGTTGGCTGAGGTTGGATTGTGCCCTTGATGGCACCTTCATGAAGCAGGTGCCTCATGAGGCCAACGAAGTTTTCCCACGCTGAGTTTGGAGGTTGCCACAAACCACAAGGTTTCCTTCTGCGAGACAGTCGAGTCCTGTTGGATGGCTCCAGTACATACCATACGGAAGGACTGAAGAGGAGGGTTCAAAGGATGGATCCCTGAACAGCATGCCTCGCATTCCCATTGGCCATTAACGACAAGATATGTTTGATCTGCTGGCTCTGGGGCAAGCTAACCAGCGGGCTGAGTTGAAATGGCCTCTCCTGAGGATGCGTCATAATGTGGGTTTCTGTCCATGGAGACCTTGGAATGTGATGGTTGTACTGTGGCCCTGCGGAATTCTCCGACCAGAAGGGTTTGATACAGATCCAGTAAGAAAGCACTCCATGTGGAGACGAGAAATGTTTGGTTTGGAGCCTCAGAAAAACCTTATATGCTGGTATACGAAACCAGTCCTCTGAGGACAGACACATGAAAATTAAAGCTAAGGTTCAGATTAGGGCCTGTGGGCCTGTCCATTTCAATCTTCTGTCTCTGGGGACACTGTCTGAGAGTCTAAGTGGTGATAATGGCTCAGCTGGTGTCAGAGTGCCCCTTTTAGTCCAGGGCAGCCTGCAATATCAGGATGGCCTCAGGGGCCTTGGAGCTTTTCCCTAACCTGTAGGGTTGTGGTCAATGGATTGGGCACACTTTCCTTGGAGAGGGCAGGCACAATCTTTCGCTGTGGCTCCAGATGCCCTAGCCTGGAGGGTGTGTGGGTTCAAGCTGTGGGCACAGAAGTCTGAAAACACAAACTCAGCTTATGAGTGGCGCCGAGGGTATGGCAGGCCGGATGTACAGATAGAGAGTGAGCTCCTTGGCTAGTGAATCAAGGGCGAGATTCCTTCAGGCTTTTGTCTCTGGATGCGTCCAGGATAGCCGTGGATTGTAGGGGGTGGCCTCAGGGACTGTGGACGATTATCCCTCTCTGGGGATTTGTCCCAGCTAACAGGAGTTTGGGGTCATTTGTGGGAAGGGTGGAGTCCTGTTGTCTGGCTCATGTGTCTCTCCAAGAAAGTGATTCCAGAGCAGAGCCCCAGGTACGGGGGGGAGACTGGAAAACTCAAACACTGGTGAGGATTGGGTGTATAGAGGCTTGGCACGCCCCATATGCGGGCTCTTGGTCAAGGTCCTGACAGGCCTTTCTTTGACATGGGGCTCATGCTGAGGGTCACAGTGTGAATTTGTGCCCAAGCAGCACTCAAGTTTGGGCGTGGCATCAGGGGCCATGAAGGTTTCTCCCACCCTGAAGGTGTGACTCCATGCCAAGAGCAAGCTTTACACCCATGGGGAAGAAGGAGTTCTGATTTGTGCTTCAGATGCCCAACTGTGTGGGGAATTAATATAATATCTGGGTTTAGATATCTGAAAACCAAGGTTCGGAAGAGATAACGGCATAAGACCATGGCGTGTCAGAAGTGCTAGGTGTGTGGCCAGCTGTCTCCTTGCCTGTCTGGACGTCTAGCATCAGGCTGTGAAAGGCAGAGCATTAGTGCCCAGAGCAGCCTATCAAATCTGAGTGCCGTCGAGGCAAGAGCAGGTTGATCCTCATCTGGGTTTTATGGAGAGCCCCACAAGGAAACGTTTTCTAGCGGTGGGCAGTCACTGGGCTGGCTTGTGGTTTTGCAATTCCTACTCTGGAGGGATGGTTTGCCAGGAGTGTGAGGAAGGAAGTCTGAAAACACAAGCTAGCGTGAGGTTTGGGACCGAGGGCACGGAAGGCCACTCTGCAGAGGCTGAATCAAGATCTCCTGCATTGCGGTCATGTCTACTATGAGACGTGCTCAAGCTAGAGTTTTTGTCCATGATGGCTTCTCCCTGAAGGATGTGGGGGGCTTCATGAGGCCCGGCAGGTATCCCTACGATGGGATTTGTGAACTACTTCAAACCTCAAGGTTTCCTTCTGCACTACAGTCGAGTCCTATTGGATGGTTCCAGGAGGCCCCATACGGAAAGACTCGAGAGCAGGTGTCTAAGCATGGATGCCTGGGAACGCCACCTCATATTCCCACTCTTTAGTCAGGACAAGGCAGGCTCAATCTGCGGGCTCTTGGGTGAGCTACCCAGAGAGGTGAGTGGAAATGGACTCTCCTGAAGATGAGTCCTACTGTGGGTAGGTGGCCTGGATGACCTAGGAATGTGGAGGTGGCTAAGGGTCTCTGCAGGATTTTCCAACCTGAGGTGTTTGACACAGCTCCAACAAAGAAGCTTTCCATGTGGAGAAGAGAGGTGTTCTGTTCAGTGCCTCAGAAAATCCCCATATGCTGTTCCTCGAACCAAAGCCTCTGAGGAGTGACACCTGGAAACCAAAGCAAGAGTTGAGATTAGGGCCTAAGGGCCTGTCCGGCTCAACCTTCTGACTCTGTGGACATCTGTGTGCATGCCTTCGTGGATGTAGCTGCACAGCTTGCATCAGAATGCCCCTGTGTGTCCAGGGAGGCTTACAGTAGTGGGATGTCCTCGGGGGCCTTGAGGTTTCTCTTATTCTGGAGGTGTGTGGCCAAAGGAATGGAAACAGTTTCCAGGAGACAGCAGGCACGGTCCTGTGGTATGGCTCAAAGGACCCAGCTTAGAAGCTGTGTTTGCCAGGGCTGTGGGGACAGATATCTGAAAAAACAAACTTGGCTCAGGTAGGGGCCAAGGTAATGGCAAGCCTGATCTCTAGTCCACGAGGGGAGATACTCTCGATATCAAAGGAGGGCAAGTTGAAGGCAGTCGCTTAGGCTTTTGTTATCTGGATGTTGCGTTCAAAATGGCTGTTCAAGTAGGGGTTGCTTCAGGGGACCAGGAAGAGCCTTCCTCTCGGGGGGTGGTCCAAGTTACAAAGTGCTTGGATTCATTCTGTGGGAAGGGAAGAGTACTGTATTCTGCCATATGTGACCCCTCAGTATAGGAATTCAAGAGCACAGAAGTGGGATCCCTCAACTCTAATACCCGCCATCTAGTAGGGCTGGGTGCCTATGGGTAAGGCATGCCACATATGCGGGCTCTTGGTCCAGTCACTGAGAGGCGTTACTTGAATAAGGTACTCACGCTGAGGGTCACAATGTGTGTTTGTGCCCAAGAAGGCCCTCACGCATGGGCGTGGCCTCATGGGCCATGCCGTTTATCCTACAATGAAGGTTTGACTCACTGCCAGCAGCAAGGTTTATTGCCATGGGGAAGGAGATTTCTGACTTAAGCTTCTAGTTCGCCCCTGTGCAGGGATTGGAGATAAGGTCTAGGTTCCGATGACTGACAACCCAGGTTGGGAATTGATGGTGGCCAAGACAGTGGCGGCTACAATGTACTGGGTGTGTAACCAGCTGTGTCAGTGTCTGTTGGAAGGTCTGGGCTCAGGTTATGTGCGACAGAACGTCAGTGTTTAAGATAGCCTGTGCAAATGGGGTATTGCTGAGGGCCAAGCAGTTTGATCCTCATTTGGCGTTTCTGGGCAGCACCATAGACAAGGTTTTTCTCCTGGGAGGCAGGCAGAGTGCTTCATTGTGGCCCCAGAATTCCCAGTAGGGAGGGTTTGTGGGCCAGGAGTGTGAGGACGGAATTCTGAAAACACAAGCTAGGGTGAGGATTGGAGCCAAGGGCAGAGCAGGCCTACTCTGGAGAGGCTGAATCGAAATCCACTGCATCTGAAGTCTGGCTGAGGATCAGACGTTGGCTGAGGCTGGAGTTTGTGTCCATGATGGCACCTTCATGAAGTGGGGGCCTCATGATGCCAAGGAAGTTTTCCACGCTGAGTTTGGAGGTTGCCCCAAACCACAAGGTTTCCTTCTGTGGGACAGTCAAGTCCTGTTGGATGGCTCCACGACATAACATACGGAAAGACTGGAGAGCAGGGTTTGAAGGATGGATCCCTGAACAGCATGCGTCGCATTCCCATTGGCCATTAGCGAGAAGATATGTTTGAACTGCTAGCTCTGGGGCACGTTACCCAAAGGGCTGGGTTGAAATGGCCTCTCCTGAGGATGCGTCATAATGTGCGTTTGGGTCCATGGTGACCATGGATGTGCTGGTTGTTCAGTGGCCCTGCAGAACTCTCCTATGTGAAGGGTTTGATACAGCTCCAGTAAGAAAGCTCCCCATGTGGAGACGAGAGCGGTTTCGTTTGGTGCCTTAGAAAAACCTAATATGCTGATACGAAACCAGTCATCTGAGGATGGACACATGGAAACCAAAGCTAAGGTTCAGATTAGGGCCTAGGGGCCTGTCCATTTCAATCTTCTCTGTCTGGGGACACTGTCTGTGAGTCTAAGTGGAGATAGTTGCTCCGCTGGTGTCAGAGTGCCCCTCTTAGTCCAGGGCGGCCTACACTATCGGGATGGCCTCAGGGGCCTTGGAGCTTTTCCCTAACCTGTAGGGTTTTGGACAATGGATTGTGCACACTTTCCTTGGAGAGGGCAGGAACAATCTTCCAATGTGGATCCAGATGCCCTAGCCGGGAGGCTGTGTGGGTCCAGGCTGTGGGCAGAGAAGTCTGAAAACACAAACTCAGCTTATGAGTGGCGCCGAGGTTGTGGCAGGCCAGATGTACAGACCAAGAGGGAGGTTTCTTTCCTCTGAAAGCCATGTGAGTGGGGGGCTTTCCTACAGGATTTGTCTCTGGATGTTGTGTCCAGTATAGCCGTGGATTGTAGGGGTGGCCTCAGGGCCCATGGATGAGTCTCCCTCTCTGTGAATTTGTCCCAGCTCCCGAGAGTTTGGGGACATTTTGTGGGAAGGGTGGAGTCCTGTTGTCTGGCTCATTTGTCTCTCCAAGAAAGGAATTCCAGAGCAGCCCCAGGTATGGGCGGGGCGACTGGAAAACACAAACACTGGTGAGGATTGGGTGCATAGGGGCTTGGCAAGCCCCATATGCGGGCGCTTAGTCCACATCCTGACAGGCCTTTCTTTGACATTGGGCTCATGCTGAGGGTCACAGTGTGAATTTGTGCCCAAGGCGGCACTGAAGTTTGGGCGTGGCATCAGGGGCCATGAAGGTTTCTCCTACCCTGAAGGTGGACTCCATGCGAAGCACAACCTTTACAGCCATGGGGAAGGAGGAGGTCTGATTTGTGCTTAAGATACCCAACTGTGTGGGGAATTGATATAATGTCTAGGTTCAGATATCTGAAAACCAAGGTTAGGAATAGATGACGGCATAAGACCATGGCATGTCCGAAGTGCTGGGTGTGCAGCCAGCTGTCTCCTTGTCTGTCTGGACGTCTGGCATCAGGCTGAGTCAGACAGAGCATTAGTGCCCAGAGCCGCCTATCCTGTTCGGGTAACATTGAGGCCCGAGCAGATTGAACCTCATCTGGGGTTTCTGGAGAGCCGCACAGGGAAAAGTTTTTCTTCTGGTGGGCAGGCACTGGGCTGAGTTGTGGTTCTGGATTTCCTATTCTGGAGGGCTTGTTTGCCAGGGGTGTGAGGAAGGAAGTCTGAAAACACAAGCTAGCGTGAGGTTTGGGACCGAGGGCACGGCAGGCCCACTCTGCAGAGGCTGAATCGAGATCTCCTGCAATTGAGGTCACATCAACTATGAGAGGTGCCTCAGGCTAGAGTTTTTGTCCATGACGGCCTCTTCCTGAAGGGAGTGGGGGCTTCATGAGGCCAGGGACGTTTCCCTACAATGGGATTTGTAAACTACTCCAAACCTCAACGTTTCCTTCTGCACGACAGTCGAGTCCTATTGGATGGTTCCAGGAGGCCACATACAGAAGGACTCGAGAGCAGGTGTCTAAGCATGGATGCCTGGGAACGCCACCTCATATTCGCACCCTTTAGTCAGGACAAGGCAGGTTCAATTTGCGGGCTCCTGGGTGAGCTACCCAGAGGGGAGAGTTGAAATGGACTCTCCTGAAGATGAGTCCTACTGTGGCTTGGTGGCCTGGGAGACCTTGGAATGTGGAGGTAGCTCTGGGACTCTGCAGGAGTCCAGAGGTGAGTGACACGGATCCAACAAGGAAGCTTCCCATGTGGAGACGAGAGGTGTTCTGTTCAGTGCCTCAGGAAAGCCCCTTATCCTGTTCTTCGAACCATAGCCTCTGAGGAGTGACACCTGGATTCCAAAGCAAGAGTTGAGATTAGGGCCTAAGGGCCTGTCCGGCTCAACCTTCTGTCTCTGTTGACATCTGTGTGCATGCCATCGTGGAGGTTGATTCTCAGCTTGTCAAAAAGACCCTGTGTGTCCATGGAGGCTTACAGTAGTGGGATGTCCTCAGGGGCCTTTAGGTTTCTCATATTCTGGAGGTGTGTGGCCAAAGGAATGGACAAAGTTTCCCAGCAGAGAGCAGGCACGGTCCTGTGGTATGGCTCCAGAGGACCCAGCCTAGAAACTGTGTTTGCCAGGGCTGTGAGGACAGATGTGTGAAAAAACAAATTTGGCTCATGTAGGGGCCAAAGTAATGGCAGGCCTGATCTCCATTCCATGAAGGGAGATCCTCTGGATATCAAAGGAGGGCAAGTGTGAGGCAGATGCTCCGGCTTTTGGCTCCGGGTGTTGTGTTCACAATGGCCGTTCAGGATAGGGGTTGCTTCAGGTGCCGAGGAAGAGCCTTCCTCTCTGAGGATTGTCCAAACTCCCTAGTGTTTGGGTTCATTCTGGTGGAAGGGAAGAGTACTGTTTTCTGCCAAAGGTGATACCCCAGTAGAGAGATTCTAGAGCACAGCAGTGTGTTCCCTCAACTGGAATGCCCGCCATCTAGTTAGGTCTGGGTGCCTATGTGCATGGAAAGCCACATATGCAGGCTGTTGGTCCAGTCAATGAGAGGCGTTACTTGAATAAGGTACTCACGCTGAGGGTCACAATGTATTCCTGTGCCCAAGGTGGCCCTCACGCAAGGGCGTGGCCTCAGGGGCCATGCTCTTTTCTCCTACACGGAAGGTTTGACTCACTGCCAGCAGCAAGGTTTCTTGTCATAGGGAAGGAGGGATTCTGACTTGAGCATCTGGTTCCCCCCTGTGCAGAGATTAGATTTAAGGTCTAGGTTCCGATGACTGAAAACCCAGGTTGGGAATGGATGGTGGCCTAAGGCAGTGGCGGGTCCAATGTGCTGGGTGTGCAGCCAGCTGTGTCGGTGTCTGTTGGAAGGTCTGGGCTCAGGCTATGTGCCACAGAACGTCAGTGTTTAAGATAGCCTATGCAAATGGGGTATTGCTGAGGGCCAAGCAGTTTGATCCTCATTTGGGGTTCTGGGGAGCTCCATAGAGAATGTTTTTCTCCTGAAAGGCAAGCAGAGTGCTTCATTGTGGCCCCAGAATTCCCAGTAGGGAGGGTTTGTGGGCCAGGAGTGTGAGGACAGAAGTCTGAAAACACAAGCTAGGGTGAGGATTGGAGCCAAGGGCAGAGCAGGCCTACTCTGGAGAGGCTGAATCGAAATCCACTGCATCTGAAGTCTGGCTGAGGATCAGACGTTGTTTGAGGCTGGAGTTTGTGTCCATAATGGCACCTTCATGAAGCGGGGGCCTCATGATGCCAAGGAAGTTTTCCACGCTGAGTTTGGAGGTTGCTCCAAACCACAAGGTTTCCTTCTGCGGGACAGTCAAGTCCTGTTGGATGGCTCCACGACATAACATACGGAAAGACTGGAGAGCAGGGTTCCAAGGATGGATCCCTGAACAGCATGCGTCACATTCCCATAGGTCATTAGCGAGAAGATATTTTGAACTGCTGGCTCTGGGGCACGTTACCCAAAGGGCTGGGTTGAAATGGCCTCTCCTGAGGATGTGTCATAATGTGCATTTGGGTCCATGGAGACCATGGTTGTGCTGGTTGTTCAGTGGTCCTGTGGAACTCTCCTATGTGAAGGGTTTGATACAGCTCCAGTAAGAAAGCTCCCCATGTGGAGATGAGAGAGTTTTCGTTTGGTGCCTTAGAAAAAACTAATATGCTGATACGAAACCAGTCATCTGAGGACGGACGCATGGAAACCAAAGCTAAGGTTCAGATTAGGACCTAGGTGCCTGTCCATTTCAATCTTCTCTGTCTGGGGACACTGTCTGTGAGTCTAAGTGGAGATAGTTGCTCCGCTGGTGTCAGAGAGCCCCTCTTAGTCCAGGGTGGCCTACACTATTGATGGCCTCAGAGGACTTGGAGCTTTTCCCTAACATGTAGGGTTGTGGTCAATGGATTGGGCACACTTTCCTTGGAGAGGGCAGGCACAATCTATCTCTGTGGCTCCAGAGGCCCTAGCCGGGAGGTTGTGTGGGTCCAGGCTGTGGGCACAGAAGTCTGAAAACACAAACTCAGCTTATGAGTGGCGCCTAGGGTATGGCAGGCCGGATGGACAGCCCGAGAGGGAGCTCCTGGGCCTCTGAAAGAAGGGCGAGTGGGAGGCGATCCTTCAGGCTTTTGTCTCCGGATGTTGTGTCCGGGATAGCCGTGGATTGGAGGGGTGGCCTCAGGGACTGTGGACGAGTATCCCTCTCTGGGGATTTGTCCCAGCTCCCAAGAGTTTGGGGTCATTTTGTGGGAAGGGTGGAGTCGTGTTGTCTGGCTCATGGGTCTCTCCAAGAAAGGGATTCCAGAGCAGAGCCCCAGGTACGGGCGGGGCGACTGGAAATCTCAAACCCTGGTGAGGATAGGGTGCATAGGGGCTTGGCAAGCCCCATATGCGGGCCATTGGTCCAGGCCCTGACAGGCCTTTCTTTGAAATGGGGCTCATGCTGAGGGTCACAGTGTGAATTTGTGCCCAAGCAGCACTCAAGTTTGGGCATGGCATCAGGGGCCATGAAGGTTTCTCCCACCCTGAAGCTGTGACTACATGCCAAGAGCAAGCTTGACAGCCATGGGGAAGGAGGAGTTCTGTTTTGTGCTTGCGATACCCAGCTGTGTGGAGAATTGATACGATGTCTAGGTTCAGATATCTGAAAAACAAGGTTAGGAAGAGATGACGGCATAAGACCATGGCGTGTCCGAAGTGCTGGGTGTGCGGCCATCTGTCTCCTTGTCTGTCTGGACGTCTGGCTTCAGGCTGTGTCAGACAGAGCATGAGTGCCCAGAGCAGCCTTTCCAGTTCGGGTACCGTCGAGGCCCGAGCAGGTTGATCCTCATCTGGGTTTTCTGGAGAGCCCCACAGGGAAACGTTTTTCTTCCGTTGGGCAGACACTGGGCTGGGATGTGGTTCTGGAGTTCCTAGTCCGGAGGGCTTGTTTGCCAGGAGTGTGAGGAAGGAAGTCTGAAAACACAATCTAGCGTGAGGTTTGGGACCGAGGGCAAGGCAGGACCACTCTGCAGAGGCTGAATCGAGATCTCCTGCACTGAGGTCATGTCAACTATGAGACGTGTCTCAGGCTAGAGTTTTTGTCCAACATGGCCTCTTCTGGAAGGGTGTGGGGGCTTCTTGAGGCCAGGGAGGTTTGCCTACGATGGGATTTGTGAACTACTCCAAACCTCAAGGTTTCCTTCTGCACGACAGTCGAGTCCTATTAAATGGTTCCAGGAGGTCCCATACGGAAAGACTCGAGAGCAGGTGTCTAAGCATGGATGCCTGGGAACGCCACCTCATATTCCCACTCTTTAGTCAGGACAAGGCAATCTCAATCTGCGGGCTCCTGGGTGAGCTACCCAGAGGGGATATTTGAAATGGACTCTCCTGAAGATGAGTCCTACTGTGGCTTGGTGGCCTGGGAGACCTTGGAATGTGGAGGTAGCTCTGGGACTCTGCAGGAGTCCAGAGGTGCGTGACACGGATCCAACAAGGAAGCTTCCCATGTGGAGATGAGAGGAGTTCTGTTCAGTGCCTCAGGAAAGCCCCATATCCTGTTCTTCGAACCAAAGCCTCTGAGGAGTGACACCTGGAAACCAAAGCAAGAGTTGAGATTACGGCCTAAGGGCCTGTCCGACTCAACCATCTATCTCTGTTGACATCTGTGTGCATGCCTTCTTGGAGGTAGCTGCTCAGCTTGTGTCCGAATGCCCCTGTGTGTACAGGTAGGCTCCCAGTAGTGGGATGTCCTCGGGGGCCTTGAGGTTTCTCATATTCTGGAGGTGTGTGGCCAAAGGAATGGACACAGTTTCCCAGGAGAGAGCAGGCACGGTCCTGTGGTATGGCTCCAGAGGACCCAGCCTAGAGGGTGTGTTTGCCAGGGCTGTGGGGACAGATGTCTGAAAAAGCAAACTTGGCTCAGCTAGGGGCCAAGGTAATGGCAGGCCTGATCACCAGTCTGTGAGATGAGATCCTCTGGAAATCAAAGGAGGGCAAGTGGGAGGCAGTCGCTCAGGTTTTTGTCTCTGGGTGTTGCGTTCAGAGTGTCTGGTCTTGGTAGGGTAGCCTCAGTAGCCGAGGAAGAGCCTTCCTCTCGGGGGATTGTCCAAGCTCCCAAGAGTTTGGATTCATTCGGTGGAAGGGAAGAGTACTGTTTTCTGCCAAAGGGGAACCCCCAGGAGAGGGACCCTAGAGCACAGCTGTGGGTTCCCTCAACTGGAATACACACGATCTAGTTAGTCCTGGGTGCCTATGTGCATGGCAAGCCACATATGCAGGCTCTTGGTCCAGTCACTGAGAGGCATTACTTGAATAATGTACTCACGCTGAGGGTCACAATGTGTGTTTGTGCGCAAGGCGGCCCTCACGCTTGGGCATGGCCTCATGGGCCATGCCGTTTTCTCCTACACTGAAGGTTTGACTCACTGCCAGCAGCAAGGTTTCTTGCCATGGGGAAGGAGAGGTTCTGACTTGTGCATCAGGTTCCCCACTGTGCAGGGATTGGAGATAAGGTCTAGGTTCTGATGACTGAAAACCCAGGTTGGGAATGGATGGTGGACTAAGGCAGTGGCGGGTCCCATGTGCTGGGTGTGCAGTCAGTTGTGTCGGTGTCTGTTGGAAGGTCTGTGCTCAGGCTATTTGCGACAGACCATCAGTGTTTAAGGTAGCCTATGCAATTGGGGTGTTGCGAGGGCCATGCAGTTTGATCCTCATTTGGGGTTTCTGGGCAGCACCATAGACAATGTTTTTCTCCTGGGAGGCAGGCAGAGTGCTTCATTGTGGCCCCAGAATTTTTAAGTAGGGAGGGTTTGTGGGCCAGGAGTGTGAGGACGGAAGTATGAAAACACAAGCTAGGGTGAGGATTGGAGCCAAGGGCAGAGCAGGCCTACTCTGCAGAGGCTGAATCAAAATCTCCTGCTTCTGATGTCAGGCTGAGGATCAGACGTTGCCTGAGGCTGGAGTATGTGTCCATGATGGCACCTTCATGAAGCGGGGGCCTCATGAGGCCAAGGAAGTTTTCCCACGCTGAGTTTGGATGTTGCCCCAAACCACAAGGTTTCCTTCTGTGGGACATTCGAGTCCTGTTGCATGGCTCCAGGACATACCCTACGGAAGGACTGGAGAGCAGTGTTTGAAGGATGGATGCCTGTACAGCATGCCTCGCATTCCCATTGGCCATTAGCGACAAGATATGTTTGATCTGCTGCCTCTGAGGCACGCTACCCAGGGGGCTGAGTTGAAATGGCCTCTCCTGAGGATGCGTCATAATGTGCGTTTGGGTCCATGGAGACCTTGGAATGTGCAGGTTGTTCAGTGGCCCTGCGGATCTCTCCTACCTGAAGGGTTGGATACATCCCCAGTAAGAAAGCTCCCCATGTGGAGACGAGAGAGGTTTGGTTTGGTGGCTCGGAAAAGCCCCGTGTGCTTGTCTACGAAAACAGTCCTCTGAGGACGGACACATGGAAACCAAAGCTAAGGTTCAGATTAGGGCCTGGGGGCCTGTCCATTTCAACCTTCTGTCTCTGGGGACACTGTCTGAGAGTCTAAGTGGAGATAGTTGCTCCGCTCCTGTCAGAGAGCCACTCCTAGTCCAGGGTGGGCTACACTATTGATGGCCTCAGGGGCCTTGGAGCTTTTTCCTACCTGTAGGGTTGTGGTCAATAAATTGGGCACACTTTCCTTGGAGAGGGCAGGCACAATCTTTCGCTGTGGCTGCAGAGGCCCTAGCCTGGAGGTTGTGTGGGTCCAGGCTGTGGGCACAGAAGTCTGAAAACACAAACTCAGCTTATATGTGGCGCCGAGGGTATGGCAGGCCGGATGTACAGCCCGAGAGGGAGCTCCTGGGCCTCTGAAAGTGGGGCGAGTGGGAGGCGTTCCTTCAGGCTTTTGTCTCTGGATGTTGTGTCCGGGATAGCCGTGGATTGGAGGGGTGGCCTCAGGGACTGTGGACGAGTATCCCTCTCTGTGGATGTGTCCCAGCTCCCAAGAGTTTGGGGTCATTTTGTTGGAAGGGTGGAGTCGTGTTGTCTGGCTCATGTGTCTCTCCAAGAAAGGGATTCCAGAGCAGAGCGCCAGGTAAGGGCGGGGCAACTGGAAAACTCAAACCCTGGTGAGGATTGGGTGCATAGGGGCTTGGCAAGCCCCATATGCGGGCTCTTGATCCAGGTCCTGACAGGCCTTTCTTTGACATGGGGATCATGTTGAGGGTCACAGTGTGAATTTGTGCCCAAGCAGCACTCAAGTTTGGGCCAGGCATCAGGGGCCATGAAGTTTTCTCCCACCCTGAAGGTGTGACTCCATGCCATGAGCAAGCTTTACAGCCATGGAAAAGCAGGACTTCTGTTTTGTGCTTGCAATACCCAGCTGTGTGGAGAATTGATATAATGTCTAGGGTCAGATCTGAAAACCAAGGTTAGGAAGTGGTGACGGCATAAGTCCATGGCGTGTCCGAAGTGCTGGGTGTGCGGCCAACTGTCTCCTTGTCTGTCTGGAAGTCTGGCTTCAGGCTGAGTCAGACAGAGCATGAGTGCCCAGTCAGCCTATCCAGTTCAGGTACCGTCGAGGCCTGAGCAGATAGATTCTCATCAGGGTTTTCTGGAGAGCCGCACAGGGAAACGTTTCTCTTCTGTTGGGCAGACACTGGGCTGGGTTGTGGTTCTGGAGTTCCTAGTCCGGAGGGCTTGTTTGCCAGGAGTGTGAGGAAGGAAGTCTGAAAACACAAGCTAGCATGAGGTTTGGGACCGAGGGCACGGCAGGCCCACTCTGCAGAGGCTGAATCGAGATCTCCTGCACTGAAGTCATGTCAACTATGAGACGTGCCCCAGGCTAGAATTTTTGTCCAGCATGGCCTCTTCCTGAAGGCTGTGGGTGCTTCATGAGGCCAGGGAGGTTTGCCTACGATGGGATTTGTGAACTACTCCAAACCTCAGGGTTTCCTTCTGCACGGCAGTCGAATCCTATTGGATGGTTCCAGGAGGCCCCATACGGAAAGACTCGAGAGCAGGTGTCTAAGCATGGATGCCTGGGAACGCCACCTCATATTCCCACTCTTTAGTCAGGACAAGGCAATCTCAATCTGTGGGATCCTGGGTGAGCTACCCAGAGGGGAGAGTGGAAATGGGCTCTCTGAAGATGAGTCCTACTGTGGCTTGGTGGCCTGGGAGACCTTGGAATGTGGAGGTGGCTCAGGGACTCTGCAGGATTCTCCAACCTGAGGTGTTTCACACGGCTCCAACAAGGAAGCTTCCCATGTGGAGACGAGGGGAGTTCTGTTCAGTGCCTCAGGAAAGCCCCATATCCTGTTCTTCGAACCAAAGCCTCTGAGGAGTGACACCTGGAAACCAAAGCAAGAGTTGAGATTACGGCCTAAGGGCCTGTCCGGCAAAACATTCTATCTGTTGACATCTGTGTGCATGCCTTCGTGGAGGTAGCTGCTCAGCTTGTGTCCGAATGCCCCTGTGTGTCCAGGGAGGCTCCCAGTAGTGGGATGTCCTCGGGGGCCTTGATGTTTCTCATATTCTGGAGGTGTGTGGCCAAAGGAATGGACACAGTTTCCCAGGAGACAACAGGCACGGTCCTGTGGTATGGCTCCAGAGGACCCAGCCTAGAGGCTGTGTTTGCCAGGGCTGTGGAGACAGATGTCTGAAAAAGCAAACTTGGCTCAGCTATGGGCCAACGTAATGGCAGGCCTGATCTCCAGTCCGTGAGTGGAGATCCTCTGGATATCAAAGGAGGGCAAGTGGGAGGCAGTCGCTCAGGCTTTTGTCTCTGGGTGTTGCATTCACAGTGGCCGTTCAGGGTAGGGGTTACTTCAGGGGCCGAGGAATAGCCTTCCACTCGGGGGATAGTCCAAGCTCCCATGTGTTTGGGTTTATTCTGTGGGAAGGGAAGAATACTGTTTTCTGCCAGAGTGGACGCCCCAGGAGTAGGAGTCTAGAGCACAGCAGTGGGTTCCCTCAACTGGAATACACACCATCTAGTTAGTCCTGGGTGCCTATGGGCAAGGCAAGCCACATATGTGGGCTATTGGTCCAGTCAGTGAGAGGCGTTACTTGAATAAGGTACTCACGCTGAGGTTCACAATGTGTGTTTGTGCCCAAGGCTGCCCTCACGCATGGGTGTGGCCTCATGGGCCATGCCGTTTTCTCCTACACTGAAGGTTTGACTCACTGCCAGCAGCAAGGTTTCTTGCCATGGGGAAGGAGGGGTTCTGACTTGTGCATCAGGTTCCCCCCTGTGCAGGGATTGGAGATAAGGTCTAGGTTCCGATGACTGAAAACCCAGGTTGGGAATGGATGGTGGCCTAAGGCAGTGGCGGGTCCAATGTGCTGGGTGTGCATCCAGCTGTGTCGGTGTCTGTTGGAATGTCTGGGCTCAGGCTATTTGCGACAGAGCATCAGTGTTTAAGGTAGCCTATGCAATTGGGGTGTTGCCGAGGGCCAAGCAGTTTGATCCTCATTTGGCGTTTCTGGGCAGCACCATAGACAATGTTTTTCTCCTGGGAGGCAGGCAGAGTGCTTCATTGTGGCCCCAGAATTCCCAGTAGGGAGGGTTTGTGGGCAAGGAGTGTGAGGACAGACGTCTGAAAACACAAACTAGGGTGAGGATTGGAGCCCAGGGCAGAGCAGGCCCACTCTGCAGTGGCTGTATCAAAATCTCCTGCTTCTGAAGTAAGGCTGAGGATCAGACGTTGGCTGAGGCTGGAGTATGTGTCCATGATGGCACCTTCATGAAGCGGGGGCCTCATGAGGCCAAGGAAGTTTTCCCACGCTGAGTTTGGAGGTTTCCCCAAACCACAAGGTTTCCTTCTGCGGGACATTCGAGTCCTGTTGCATGGCTCCAGGATATACCATACGGAAGGACTGGAGAGCAGGGTCCGAAGGATGGATCCCTGTACAGCATGCCTCGTATTCCCATTGGCCATTAGCGACAAGATATGTTTGATCTGCTGCCTCTGGGGCACGCTACCCACAGGGCTGAGTTGAAATGGCCTCTCCTGAGGATGCGTCATAATGTGCGTTTGGGTCCATGGAGACCTTGGAATGTGCTGGTTGTTCAGTGGCCCTGCGGAACTCTCCTACCTGAAGGGTTGGATACATCCCCAGTAAGAAAACTCCCCTTGCGGAGACGAGAGAGGTTTGGTTTGGTGCCTCGGAAAAGCCCCGTGTGCTGGTCTTCGAAAACAGTCCTCTGAGGACGGACACATGGAAACCAAAGCTAAGGTTCAGATTAGGGCCTGGGGACCTGTCCATTTCAACCTTCTGTCTCTGGGGACACTGTCTGAGAGTCTAAGTGGAGATAGTTGCTCCGCTCCTGTCAGAGAGCCACTCCTAGTCCAGGGTGGGCTACACTATTGATGGCCTCAGGGACCTTGGAGCTTTTCCCTAAGCTGTAGGGTTGTGGTCAATAAATTGGGCACACTTTCCTTGGAGAGGGCAGGCACAATCTTTCGCTGTGGCTGCAGAAGCCCTAGCCTGGAGGTTGTGTGGGTCCAGGCTGTGGGCACAGAAGTCTGAAAACACAAACTCAGCTTATGAGTGGCGCCTAGGGTATGGCAGGCCGTAGGTACAGCCCGAGACGTAGCTCCTGGGACTCTGAAACAAGGGCGAGTGGGAGGCGTTCCTTCAGGCTTTTGTCTCTGGATTTTATGTCCGGGATAGCCGTGGATTGGAGGGCTGCCCTCAGGGACTGTGGACGAGTATCCGTCTCTGGGGATTTGTCCCAGCTCCCAAGAGTTTGAGGTCATTTTGTGGGAAGGGTGGAGTCGTGTTGTCTGGCTCATGTGTCTCTCCAAGAAAGGGATTCCAGAGCAGAGCCCCAGGTACGGGCGGGGCGACTGGAAAACTGAAATCCTGGTGAGGATTGGGTGCATAGGGGCTTGGCAAGCCCCATATGCGGGCTCTTGGTCCAGGCCCTGACCGGCCTTTCTTTGACATGGGGCTCATGCTGAGGGTCACAGTGTGAATTTGTGCCCAAGCAGCACTCAAGTTTGGGCGTGGCGTCAGGGGCCATGAAGGTTTCTCCCACCCTGAAGGTGTGACTCCATGCCAAGAGCAAGCTTGACTGCCATGGGGAAGGAGGAGTTCTGTTTTGGGCTTGCGATGCCCAGCTGTGTGGAGAATTGATATAATGTCTAGGTTCAGATATCTGAAAACCAAGGATGGGAAGAGGTGACGGCTTAAGACCATGGCGTGTCCGAAGTGATGGGTGTGCGGCCATCTGTCTCCTTGTCTGTCTGGACGTCTGGCTTCAGGCTGTGTCAGACAGAGCATGAGTGCCCAGAGCAGCCTATCCAGGTCGGGTACCGTCGAGGCCTGAGCAGGTTGATCCTCATCTGGTTTTTCTGGAGAGCCCCACAGGGAAACGTTTTTCTTCCGTTGGGCAGACACTGGGCTGGGTTGTGGTTCTGGAGTTCCTAGTCCGGAGGGCTTGTTTGCCAGGAGTGTGAGGAAGGAAGTCTGAAAACACAAGCTAGCGTGAGGTTTGGGACCGAGGGCACGGCAGGCCCACTCTGCAGACGCTGAATCGAGATCTCCTGCACTGAGGTCATGTCAACTATGAGACGTGCCTCAGGCTAGAGTTTTTGTCCAGCATGGCCTCTTCCTGTAGGGTGTGGGGGCTTCATGAGGCCAGGGAGGTTTGTTTACGATTGGATTTGTGAACTACTCCAAACCTCAAGGTTTCGTTCTGCATGACAGTCGAGTCCTATTGCATGGTTCCAGAAGGCCCCATACGGAAAGACTCAAGAGCAGGTGTCTAAGCATGGATGCCTGTGAACGCCACCTCATATTCCCACTCTTTAGTCAGGACAAGGCAGGCTCAATCTGCGGGCTCCTGGGTGAGCTACCCAGAGGGGAGAGTTGAAATGGACTCTCCTGAAGATGAGTCCTACTGTGGCTTGGTGGCCTGGGAGACCTTGGAATGTGGAGGTGGCTCAGGAACTCTGCAGGATTCTCCAACCTGTGGTGTTTGACATGGCTCCAACAAGTAAGCTTCCCATGTGGAGACGAGAGGAGTTCTGTTCAGTGCCTCAGGAAAGCCCCATATCCTGTTCTTCGAACCAAAGCCTCTGAGGAGTGACACCTTGAAACCAAAGCAAGTGTTGAGATTACGGCCTAAGGGCCTGGCCGGCAGAACCTTCTATCTCTGTTGACCTCTGTGTGCATGCCTTCGTGGAGGTAGCTGCTCAGCTTGTGTCCGAATAGCCCTGTGTGTCCAGGGAGGATCCCAGTAGTGGGATGTCCTCGGGTGCCTTGAGGTTTCTCATATTCTGGAGGTGTGTGGCCAAAGGAATGGACACAGTTTCCCTGGAGACAGCAGGCACGGTCCTGTGGTATGGCTCCAGAGGACCCAGCCTAGAGGCTGTGTTTGCCTGGGCTGTGGGGACAGATGTCTGAAAAAGCAAACTTGGCTCAGCTAGGGGCCAAGGTAATGGCAGGCCTGATCTCCAGTCCGTGAGGGGAGATCCTCTGGATATCAAAGGAGGGCAAGTGGGAGGCAGTCGCTCAGGCTTTTGTCTCTGGGAGTTGCGTTCATAGTGGCCGTTCAAGGTAGGGGTTGCTTCAGGAGCCGTGGAAGAGCCTTCCTCTCGGGGGATTGTCCAAGCTCCCAAGTGTTTGGGTTCATTCTGTGGGAAGGGAAGAGTACTGTTTTCTGCCACAGGGGACCCCCCCGGAGAGGGACTCTAGAGCACAGCAGTGGGTTCCCTCAACTGGAATACACACCATCTAGTTAGTCCTGGGTGCCTATGGGCAAGGCAAGCCACATCTGCGGGCTCTTGGTCCAGTCACTGAGAGGCGTTACTTGAATAAGGTACTCACGCTGAGGGTCTCAATGTGTGTTTGTGCCCAAGGCTGCCCTCACACATGGGTGTGGCCTCATGGGACATGCCGTCTTCTCCTACACTGAAGGTTTGACTCACTGCCAGCAGCACGGTTTCTTGCCATGGGGAAGGAGGGGTTCTGACTTGTGCATCAGGTTTCCCCATGTGCAGAGATTGGATATAAGATCTAGGTTCCGATGACTGAAAACCCAGGTTGGGAATGGATGGTGGCCTAAGGCAGTGGCGGGTCCAATGTGCTGGGAGTGCAGCCAGCTGTGTCGGTGTCTGTTGTAAGGTCTGGGCTCAGGCTATTTGCGACAGAGCATCAGTGTTTAAGGTAGCCTATGCAATTGGGCTGTTACCGAGGGCTAAGCAGTTTGATCCTCATTTGGGGTTTCTGGGCAGCACCATAGACAATGTTTTTCTCCTTGGAGGCAGACAGAGTGCTTCATTGTGGCCCCAGAATTCCCAGTAGGGAGGGTTTGTGGATTTGGTGTATGAGGACGGAAGTCTGAAAACACAAGCTAGGGTGAGGATTGGAGCCAGGGGCAGAGCAGGCCCACTCTGTAGAGGCTGAATCAAAATCTCCTGCTTCTGAAGTCAGGGTGAGGATCAGACGTTGACTGAGCCTGGAGTATGTGTCCATGATGGCACCTTCATGAAGCGGGGGCCTCATGAGGCCAAGGAAGTTTTCCCACGCTGTTTTTGGAGGTTTCCCCAAACCACAAGGTTTCCTTCTGCGGGACATTTGAGTCCTGTTGCATGGCTCCAGGACATACCATACGGAAGGACTGGAGAGCAGGGTTCGAAGGATGGATCCCTGTACAGCATGCCTCGCATTCCCATTGGCCATTAGGGACAAGATATGTTTGATCTGCTGCTCTGGGGCACGCTACCCACGGGGCTGAGTTGAAATGGCCTCTCCTGAGGATGCGTCATAATGTGCGTTTGGGTCCATGGAGACCTTGCAATGTGCTGGTTGTTCAGTGGCCCTGCGGAACTTTCCTACCTGTAGGGTTTGATACATCCCCAGTAAGAAAGCTCCCCATGTGGAGACGAGAGAGGTTTGGTTTGTTGGCTCGGAAAAGCCCCGTGTGCTGGTCTCCGAAAACAGTCCTCTGAGGACGGACACATGGAAACCAAAGCTAAGGTTCAGATTAGGGCCTGGGGACCTGTCCATTTCAACCTTCTGTCTCTGGGGACACTGTCTGAGAGTCTAAGTGGAGATAGTTGCTCCGCTGGTGTCAGAGAGCCCCTCTTAGTCCATGGTGGCCGAAACTATTGATGGCCTCAGGGGCCTTGGAGCTTTTCCCTAACCTGTAGGGTTGTGGTCAATGGATTGGGCACACTGTCCTTGGAGAGGGCAGGCACAATCTTTCGCTGTGGCTCCAGAGGCCCTAGCATGGAGGTTGTGTGGGTCCAGGCTGTGGGCACAGAAGTCTGAAAACACAAACTCAGCTTATGAGTGGCGCCTAGGTTATGGCAGGCCGTATGTACAGCCCGAGACGGAGCTCCTGGGACTCTGAAACAAGGGCGAGTGGGAGGCGATCCTTCAGGCTTTTGTCTCCGGATGTTGTGTCCGGGATAGCCGTGGATTGGAGGGGTGGCCTCAGGGACTGTGGACCAGTATCCCTCTCTCGGGATTTGTCCCAGATCCCAAGAGTTTGGGGTCATTTTCTGGGAAGGGTGGAGTCGTGTTGTCTGGCTCATGTGTCTCACCAAGAAAGGGATTCCAGAGCAGAGCCCCAGGTACGGGCGGGGCGACTGGAAAACTGAAACCCTGGTGAGGATTGGGTGCATTGGGGCTTTGCAAGCCCCATATGCGGGCTCTTGGTCCAGGCCCTGACAGGCCTTTCTTTGACATGGGGCTCATGCTGAGGGTCACAGTGTGAATTTGTGCCCAAGCAGCACTCAAGTTTGGGCGTGGCATCATGGGCCATGAAGGTTTCTTCCACCCTGAAGGTGTGACTCCATGCCAAGAGCAAGCTTGACAGCCATGGGGAAGGAGGAGTTATGTTTTGGGCTTGCGATGCCCAGCTGTGTGGAGAATTGATATAATGTCTAGGTTCAGATATCTGAAAACCAAGGATGGGAAGAGGTGACGGCTTAAGACCATGGCGTGTCCGAAGTGCTGGGTGTGCGGCCATCTGTCTCCTTGTCTGTCTGGACGTCTGGCTTCAGGCTGTGTCAGACAGAGCATGAGTGCCCAGAGCAGCCTATCCAGTTCGGGTACCGTCGAGGCCTGAGCAGATTGATTCTCATCAGGGTTTTCTGGAGAGCCCCACAGGGAAACGTTTTTCTTCTGTTGGGCAGACACTGGGCTGGGTTGTGGTTCTGGAGTTCCTAGTCCGGAGGGCTTGTTTGCCAGGAGTGTGAGGAAGGAAGTCTGAAAACACAAGCTAGCATGAGGTTTGGGACCGAGGGCACGGCAGGCCCACTCTGCAGAGGCTGAATCGAGATCTCCTGCACTGAAGTCATGTCAACTATGAGACGTGCCCCAGGCTAGAGTTTTTGTCCAGCATGGCCTCTTCCTGTAGGGTGTGGGGGCTTCATTAAGCCAGGGAGGTTTGCCTACGATTGGATTTGTGAACTACTCCAAACCTCAGGGTTTCCTTCTGCACGGCAGTCGAGTCCTATTGGATGGTTCCAGGAGGCCCCATACGGAAAGACTCGAGAGCAGGTGTCTAAGCATGGATGCCTGGGAACGCCACCTCATATTCCCACTCTTTAGTCAGGACAAGGCAATCTCAATCAGCGGGATCCTGGGTGAGCTACCCAGAGGGGAGAGTGGAAATGGGCTCTCTGAAGATGAGTCGTACTGTGACTTGGTGGCCTGGGAGACCTTGGAATGTGGAGGTGGCTCAGGGACTCTGCAGGATTCTCCAACCTGAGCTGTTTCACATGGCTCCAACAAGGAAGCTTCCCATGTGGAGACGAGGGGAGTTCTGTTCAGTGCCTCAGGAAAGCCCCATATCCTGTTCTTCGAACCAAAGCCTCTGAGGAGTGACACCTGGAAACCAAAGCAAGAGTTGAGATTACGGCCTAAGGGCCTGTCCGGCAGAACCTTCTATCTCTGTTGACCTCTGTGTGCATGCCTTCGTGGAGGTAGCTGCTCAGCTTGTGTCCGAATGCCCCTGTGTGTCCAGGGAGGCTCCTAGTAGTGGGATGTCCTCGGGGGCCTTGATGTTTCTCATATTCTGGAGGTGTGTGGCCAAAGGAATGGACACAGTTTCCCAGGAGACAACAGGCACGGTCCTGTGGTATGGCTCCAGAGGACCCAGCCTAGAGGCTGTGTTTGCCAGGGCTGTGGAGACAGATGTCTGAAAAAGCAAACTTGGCTCAGCTATGGGCCAAGGTAATGGCAGGCCTGATCTCCAGTCCGTGAGGGGAGATCCTCTGGATATTAAAGGAGGGCAAGTGGGAGGCAGTCGCTCAGGCTTTTGTCTCTGCGTGTTGCATTCACAGTGGCCGTTCAGGGTAGGGGTTACTTCCGGGGCCGAGTAAGAGCCTTCCACTCGGGGGATTGTCCAAACTCCCATGTGTTTGGGTTCATTCTGTGGGAAGGGAAGAATACGTTTTCTGCCACAGTGGACCCTCCAGGAGTAGGAGTCTAGAGCACAGCAGTGGGTTCCCTCAACTGGAATACACACCATCTAGTTAGTCCTGGGTGCCTATGGGCAAGGCAAGCCACATATGTGGGCTATTGATCCAGTCAGTGAGAGGCGTTACTTGAATAAGGTACTCACACTGAGGTTCACAATGTGTGTTTGTGCCCAAGGCGGCCCTCATGCATGGGTGTGGCCTCATGGGCCATGCCGTTTTCTCCTACACTGAAGGTTTGACTCACTGCCATCAGCAAGGTTTCTTGCCATGGGGAAGGAGGGGTTCTGACTTGTGCATCAGGTTCCCCCCTGTGCCGGGATTGGAGATAAGGTCTAGGTTCCGATGACTGAAAACCCAGGTTGGGAATGGATGGTGGCCTAAAGCAATGGCGGGTCCAATGTGCTGGGTGTGCAGCCAGCTGTGTCGGTGTCTGTTGGAATGTCTGGGCTCAGGCTATTTGCGACAGAGCATCAGTGTTTAAGGTAGCCTATGACATTGGGGTGTTGCCGAGGGCCAAGCAGTTTGATCCTAATTTGGCGTTTCTGGGCAGCACCATAGACAATGTTTTTCTCCTGGGAGGCAGGCAGAGTGCTTCATTGTGGCCCCAGAATTCCCAGTAGGGAGGGTTTGTGGGCCAGGAGTGTGAGGACAGAAGTCTGAAAACACAAACTAGGGTGAGGATTGGAGCCCAGGGCAGAGCAGGCCCACTCTGCAGAGGCTGAATCAAAATCTCCTGCTTCTGAACTAAGGCTGAGGATCAGACGTTGGCTGAGGCTGGAGTATGTGTCCATGATGGCACCTTCATGAAGCGGGGGCCTCATGAGGCCAAGGAAGTTTTCCCACGCTGAGTTTGGAGGTTGCCCCAAACCACAAGGTTTCCTTCTGCGGGACATTTGAGTCCTGTTGCATGGCTCCAGGACATACCATACGAAAGGACTGGAGAGCAGGGTCCGAGGGATGGATTCCTGTACAGCATGCCTCGTATTCTGATTGGCCATTAGCGACAAGATATGTTTGATCTGCTGCCTCTGGGGCACGCGACCCAGGGGGCTGAGTTGAAATGGCCTCTCCTGAGGATGCGTCATAATGTCGTTTGGGTCCATGGAGACCTTGGAATGTGCTGGTTGTTCAGTGGCCCTGCGGAACTCTCCTACCGGAAGGGTTGGATACATCCCCAGTAAGAAACCTCCCCATGTGGAGACGAGAGAGGTTTGGTTTGGTGGCTCGGAAAAGCCCCGTGTGCTTGTCTACGAAAACAGTCCTCTGAGGACGGACACATGGAAACCAAAGCTAAGGTTCAGATTAGGGCCTGGGGACCTGTCCATTTCAACCTTCTGTCTCTGGGGACACTGTCTGATAGTCTAAGTGGAGATAGTTGCTCCGCTGGTGTCAGAGAGCCCCTCTTAGTCCAGGGTGGCCGACACTATTGATGGCCTCAGGGGCCTTGGAGCTTTTCCCTAACCTGTAGGGTTGTGGTCAATGGATTGGGCACACTGTCCTTGGAGAGGGCAGGCACATTCTTTCGCTGTGGCTCCAGAGGCCCTAGCCTGGAGGTTGTGTGGGTCCAGGCTGTGGGCACAGAAGTCTGAAAACACAAACTCAGCTTATGAGTGGCGCCTAGGGTATGGCAGGCCGTATGTACAGCCCGAGACGGAGCTCCTGGGACTCTGAAACAAGGGCGAGTGGCAGGCGTTCCTTCAGGCTTTTGTCTCTGGATGTTTTGTCCGGGATAACGTGGATTGGAGGGGTGGCCTCAGGGACTGTGGACGAGTATCCCTCTCTGGGGATTTTTCCCATCTCCCAAGAGTTTGGGGTCATTTTGTGGGAAGGGTGGAGTCGTGTTGTCTGGCTCATTTGTCTCTCCAAGAAAGGGATTCCAGAGCAGAGCCCCAGGTACGGGCGGGGCGACTGGAAAACTGAAACCCTGTGAGGATTGGGTGCATAGGGGCTTGGCAAGCCCCATATGCGGGCTCTTGATCCAGGCCCTGACAGGCCTTTCTTTGACATGGGGCTCATGCTGAGGGTCACAGTGTGAATTTGTGCCCAAGCAGCACTCAAGTTTGGGCATGGCATCAGGGGCCATGAAGGTTTCTCCCACCCTGAAGGTGTGACTCCATGCCAAGAGAAAGCTTGACAGCCATGGGGAAGGAGGAGTTCTGTTTTGGGCTTGCGATGCCCAGCTGTGTGGAGAATTGATATAATGTCTAGGTTCAGTTATCTGAAAACCAAGGTTAGGAAGATGTGACGGCTTAAGACCATGGCGTGTCCGAAGTGCTGGGTGTGCGGCCATCTGTCTCCTTGTCTGTCTGGACGTCTGGTTCAGGCTGTATCAGACAGAGCATGAGTGCCCAGAGCAGCCTATTCAGGTCGGGTTCCGTCGAGGCCTGAGCAGGTTGATCCTCATCTGGGTTTTCTGGAGAGCCCCACAGGGAAACGTTTTTCTTCCGTTGGGCAGACACTGGGCTGGGTTGTGGTTCTGGAGTTCCTAGTCTGGAGGGCTTGTTTGCCAGGATTGTGAGGAAGGAAGTCTGAAAACACAAACTAGCATGAGGTTTGGGACCGAGGGCACGGCAGTCCCAATCTGCAGAGGCTGAATCGAGATCTCCTGCACTGAGGTAATGTCAACTATGAGACGTGCCTTAGGTTAGAGCTTTTGTCCAGCATGGCCTCTTCCTGTAGGGTGTGGGGGCTTCATGAAGCCAGGGAGCTTTGCATCGATGGGATTTGTGAACTACTCCAACCTCAAGGTTTCCTTCTGCATGACAGTCGAGTCCTATTGGATGGTGCCAGGAGGCCGCATACGGAAAGACTCGAGAGCAGGTGTCTAAGCATGAATGCCTTGGAACGCCACCTCATATTCCCACTCTTAGTCAGGACAACACAGGCTCAATCTGTGGGCTCCTGAGTGAGCTACCCAGAGGGGAGAGTTGAAATGGACTCTCCTGAAGATGATTCCTACTGTGGCTTGGTGGCCTGGGAGACCTTGGAATGTGGAGGTGGCTCAGGGACTCTGCAGGTTTCTCTAACCTGAGGTGTTTGACACGGCACCAATAAGGAAGCTTCCCATGTGGAGACGAGAGGAGTTCTGTTCAGTGCCTCAAGAAAGCCCCATATCCTGTTCTTCGAACCACAGCCTCTGAGGAGTGACACCTGGAAACCAAAGCAATAGTTGTGATTAGGGCATATGAGCCTGTCCAACTCAACCTTCTATCTCTGTTGCAATTTGTGTGCATACCTTCGTGGAGGTAGCTGCTCAGCTTGTGTCCGAATGCCCCTGTGTGTCCAGGGAGGCTCCCAGTAGTGGGATGTCCTCGGGTGCCTTGAGGTTTCTCATATTCTGGAGGTGTGTGGCCAAAGGAATGGACACAGTTTCCCAGGAGACAGCAGGCACGGTCCTGTGGTATGGCTCCAGAGGACCCAGCCTAGAGGCTGTGTTTGCCAGGGCTGTGGGGACAGATGTCTGAAAAAGCAAACTTGGCTCAGCTAGGGGCCAAGGTAATGGCAGGCCTGATCTCCAGTCCGTGAGGGGAGATCCTCTGGATATCAAAGGAGGGCAATTGGGAGGAAGTTGCTCAGGCTTTTGTCTCTGGGAGTTGCGTTCACAGTGGCCGTTCAAGGCAGGGGTTGCTTCAGGGGCCGAGGAAGAGCCTTCCTCTCGGGGGATTGTCCAAGCTCCCAAGTGTTTGGGTTCATTCTATGCGAAGGGAAGAGTACTGTTTTCTGCCACAGGGGACCCCCCAGGAGAGGGACTCTAGAGCAAAGTAGTGGGTTCCCTCAACTGGAATACACACCATCTAGTTAGTCCTGGGTGCCTATGGGCAATGCAAGCCATATATGCGGGCACTTGGTCCAGTCACTGAGAGGCGTTACTTGAATAAGGTACTCAAGCTGAGGGTCTCAATGTGTGTTTGTGCCCAAGGCGGCCCTCACGCATGGATGTGGCCTCATGGGATGCCGTTTTCTCCTACACTGCAGGTTTGACTCACTGCCAGCAGCACGGTTTCTTGCCATGGGGAAGGAGGGGTTCTGACTTGTGCATCAGGTTCCCCCCTGTGCAGGGATTGGAGATAAGGTCTAGGTTCCGATGACTGAAAACCCAGGTTGGGAATGGATGGTGGCCTAAGGCAGTGGCGGGTCCAATGTGCTGGGAGTGCAGCCAGCTGTGTCGGTGTCTGTTGGAAGGTCTGGGCTCAGGCTATTTGCGACAGAGCATCAGTGTTTAAGGTAGCCTATGCAATTGGGGTGTTGCCGAGGGCCAAGCAGTTTGATCCTCATTTGGGGTTTCTGGGCAGCACCATAGACAATGTTTTTCTCCTTGGAGGCAGACAGAGTGCTTCATTGTGGCCCCAGAATTCCCAGTAGGGAGGGTTTGTGGACTTGGTGTATGTGGACGGAAGTCTGAAAACACAAGCTAGGGTGAGGATTGGAGCCAGGGGCAGAGCAGGCCCACTCTGCAGAGGCTGAATCAAAATCTCCTGCATCTGAAGTCAGGCTGAGGACCAGACGTTGGCTGAGGCTGGAGTATGTGTCCATGATGGCACCTTCATGAAGCGGGGGCCTCATGAGGCCAAGGAAGTTTTCCCACGCTGAGTTTGGAGGTTTCCCCAAACCACAAGGTTTCCTTCTGCGGGACATTCGAGTCCTGTTGCATGGCTCCAGGACATACCATACGGAAAGACTGGAGAGCAGGGTCAGAAGGATGGATACCTGTACAGCAGGCCTCGTATTCCCATTGGCCATTAGCGACAAGATATGTTTGATCTGCTGCCTCTGGTGCACGCTACCCATGGGGCTGAGTTGAAATGGCCTCTCCTGAGGATGCGTCATAATGTGCGTTTGGGTCCATGGAGACCTTGGAATGTGCTGGTTGTTCAGTGGCCCTGCGGATCTCTCCTACCTAAAGGGTTTGATACATCCCCAGTAAGAAAGCTCCCCATGTGTAGACGAGAGAGGTTTGGTTTGGTGCATTGGAAAAGCCCCGTGTGCTGGTCTACGAAAACAGTCCTCTGAGAACGGACACATGGAAACCAAAGCTAAGGTTCAGATTTGGGCCTGGGGACCTGTCCCTTTCAACCTTCTGTCTCTGGGGACACTGTCTGAGAGTCTAAGTGGAGATAGTTGGTCCGCTGGTGTCAGAGAGCCCCTCTTAGTCCAGGGTGGCCGACATTATTGATGGCCTCAGGGGCCTTGGATCTTTTCCCTAACCTGTAGGGTTGTTGTCAATGGATTGGGCACACTGTCCTTGGAGAGGGCAGGCACAATCTTTCGCTGTGGCTCCAGAGGCCCTAGTTGGAGGTTGTGTGGGTCCAGGCTGTGGGCACAGAAGTCTGAAAACACAAACTCAGCTTATGAGTGGCGCCTAGGGTATGGCAGGCCGTATGTACAGCCCGCGACGGAGCTCCTGGGACTCTGAAACAAGGGCGAGTGGGAGGCGTTCCTTCAGGCTTTTGTCTCTGGATGTTGTGTCCGGGATAGCCGTGGATTGGAGGGTTGGCCTCAGGGACTGTGGACGAGTATCCCTCTCTGGGGATTTGTCCCAGCTCCCAAGACTTTGGGGTCATTTTGTGGGAAGGGTGGAGTCGTGTTGTCTGGCTTATGTGTCTCTCCAAGAAAGGGATTCCAGAGCAGAGCCCCAGGTACGGGCGGGGCGACTGGAAAACTGAAACCCTGGTGAGAATTGGGTGCATTGGGGCTTCGCAAGCCCCATATGCGGGCTCTTGGTCCAGGCCCTGACAGGCCTTTCTTTGACATGGGGCTCATGCTGAGGGTCACAGAGTGAATTTGTGCCCAAGCAGCACTCAAGTTTGGGTGTGGCATCAGGGGCCATGAAGGTTTCTCCGACCCTGAAGGTGTGACTCCATGCCAAGAGCAAGCTTGACAGCCATGGGGAAGGAGGAGTTCTGTTTTGGGCTAGCGATGCCCAGCTGTGTGGAAAATTGATATAATGTCTAGGTTCAGATATCTGAAATCCAAGGTTAGGAAGAGGTGACGGTTTAAGACCGTGGCGTGTCCGAAGTGCTGGGTGTGCGGCCATTGTCTCCTTGTCTGTCTGGACGTCTGGCTTCAGGCTGTGTCAGACAGAGCATGAGTGCCCAGAGCAGCCTATCCAGGTCGGGTACCGTCGAGGCCCGAGCAGGTTGATCCTCATCTGGGTTTTCTGGAGAGCCCCACAGGGAAACGTTTTTCTTCCGTTGGGCAGACACTGGGCTGGGTTGTGGTTCTGGAGTTCCTAGTCTGGAGGGCTTGATTGCCAGGATTGTGAGGAAGGAAGTCTGAAAACACAAACTAGTGTGAGGTTTGGGACCGAGGGCACGGCAGGCCCAATCTGCAGAGGCTGAATGGAGATTTCCTGCACTGAGGTCATGTCAACTATGAGACGTGCCTCAGGCTAGAGTTTTTGTCCAGCATGGCCTCTTCCTGTAGGGTGTGGGGGCTTCATGAAGCCAGGGAGGTTTGCCTACGATGGGATTTGTGAACTACTCCAACCTCAAGGTTTCCTTCTGCATGACAGTCGAGTCCTATTGGATGGTGCCAGGAGGCCCCATACGGAAAGACTCGAGAGCAGGTGTCTAAGCATGAATGCCTTGGAACGCCACCTCATATTCCCACTCTTAGTCAGGACAACACAGGCTCAATCTGCTGGCTCCATGGTGAGCTACCCAGAGGGGAGAGTTGAAATGGACTCTCCTGAAGATGAGTCCTACTGTGGCATGGTGGCCTGGGAGACCTTGGAATGTGGAGGTGGCTCAGGGACTCTGCAGGATTCTCCAACCTGAGGTGTTTGACACGGCACCAACAAGGAAGCTTCCCATGTGGAGACGAGAGGAGTTCTGTTCAGTGCCTCAGGAGAGCCCCATATCCTGTTCTTCGAACCAAAGCCTCTGAGGAGTGACACCTGGAAACCAAAGCAATAGTTGAGATTAGGGCATATGGGCCTGTCCGGCTCAACCGTCTATCTCTGTTGACATCTTTGTGCATGCCTTCGTGGAGGTAGCTGCTCAGCTTGTGTCCGAATACCCCTGTGTGTCCAGGGAGGCTCCCAGTAGTGGGATGTCCTCGGGTGCCTTGAGGTTTCTCATATTCTGGAGGTGTGTGCCCAAAGGAATGGACACAGTTTCCCAGGAGACAGCAGGCACGGTCCTGTGTTATGGCTCCAGAGGACCCAGCCTAGAATCTGTGTTTGCCAGGGCTGTGGGGACAGATGTCTGAAAAAGCAAACTTGTCTCAGCTAGGGGCCAAGGTAATGGCAGGCCTGATCTCCAGTCCGTGAGGGGAGATCCTCTGGATATGAAAGGAGGGCAAGTGGGAGGCAGTCGCTCAGGCTTTTGTCTCTGGGAGTTGCGTCACAGTGGCCGTTCAAGGTAGGGGTTGCTTCAGGGGCCGAGGAAGATCCTTAATCTCGGGGGATTGTCCAAGCTCCCAGGGGTTTGGGTTCATTCTGTGGGAAGGGAAGAGTACTGTTTTCTGCCACAGGGGACCCCCGAGGAGAGGGACTCTAGAGCACAGCAGTGGGTTCCCTCAACTGGAATACAAACCATCTAGTTAGTCCTGGGTGCCTATGGGCAAGGCAAGCCACATCTGCGGGCTCATGGTCGAGTCACTGAGAGGCGTTACTTGAATAAGATACTCACGGTGAGGGTCTCAATGTGTGTTTGTGCCCAAGGTGGCCCTCACGCATGGGTGTGGCCTCATGGGACATGCCGTTTTCTCCTACACTGCAGGTTTGACTCACTGCCAGCAGCACGGTTTCTTGCCATGGGGAAGGAGGGGTTCTGACTTGTGCATCATGTTCCCCCCTGTGCAGGGATTGGAGATAAGGTCTAGGTTCCGATGACTGAAAACCCAGGTTGGGAATGGATGGTGGCCTAAGGCAGTGGCGGGTCCAATGTGCTGGGAGTGCAGCCAGCTGTGTCGGTGTGTGTTGGAAGGTCTGGGCTCAGGCTATTTGCGACAGAGCATCAGTGTTTAAGGTAGCCTATGCAATTGGGGTGTTGCCGAGAGCCAAGCAGTTTGATCCTCATTTTGGGTTTCTGGGCAGCACCATAGACAATGTTTTTCTCCTGAGAGGCAGACAGAGTGCTTCATTGTGGCCCCAGAATTCCCAGTAGGGAGGGTTTGTGGACTCGATGTATGAGGACGGAAGTCTGAAAACACAAGCTAGGGTGAGGATTGGAGCCAGGGGCAGAGCAGGCCCACTCTGCAGAGGCTGAATCAAAATCTCTTGCATGTGAAGTCAGGGTGAGGATCAGACTTTGGCTGAGGCTGGAGTATGTGTCCATGATGGCACCTTCATGAAGCGGGGGCCTCATGAGGCCAAGGAAGTTTTCCCACGCTGAGTTTGGAGGTTGCCCCAAACCACAAGGTTTCCTTCTGCGGGACATTCGAGTCCTGTTGCATGGCTCCAGGACATACCATACGGTAGAACTGGAGAGCAGGATTCGAAGGATGGATCCCTGTACAGCATGCCTCGCATTCCCATTGGCCATTAGCGACAAGATATGTTTGATCTGCTGCTCTGGGGCACGCTACCCAGGGGGCTGAGTTGAAATGGCCTTCCTGAGGATGCGTCATAATGTGTGTTTTGAACCATGGAGACCTTCGAATGTGCTGGTTGTTCAGTGGCCCTGCGGAACTCTCCTACCTGAAGGGTTTGATATATCCCCAGTAAGAAAGCTCCCCATGTGGAGACGAGAGAGGTTTGGTTTGGTGCTTCGGAAAAGCCCCGTGTGCTGGTCTACGAAAACAGTCCTCTGAGGACGGACACATGGAAACCAAAGCTAAGGTTCAGATTAGGGCCTGGGGACCTGTCCATTTCAACCTTCTGTCTCTGGGGACACTGTCTGAGAGTCTAAGTGGAGATAGTTGCTCCGCTGGTGTCAGAGAGCCCCTCTTATTCCAGGGTGGCCGACACTATTGATGGCCTCAGGGGCCTTGGAGCTTTTCCCTAACCTGTAGTGTTGTGGTCAATGGATTGGGCACACTGTCCTTGGAGAGGGCAGGCACAATCTTTCGCTGTGGCTCCAGAGGCCCTAGCCTGGAGGTTGTGTGGGTCCAGGCTGTGGGCACAGAAGTCTGGATGTTGTGTCCGGGATAGCCGTGGATTCAAGGGGTGGCCTCAGGGACTGTGGACGAGTATCCCTCTCTGGGGATTTGTCCCAGCTCCCAAGAGTTTGGGGTCATTTTATGGGAAGGGTGGTGTCGTTTTGTATGGCTCATGTGTCTCTCCAAGAAAGGGATTCCAGAGCAGAACACCAGGTACGGGCGGGGCGACTGGAAAACACAAAACCTGGTGAGGATCTGGTGCATAGGGGCTTGGCAAGCCCCATCTGTGGGCTCTTGATCCAGGCCCTGACAGGCCTTTCTTTGACATGGGACTCGCTCTGAGGGTCACAGTGTGAATTTTTGCCCAATCAGCAGTCAAGTTTGGGCGTGGCTTCAGGGGCCATGAAGGTTTCTCCTCCCTGAAGGTGTGACTCCATGCCAAGAGCAAGCTTGACTTCCATGGGGAAGGAGGAGTTCTGTTTTCTGCTTGCGATACCCAGCTGTGTGGAGAATTGATATAATGTCTAGGTTCAGATATCTGAAAACCAAAGTTAGGAAGAGGTGACGGCATAAGACCATGGCATGTCCGAAGTGCTGGGTGTGCGGTCAGCTGTCTCCTTGTCTGTTTGGACGTCTGGCTTCAGGCTTCCTCTTCAGCCTTCCTCTCGGGGGATTGTCCAAGCTCCCAAGTGTTTGGGTTCATTCCGTGGGAAGGGAAGAGTACTGTTTTCTGTCACAGGGGACCCCCCAGGAGAGGGAATCTAGAGCACAGCAGTGGGTTTCCTCAACTGGAATACACACCATCTAGTTAGTCCTGTGTGCCTATGGGCATGGCAAGCCACATATGCGGGCTCTTGGTCCATTCACTAGAGGCGTTACTTGAATAAGGTACCCACGCTGTGGGTCACAATGTGTGTTTGTGCCCAAGGCGGCCCTCACGCATGGGTGTGGCCTCATGGGCCATGCCGTTTTTTCCTACACTGAGGTTTGACTCACTGCCAGTAGCAAGTTTTCTTGCCATGGGTAAGGAGGAGTTGTGATTTCTACATCACAATCACGCCTGGGCAGTGATTGGAGATAAGGTCTCGGTTCTGAAGCCTGAAAACTGAGATAGGGAAGAGATGATGACCTAAGGCCATGGCGGGTCTTATGTGCTCAGTGTGCGGTCAGCTTTCTGGGTGTTGGTCAGGAGCTCCAGCATCATGTTGTGTCCGACAGTGCATTAGTGCCCAGTTTAGACTACATAATTTGGGTAAAGTGGAGTGCTGTGTAGGTTTACCCTCATTTAAGGTGCCTGGGCAGCTCATCAGGCAATAATTTTTTTCTAGAGGTCAGGCAGAGTGCTGCATTGTGGGTCCGGAATTGCCAAACTTGAGGGCTTCGGGACCAGGAGTGTGAGGACGGAAGACTGAGAAGACAAGCTAGACTTGGGTTTCAGGTCGAGGGCACGGCAGGTACCCCGTGCAGATCTGAACCAATATCTCATGCATCTGAAGCCAAAGCGAGGATCACACGTTGGCTCAGGTTGGAGTTTCCGTGCATGACGGCCGCTTCATGAAGGGAGCAGAATCTCGAGGCCATTGAGGTTTGCCCACGTTGGGAGTTGTGGGATGCCCCCTTCAAGGATTCCTTCTGCGGGACAATTGAGACCTGTTGGACAGCTTCAGGACATCCCATATGGAATGACTCCAGAGCACTATTCGCGGATGGATGCCTGGGAAGCCCGCCTCGCATTCCAATTGTCTCCTAGCAACAAGACAGTTTAGATCTGATGGCTCTGCCGGAGCAACCGGGGTGGCTGAGTTGAAATGGACTTTCCTGAGGATGGGTCCTAATGTGTTTTTGTGTCCATGAGGGCCTTGGAATGTGGCGGTGGCACCGGGACCATGAAGTACAGTCCTAAGCTTTGGACCTGGCTCCCATGCACAGGTTTCCTTGTGGAGATGAGATGAGTTCTGATGGGTGCCTCAGGAAAACCCCTATGCTCGTATTGGAATCAAGCTTTTGAGGACACATGCCTGTAACCCAAAGCAATGGATCCTATTATGGCCTAGGGTCCTGTCTGGTTCAATCTTCTTCTCTGGGGACATCCATCTATGGTATGAAGGGAGGTCGATTATCAGCTGGTGTCAGACAGCCCTTGTTTGTTCCAGGCGACCTACAATATTGGGATGGCCTCAGGGTCTTGGGAGGTTTCTCCTAATTTGTACTATTTTGGACCATGGAATGGGCAGAATTCCCATGGATTGGTAGGCACAGTCCTAATGTGTGGCTCCAGGGGCCCAGCCTGGAGGGTGTGTGGCCCAAGACTTTAAGGACAGAAGTCTGAAAACACAAACTCAGCTTAGGTTTGGGGACGTAGGTATGGCAGGTCCGATCTACAAACCATGAGAAGAACTCTTCAGGATATGAAGAAAGTGCGAGTCTGAGGCGCTTGCTCAGGCTTTTGTCTCTGGATTTTGTATCAGCGATGGCCGTGGAATGACGGGGAGGCCTCATGGGCCATGGATGAATCTTCCTCTCTGAGGATTTGGCCCGATTCCCAATTGCTTTTCGTCAATCTGTGGGATGGGAGGTCTACTTTCAGGCTTGTTACCTCAGGTGTCCCACCAAAAGAGGAATTCCAAAGAAAAGCCGTGGGGAAGACTGAAGGGACAACCCGAACTATGGTTAAAAATTGGGGCCTAGGGGCATGGCAAGCCCAATATGATATCTCTTCATCCAGCCACTGAGTGGCCTTACATGAGGACTGGGCTCAGCCTGAGGGACACAATGTGTGTTTGTGACCAATGTGGCCCGCGAGCATGGGCGGAGCCTCATGGGCCACACTGGTTTCAACTACACTGAACGTTGGACAACATGCCAACCTCAAGGTTTCTTGCCATGGGGAGGGAGTTCTGATTTCTGCATCACCTTCAACCCTGGGCAGTGATTTGAGATAAGGTCTAGGTTCTGAAACCTGAAAACCGAGGTTGGGAAGAGATGACGACCTAAGGCCATGGCGGCTCGATGTGCTCAGTGTGCGGCCAGCTGTCTGGGAGGGGCCAGGGGGTCCAGGCTCAGGCTGTGTCAGAAAGGGCATTAGTGCCCTGGTCAGCCTATGTATTTGGGGTACAGCCAAGGTCGGTGCAGGTTGATCCTCATTTGGGGTTACTGGGTCGCCCCAGAGGACAATGTTTTTCTTCTGGAGGGCAGGCAGAGTGCTGCATTGTAGTTCTGGATTGCCAAACTGGAGGGCTTGTGGGCCAGTAGTCTGACGACAAAAGTCTGAGAACACAAGCTAGGCTTAGGTTTCTGGGTGAGGCCATGGCAGGCACAATCTACAGACCGGAATCGAGATCTCGTGAATCTGAAGTCAGGGCGAGGATCAGAAGATCGCTCAGGTTGGAGCTTCTGTCCCAATGGCCCCTTCATGAATAGGGGGGCATCACGATGCCATGGGGGTTTTCCCACGATGGGAGTTGTGAGAAGCTCCAAACTGCAGAGAGTCTTCTGCAGGATAATTGAGACCAGTTGTTTGGTCCAGGCCAATGATTCTGAGCAGGGTTCTAAGGATGGATGGCTGGGTAGCCCACCTCGCATTCCAATTGTCTCCTAGCAACAAGACAGGTTAGATCTCCTGGATCTGTGGGGAGCAACCGAGGACGCTGTGTTGAAATGGACACCCCTGGGGATGGGTCCTAATGTGCTTTTGTTTCTATGGAGACCTTGGAATGAAGCGGTGGCACTGGGTCCCAAAAGGGTTCTCCTAAACAGAGGCTTTGACACAGCTCCAACGTGCAAGTTTCCCATGTGTAGATGAGATGTTTTCTGATGGGTGAGTCAAGAAACAGCTATATGCTGCTTTTGAAATCCAGGCCTCTGAGGAGAGATGCCTGGAAACCAAAGCAATGGATCTGATTAGTGCCTAGGGGCCTGTTCTTTCCTTTTTACCTCTGGGGACATCTGTCTATGGGTCTGAGTGCAGGTAGGTGCTCAGGTGGGCTCAGTTTGCCCCTGTTTTTCCTGGGAAGCCACCACTATTGAGATGGATCAGGGACTTTGGAGGTTTATCCTATTAGAAGAGTTGTGGCCATTGGAATGGGCACACACAATTCCCTTGGAGAGGGCAAGTACAGTCCTCAGGTTTGTCTCCAGGGGCCTGAGCCTGTAAGTTGTGTAGGCCAGGGCTGTTTGGACAGTTGTCTGAAAACACAAACTCGGCTTATGTTTCGGGTCATAGGTATGGGAGGACTGACCTAAAGACCATGAGGAGAACTCTTCGGGATTTGAAAGAAGGGCGAGTGTGAGTCTCCTGCTCAAGTTTTTGTCTCTGGATATCATGTCACTCATGGTCGTGGAATTTCTGGGTGACTTTATGGGAAATGGATGAGTCTTAATCTCTGGTGGTTGGGCCCCTTCCAAAGAGTTTGGGGTCATTCTGTGGGCTGGAAGAAGTCCGTTTTGTTGTTGTTGTTGTTGTTGTTGTTGTTGTTTTCTTTTTTAACCTATGGTGTCCCACCAAATGAGGGATTCCAGAGTAGAGCCCTGGGGAGGGGCGACTGGACAACCAGAAATCTGGTTAAAAATTGCGGCCTAGGGACATTTCAAGCCCATTATGACATCTAATGGTCCAGCCACCGAGAGGACTTACTAGAGGACAGGACTCACGCTGAGGTCACAATGCGTGTTTATGCTCTCGTCGCACTCAAGAATGGGCGGGGCCTCAGGGTGAATGCTGTTTTCTCCTACACTGAACGTTGGACAACATGCCAACCACAAGGTTTCTTGCCATGGGTCAGGAAGAGTTCTGATTTCTGCATCACAGTCACCCCTGGGCATTGATTGGAGATAAGGTCTAGGTTCTAAAGCCTGAAAACTGAGGTAGGGAAGAGATGATGAACTAAGGCCATGGCGGGTCTAATGTGCTCAGTGTGCCATCAGCTGTCTGGGTGTTGGTCAGGAGGTCCGGGCTCAGGTTGTGTCAGACAGTGCATTAGTGCCCAGGTTAGACTATATAACTTGGGTACATTCGAGTGCCGTGTAGGTTGATCCTCATTTAAGCTGCCTGGGCAGCTCATTAGGCAATATATTTTTTCTAGAGGGCAGGCAGAGTGCTTCATTGTCTGTCCGGAATTGCCAAACTTGAGGGCGTCGGGGCCAGGAGAGTGAGGACGGAAGACTGAGAACACAAGCTAGACTTCGGATTCAGGGTGAGGGCACGGCAGGTACCCCCTGCAATTCTGAACCAATATCTCATGCATCTGAAATCAGGGCGAGGATCAGACGTTGGCTCAGGTTGGAGTTTCTGTGCATGACGGCCCCTTCATGAAGGGAGCGGAATCTTGAGGCCATGGAGGTTTTCCACGTTGGGAGATGTGGGATCCCCCCTTCAAGGATTCCTTCTGCGGGACAATTGAGACCTGTTGGACAGCTCCAGAACATCCCATATGGAATGACTCCAGAGCACCATTGGAGGATGGTTGCCTGGGACGTCCGCCTCGCATTCCAATTGTCTCCTCACAACAAGACAGTTTAGATCCAATGGATCTGCGGGAGCAACCGGGGTGGCTGAGTTGAAATGGACTTTCCTGAGGATGGGTCCTAATGTGTGTTTGTGTCCATGAGGGCCTTGGAATGGTGCGGTGGTACCGGGACCCTGAAGTATTCTCCTAAGCTTTTGACATAGCTCCCATGCACAACTTTGCTTGTGGAGACGAGATTTGTTCTGATGGGTGCCTCAGGAAATCCTCTCTGCTGGTATTGGAACCCAGGCTTTTGAGGAGACATGCCTGTAAACCAAAGCAATGGATCCGATAATGGCCTCGGGTCCTGTCTGGTTCAATCTTCTTCTCTGGGGACATCCATCTATGGTATGAGTGGAGGTAGATGCTCAGCTGGTATCAACCGCCCTTTTTTGTCCCGGCGACCTACACTACTGGGATGGCCACAGGGACTTTGGTGGGTTCATCTAATTGTACGATTTTTGACAATGGAATGGGCAGAATTCCCATGGATTGGGTGGGCGCAGTCCTAATATGTGGCTCCAGGGGCCCCAGGCTGGAGGGAGTGTGGCCCAGGACTTTGAGGACAGAAGTCTGAAAACACAAACTCAGCTTAGGTTTGGGGACGTAGGTATGGCACGCCCGATCTAAAAACCATGAGAAGAACTCTTCAGAATATGAAGAATGAGCGAGTCTGACGCGCTTGCTCAGGCTTTTGTCTCTGGATTTTGTATCAGCGATTGCCGTGGAATGTTGGGGAAGCCTCATGGGCCATGGACAAATCTTTCTCTGTGGATTTGGACCGATCCCAATAGATTTTCGTCAATCTGTGGGATGGGAGGACTCCTTTCAGGTTTGTTACCTCAGGTGTCCCACCAAAAGAGGAATTCCAAAGCAGAGCCCTGGGGAAGAGTGAAGGGACAACCCGAACTATGGTTAAAAATTGGGGCCTAGGGGCATGGCAGGCCCAATATGCTGTCTCTTCATCCAGCCACTGAGAGGCCTTCTGTGAAGCCTGGGCTCAGGCTGAGGGTCACAATGTGTGTTTGTGACCAATGTGGCCCGCAAGCATGGGCGGGGCCTCATGGGCCACACTGGTTTCTACTACACTGAACGTTGGACCACATGCCAACCACAAGGTTTCTTGCCATGGGGAAAGAGTTCTGATTTCTGCCTCATTTTCAAACCAGGGCAGTGATTGGGGATCAGGTCTAGGTTCTGAAGCCTGGAAACCGAGGTTGAGAAGAGATGACAACCTAAGGCCATGGCGGGTCCGATGTGCTCAGTGTGAGTCCAGCTGTCTGGGTGGGGCCAGGAGGTCCAGTCTCAGGCTGGGTCAGAAAGGGCAATAGTGCCCAGGTCAGCCTATATATTTGGGGTACAGCCGAATGGCGTGCAGGTTGATCCTCATTTGTGGTTTCTGGGTGGCCCAAGAGGGCAATGTTTTTCTTCTGGAGGGCAGGCAGAGTGCGGCATTGTAGTTCTGGATTGCCAAACTGGAGGGCTTGTGGGTCAGTAGTCTGAGGACTGAAGTCTGAGAAGCCAAGCTAGGCCTAGGTTTCTGGGTGAAGATATGGCAGGCACAATCTACAGACCTCAATCGAGATCTCGTGCATCTGAAGTCAGGGCAAGGATCACACGATGGCTCAGGTTGGACTTTCTGTCCCTGATGGCCCCTTCTTGAAGGGGTGTTGGATTACGAGGCCATGGGGATTTTCCCACGATGGACGTTGTGAGAAGCTCCAAACTGCAAAGATTCTTCTGCAGGACAATTGAGACCTGTTGGTTGGCTCCAGGCCAACGATTCCGAGCAGGCTTCTAAGGATGGATGGCTGGGTAGCCCACCTCGCATTCCAATTGTCTCCAAGCAACAAGACAGGTTAGATCTGCTGGATGTGGGGGAGCAACCGAGGAGGCTGAGTTGAAATGGAATCTCCAGTGGATATGTCCTAATATGTGTTTGTGTCTATGGAGCCCTTGGAATGAAGTGGTGGCACTTTGGCCCTGAAGGGTTCTCCTAAACAGAGGCTTTGACACAGCTCCAACGTGCATGTTTCCCATGTGTAGATGAGATTTATTCTGATGGGTGAGTCAAGAAACAGCCATATGCTGGTATGGAAATCCAGGCCTCTGAGGAGAGATGCCTGGAAACCACAGAAATGGATCCGATTAGTGCCTAAGGGCTTGTTCGTTTTTGTTTTTACCTCTGGGGACATCCGTCTACGGGTCTGAGTGCAGGTTGGTGCTCCGATGGGCTCAGATGGCCCCTGTTTGTCCTGGGAAGCCACAACTATTGGGATGGCCTCAGGGCCTTTGGAGGTTTATCCTATTAGTAGGGTTGTGGCCATTGGAATGGGCACAGATATTTCCCTTGGAGAAGGCAAGTACAGTCCTCAGGTTTGTCTCCAGGGGCCTGAGCCAGTAGGGTGTGTAGGCCAGAGCTGTTTGGACAGTTGTCTGAAAATACAAACTTGGCTTATGTTTCGGGTCATAGGTATGGCAGGACTGATCTACAGACCATGAGGAGAACTCTTCAGGATATGAAAAAAGGGCGAGTGTGAGGCTCTTGCTCAAGTTTTTGTCTCTGGATATCGTGTCACTCATGGTCGTAAAATTTCCGGGTGACTTCATGGGAAATGTACGAGACTTACGCTCTGGGGGTTCGGCACCGTCCAAAGAGTTTGGGGTCATTCTGAGGATGGAAGAAGTCCGTTTTGTTGTTGTTGTTTATTTGTTTTGTTTTGTTTTTCAACCTCAGATGTCCCACCAAATGAGGGATTCCAGAGTAGAGCCCTGGGGAGGGGCGACTGGACAACCAGAAATCTGGTTAAAAATTGGGGCCAAGGGACATGTCAAGCCCATTATGACATCTAATGGTCCAGCCACCGAGAGGACTTACTAGAGGACAGGACTCACGCTGAGGTCACAATGCGTGTTTATGCTCTCGTCGCACTCAAGAATGGGCGGGGCCTCAGGGTGAATGCTGTTTTCTCCTACACTAAACGTTGGACAACATGCCAACCACAAGGTTTCTTGCCATGGGTCAGGAAGAGTTCTGATTTCTGCATCACAGTCACCCCTGGGCATTGATTGGAGATAAGGTCTAGGTTCTAAAGCCTGAAAACTGAGGTAGGGAAGAGATGATGAACTAAGGCCATGGCGGGTCTTATGTGCTCAGTGTGCCATCAGCTGTCTGGGTGTTGGTCAGGAGGTCCGGGCTCAGGTTGTGTCAGACAGTGCATTAGTGCCCAGGTTAGACTATATAACTTGGGTACATTCGAGTGCCGTGTAGGTTGATCCTCATTTAAGCTGCCTGGGCAGCTCATTAGGCAATATATTTTTTCTAGAGGGCAGGCAGAGTGCTTCATTGTCTGTCCGGAATTGCCAAACTTGAGGGCGTCGGGGCCAGGAGAGTGAGGACGGAAGACTGAGAACACAAGCTAGACTTCGGATTCAGGGTGAGGGCACGGCTGGTACCCCCTGCAATTCTGAACCAATATCTCATGCATCTGAAGTCAGGGCGAGGATCAGACGTTGGCTCAGGTTGGAGTTTCTGTGCATGACGGCCCCTTCATGAAGGGAGCGGAATCTTGAGGCCATGGAGGTTTTCCACGTTGGGAGATGTAGGATCCCCCCTTCAAGGATTCCTTCTGCGGGACAATTGAGACCTGTTGGACAGCTCCAGAACATCCCATATGGAATGACTCCAGAGCACCATTGGAGGATGTTTGCCTGGGACGTCCGCCTCGCATTCCAATTGTCTCCTCGCAACAAGACAGTTTAGATCCAATGGATCTGCGGGAGCAACCGGGGTGGCTGAGTTGAAATGGACTTTCCTGAGGATGGGTCCTAATGTGTGTTTGTGTCCATGAGGGCCTTGGAATGGGGCGGTGGCACCGGGACCCTGAAGTATTCTCCTAAGCTTTTGACATAGCTCCCATGCACAACTTTGCTTGTGGAGACGAGATTTGTTCTGATGGGTGCCTCAGGAAATCCTCTCTGCTGGTATTGGAACCCAGGCTTTTGAGGAGACATGCCTGTAAACCAAAGCAATGGATCCGATAATGGCCTCGGGTCCTGTCTGGTTCAATCTTCTTCTCTGGGGACATCCATCTATGGTATGAGTGGAGGTAGATGCTCAGCTGGTATCAACCGCCCTTTTTTGTCCCGGCGACCTACACTACTGGGATGGCCACAGGAACTTTGGTGGGTTCTCCTAATTGTACGATTTTTGACAATGGAATGGGCAGAATTCCCATGGATTGGGTGGGCGCAGTCCTAATGTGTGGCTCCAGGGGCCCCAGGCTGGAGGGAGTGTGGCCCCGGACTTTGAGGACAGAAGTCTGAAAACACAAACTCAGCTTAGGTTTGGGGACGTAGGTATGGCACGCCCGATCTACAAACCATGAGAAGAACTCTTCAGAATATGAGGACTGAGCGAGTCTGAGGCGTTTGCTCAGGCTTTTGTCTCTGGATTTTGTATCAGCGATGGCCGGGGTATATTGGGGAAGCCTCATGGGCCATGGACGAATCTTTCTCTCTGTGGATTTGGCCCGATCCCAATTGTTTTTCGTCAATCTGTGGGATGGGAGGACTCCTTTCAGGTTTGTTACCTCAGGTGTCCCACCAAAAGAGGAATTCCAAAGCAGAGCCCTGGGGAAGAGTGAAGGGACAACCCGAACTATGGTTAAAAATTGGGGCCTAGGGGCATGGCAGGCCCAATATGCTGTCTCTTCATCCAGCCACTGAGAGGCCTTCTGTGAAGCCTGGGCTCAGGCTGAGGGTCACAATGTGTGTTTGTGACCAATGTGGCCCGCAAGCATGGGCGGGGCCTCATGGGCCACACTGGTTTCTACTACACTGAACGTTGGACCACATGCCAACCACAAGGTTTCTTGCCATGGGGAAAGAGTTCTGATTTCTGCCTCATTTTCAAACCAGGGCAGTGATTGGGGATCAGGTCTAGGTTCTGAAGCCTGGAAACCGAGGTTGAGAAGAGATGGCAACCTAAGGCCATGGCGGGTCCGATGTGCTCAGTGTGAGGCCAGCTGTCTGGGTGGGGCCAGGAGGTCCAGTCTCAGGCTGGGTCAGAAAGGGCAATAGTGCCCAGGTCAGCCTATATATTTGGGGTACAGCCGAATGGCGTGCAGGTTGATCCTCATTTGTGGTTTCTGGGTGGCCCAAGAGGGCAATGTTTTTCTTCTGGAGGGCAGGCAGAGTGCGGCATTGTAGTTCTGGATTGCCAAACTGGAGGGCTTGTGGGTCAGTAGTCTGAGGACTGAAGTCTGAGAAGCCAAGCTAGGCCTAGGTTTCTGGGTGAGGATATGGCAGGCACAATCTACAGACCTCAATCGAGATCTCGTGCATCTGAAGTCAGGGCAAGGATCACACGATGGCTCAGGTTGGACTTTCTGTCCCTGATGGCCCCTTCTTGAAGGGGGGTTGGATCACGAGGCCATGGGGATTTTCCCACGATGGACGTTGTGAGAAGCTCCAAACTGCAAAGATTCTTCTGCAGGACAATTGAGACCTGTTGGTTGGCTCCAGGCCAACGATTCCGAGCAGGGTTCAAAGGATGGATGGCTGGGTAGCCCACCTCGCATTCCAATTGTCTCCAATCAACAAGACAGGTTAGATCTGCTGGATGTGGGGGAGCAACCGAGGAGGCTGAGTTGAAATGGAATCTCCAGTGGATATGTCCTAATATGTGTTTGTGTCTATGGAGCCCTTGGAATGAAGCGGTGGCACTGGGGCCCTGAAGGGTTCTCCTAAACAGAGGCTTTGACACAGCTCCAACTTGCATGTTTCCCATGTGTAGATGAGATTTATTCTGATGGGTGAGTCAAGAAACAGCCATATGCTGGTATGGAAATCCAGGCCTCTGAGGAGAGATGCCTGGAAACCACAGAAATGGATCCGATTAGTGCCTAAGGGCCTGTTCGTTTTTGTTTTTACCTCTGGGGACATCCGTCTGCGGTTCTGAGTGCAGGTTGGTGCTCCGATGGGCTCAGATTGCCCCTGTTTGTCCTGGGAAGCCACAACTATTGGGATGGCCTCAGGGCCTTTGGAGGTTTATCCTATTAGTAGGGTTGTGGCCATTGGAATGGGCACATATATTTCCCTTGGAGAGGGCAATTACAGTCCTCAGGTTTGTCTCCAGGGGCCTGAGCCGGTAGGGTGTGTAGGCCAGAGCTGTTTGGACAGTTGTCTGAAAACACAAACTCGGCTTATGTTTCGGGTCATAGGTATCGCAGGACTGATCTACAGACCATGAGGAGAACTCTTCAGGATATGAAAAAAGGGCGAGTGTGAGGCTCTTGCTCAAGTTTTTGTCTCTGGATATCGTGTCACTCATGGTCGTAAAATTTCTGGGTGACTTCATGGGAAATGGACGAGACTTACTCTCTGGGGGTTCGGCCCCGTCCAAAGAGTTTGGGGTCATTCTGAGGATGGAAGAAGTCCGTTTTGTTGTTGTTGTTGATTTGTTTCGTTTTATTTGTCAACCTCAGATGTCCCACCAAATGAGGGATTCCAGAGTAGAGCCCTGGGTAGGGGCGACTGGACACCCAGAAATCTGGTTAAAAATTGGGGCCTAGGGACATGTCAAGCCCATTATGACATCTAATGGTCCAGCCACCGAGAGGACTTACTAGAGGACAGGACTCACGCTGAGGTCACAATGCGTTTTTATGCTCTCGTCGCACTCAAGAATGTGCGGGGCCTCATTGTGAATACTTTTTTCTCCTACACTGAACGTTGGACAACATGCCAACCACAAGGTTTCTTTCCATGGGTCAGGAAGAGTTCAGATTTCTGCATCACAGGCACCCCTGGGCAGTGATTGGAGACGAGGTGTAGGTTCTGATGCCTGAAAACTGAGGTAGGGAAGAGATGATGAACTACGGCCATGGAGGGTCTGATGTGCTCAGTGTGCTGTCAGCTGTCTGGGTGTTGGTCAGAAAGTCCGGGCTCAGGTTGTGTCACACAGTGCATTAGTGCCCAGGTTAGACTATATAACTTGCATACATTCGAGTGCCGTGTAGGTTGATCCTCATTTAAGCTGCCTGGGCAGCTCATTAGGCAATATATTTTTACTAGAGGGCAGGCAGAGTGCTTCATTGTCTGTCGGGAATTGCCAAACTTGAGGGCGTCGGGGCCAGGAGAGTGAGGACGGAAGACTGAGAACACAAGCTAGACTTCGGATTCAGGGTGAGGGCACGGCAGGTACCCCCTGCAATTCTGAACCAATAACTCATGCATCTGAAGTCAGGGCGAGGATCAGACGTTGGCTCAGGTTGGAGTTTCTGTGCATGACGGCCCCTTCATGAAGGGAGCGGAATCTTGAGGCCATGGAGGTTTTCCACGTTGGGAGATGTGGGATCCCCCCTTCAAGGATTCCTTCTGCGGGACAATTGAGACCTGATGGACAGCTCCAGAACATCCCATATGGAATGACTCCAGGGCACCATTGGAGGATGTTTGCCTGGGACGTCCGCCTCGCATTCCAATTGTCTCCTCACAACAAGACAGTTTAGATCCATTGGATCTGCGGGAGCAATCGGGGTGGCTGAGTTGAAATTGACTTTCCTGAGGATGGGTCCTAATGTGTGTTTGTGTCCATGAGGGCCTTGGAATGGGGCGGTGGCACCGGGACCCTGAAGTATTCTCCTAAGCTTTTGACATAGCTTCCATGCACAAGTTTGCTTGTGGAGACGAAATTTGTTCTGATGGGTGTCTCAGAAAATTTTCTCTGCTGGTATTGGAACCCAGGCTTTTGAGGAGACATGCCTGTAAACCAATGCAATGGATCCGATAATGGCCTTGGGTCCTGTCTGGTTCAATCTTCTTCTCTGGGGACATCCATCTATGGTATGAGTGGATGTAGATGCTCAGCTGGTATCAACCGCCCTTTTTTGTCCCGGCGAACTACAATATTGGGATGGCCTCAGGGACTTTGGTGGGTTCTCCTAATTAGTACGATATTTGACAATGGAATGGGCAGAATTCCCATGGATTGGGTGGGCGCAGTCCTAATGTGTGGCTCCAGGGGCCCCAGCCTGGAGGGAGTGTGGCCCAGGACTTTGAGGACAGAAGTCTGAAAACACAAACTCAGCTTAGGTTTGGGGACGTAGGTATGGCACGCCCGATCTACAAACCATGAGAAGAACTCTTCAGAATATGAGGACTGAGCGAGTCTGAGGCGTTTGCTCAGGCTTTTGTCTCTGGATTTTGTATCAGCGATGGCCGGGGAATATTGGGGAAGCCTCATGGGCCATGGACGAATCTTTCTCTCTGTGGATTTGGCCCGATCCCAATTGTTTTTCGTCAATCTGTGGGATGGGAGGACTCCTTTCAGGTTTGTTACCTCAGGTGTCCCACCAAAAGAGGAATTCCAAAGCAGAGCCCTGGGGAAGAGTGAAGGGACAACCCGAACTATGGTTAAAAATTGGGGCCTAGGGGCATGGCAGGCCCAATATGCTGTCTCTTCATCCAGCCACTGAGAGGCCTTCTGTGAAGCCTGGGCTCAGGCTGAGGGTCACAATGTGTGTTTGTGACCAATGTGGCCCGCAAGCATGGGCGGGGCCTCATGGGCCACACTGGTTTCTACTACACTGAACGTTGGACCACATGCCAACCACAAGGTTTCTTGCCATGGGGAAAGAGTTCTGATTTCTGCCTCATTTTCAAACCAGGGCAGTGATTGGGGATCAGGTCTAGGTTCTGAAGCCTGGAAACCGAGGTTGAGAAGAGATGGCAACCTAAGGCCATGGCGGGTCCGATGTGCTCAGTGTGAGGCCAGCTGTCTGGGTGGGGCCAGGAGGTCCAGTCTCAGGCTGGGTCAGAAAGGGCAATAGTGCCCAGGTCAGCCTATATATTTGGGGTACAGCCGAATGGCGTGCAGGTTGATCCTCATTTGTGGTTTCTGGGTGGCCCAAGAGGGCAATGTTTTTTTCTGGAGTGCAGGCAGAGTGCGGCATTGTAGTTCTGGATTGCCAAACTGGAGGGCTTGTGGGTCAGTAGTCTGAGGACTGAAGTCTGAGAAGCCAAGCTAGGCCTAGGTTTCTGGGTGAGGATATGGCAGGCACAATCTACAGACCTCAATCGAGATCTCGTGCATCTGAAGTCAGGGCAAGGATCACACGATGGCTCAGGTTGGACTTTCAGTCCCTGATGGCCCCTTCTTGAAGGGGGGTTGGATCACGAGGCCATGGGGATTTTCCCACGATGGACGTTGTGAGAAGCTCCAAACTGCAAAGATTCTTCTGCAGGACAATTGAGACCTGTTGTTTGGCTCCAGGCCAATGATTCTGAGCAGGGTTCTAAGGATGGATGGCTGGGTAGCCCACCTCGCATTCCAATTTTCTCCAAGCAACAAGACAGGTTAGATATGCTGGATGTGGGGGAGCAACCGAGGAGGCTGAGTTGAAATGGAATCTCCAGTGGATATGTCCTAATATGTGTTTGTGTCTATGGAGCCCTTGGAATGAAGCGGTGGCACTGTGGCCCTGAAGGGTTCTCCTAAACAGAGTCTTTGACACAGCTCCAACGTGCATGTTTCCCATGTGTAGATTAGATTTATTCTGATGGGTGAGTCAAGAAACAGCCATATGCTGGTATTGAAATCCAGGCCTCTGAGGAGAGATGCCTGGAAACCAAAGAAATGGATCCGATTAGTGCCTAAGGGCCTGTTCGTTTTTGTTTTTACCTCTGGGGACATCAGTCTACGGGTCTTAGTGCAGGTTGGTGCTCCGATGGGCTCAGATTGCCCCTGTTTGTCCTGGGAAGCCACAACTATTGGGATGGCCTCAGGGACTTTCGAGGTTTATCCTATCAGTAGGGTTGTGGCCATTGGAGTGGGCACATACATTTCCCTTGGAGAGGGCAAGTACAGTCCTCAGGTTTGGCTCCAGGGGCCTGAGCCTGTAGGGTGTGTAGACAAGAGCTGTTTGGACAGTTGTCTGAAAACACAAACTCGGCTTATGTTTCGGGTCATAGGTATGGCAGGACTGATCTACAGACCATGAGGAGAACTCTTCAGGATATGAAAAAAGGGCGAGTGTGAGGCTCTTGCTCAAGTTTTTGTCTCTGGATATCGTGTCACTCATGGTCGTAAAATTTCCGGGTGACTTCATGGGAAATGGACGAGACTTACTCTCTGGGGGCTCGGCCCCGTCCAAAGAGTTTGGGGTCATTCTGAGGATGGAAGAAGTCCGTTTTGTTGTTGTTGTTGATTTGTTTATTTTGTTTTTCAACCTCAGATGTTCCACCAAATGAGGGATTCCAGAGTAGAGCCCTGGGGAGGGGCGACTGGATAACCAGAAATCTGGTTAAAAATTGTGGCCTAGGGACATGTCAAGCCCATTATGACATCTAATGGTCCAGCCACCGAGAGGACTTACTAGAGGACAGGACTCACGCTGAGGTCACAATGCGTGTTTATGCTCTTGTCGCACTCAAGAATACGCGGGGCCTCAGGGTGAATGCTGTTTTCTCCTACACTGAATGTTGGACAACATGCCAACCACAAGGTTTCTTGCCATGGGTCAGGAAGAGTTCTGATTTCTGCATCACAGTCACCCCTGGGCAGTGATTGGAGATAGGGTGTAGGTTCTGAGGTAGGGAAGAGATGATGAACTAAGGCCATGGCGGGTCTGATGTGCTCAGGGTGCCGTCAGCTGTCTGGGTGTTGGTAAGAAGGTCAGGGCTCAGGTTGTGTCAGACAGTGCATTAGTGCCCAGGTTAGACTATATAACTTGGGTACTTCGAGTGCCGTGTAGGTTGATCCTCATTTAAGCTGCCTGGGCAGCTCATTAGGCAATATATTTTTTCTAGAGGGCAGGCAGAATGCTTCATTGTCGGTCTGGAATTGCCAAACTTGAGGGCTTCGGGGCCAGGAGAGTGAGGATGGAAGACTGAGAACACAAGCTAGACTTCGGATTCAGGGTGAGGGCACGGCAGGTACCCCCTGCAATTCTGAACCATTATCTCATGCATCTGAAGTCAGAGCGAGGATCAGACGTTGGCTCAGGTTGTAGTTTCTGTGCATGACGGCCCCTTCATGAAGGGAGCGGAATCTCGAGGCCATGGAGGTTTTCCACGTTGGGCGATGTGGTATCCCCCCTTCAAGGATTCCTTCTGTGGGACAATTGACCTGATGGACAGCTCCAGAACATCCCATATGGAATGACTCCAGAGCACCATTCGAGGATGGTTGCCTGGGACGTCCGCCTCGCATTCCAATTGTCTCCTCACAACAAGACAGTTTAGATCCAATGGATCTTCGGGAGCAACCGGGGTGGCTGAGTTGAAATGGACTTTCCTGAGGATGGGTCCTGATGTGTGTTTGTGTCCATGAGGGCCTTAAAATGGGGCGGTGGCACCGAAACCCTGAAGTATTCTCCTAAGCTTTTGACATAGCTTCCATGCACAAGTTTGCTTGTGGAGACGAGATTTGTTCTGATGGGTGCCTCAGGAAATCTTCTCTGCTGGTATTGGAACCCAGGCTTTTGAGGAGACATGCCTGTAAACCAAAGCAATGGATCCTGTTATGGCCTAGGGTCCTGTCTGGTTCAATCTTCTTCTCTGGGGACATCCATCTATGGTATGAGTGGAGGTAGATGCTCAGCTGGTATCAAACGCCCATTTTTGTCCCGGCGACCTACACTATTGGGATGGCCTCAGGGACTTTGGTGGGTTCTCCTAATTTGTACGATTTTTGACAATGGAATGGGCAGAATTCCCATGGATTGGGTGGGCGCAGTCCTAATGTGTGGCTCCAGGGGCCCCAGCCTGGAGGGAGTGTGGCCCAGGACTTTGAGGACAGAAGTCTGAAAACAGCAACTCAGCTTAGGTTTGGGGACGTAGGTATGGCACGCCCGATCTACAAACCATGAGAAGAACTCTTCAGAATATGAGGACTGAGCGAGTCTGAGGCGCTTGCTCAGGCTTTTGTCTCTGGATTTTGTATCAGCGATGGCCGTGGAATGTTGGGGAAGCCTCATGGGCCCTGGACGAATCTTTCTCTCTGTGGATTTGGTCCGATCCCAATTGTTTTATATCAATCTGTGGGATGGGAGGACTCCTTTCAGGTTTTTTACCTCAGCTGTCCCACCAAAAGAGGAATTCCAAAGCAGAGCCCTGGGGAAGAGTGAAGGGACAACCCGAACTATGGTTAAAAATTGGGGCCTAGGGGCATGGCAGGCCCAATATGCTGTCTCTTCATCCAGCCACTGAGAGGCCTTACGTGAAGCCTGGGCTCAGGCTGAGGGTCACAATGTGTGTTTGTGACCAATGTGGCCCGCAAGCATGGGGGTTTCTACTACACTGAACGTTGGAACACATGCCTACCACAAGGTTTCTTGCCATGGGGAAAGAGTTCTGATTTCTGCCTCATTTTCAAACCATTGCAGTGTTTGGAGATCAGGTCAAGGTTCTGAAGCCTGGAAACCGAGGTTGAGAAGAGATGACAACCTAAGGCCATGGCAGTTCTGATGTGCTCAGTGTAGGGCAGCTGTCTGGGTGGGGCCAGGAGGTCCAGTCTCAGGCTGGGTCAGAAAGGGCAATAGTGCCCAGGTCAGCCTATATATTTGGGGTACAGCCGAATGGCGTGCAGGTTGATCCTCATTTGTGGTTTCTGGGTAGCCCCAGAGGGCAATGTTTTTCTTCTGGAGGGCAGGCAGAGTGAGGCATTGTAGTTCTGGATTGCCAAACTGGAGGGCTTGTGGGTCAGTAGTCTGAGGACTGAAGTCTGAGAAGCCAAGCTAGGCCTAGGTTTCTGGGTGAGGATATGGCAGGCACAATCTACAGACTTCAATCGAGATCTCGTGCATCTGAAGTCAGGGCAAGGATCAGAAGATCCCTCAGGTTGGACTTTCTGTCCCTGATGGCCCCGTCTTGAAGGGGGGTTGAATCAGAGGCCATGGGGATTTTCCCACGATGGACGTTGTGAGAAGCTCCAAACTGCAAAGATTCTTCTGCAGGACAATTGAGACCTGTTGGTTGGCTCCAGGCCAATGATTCCGAGCCGGGTTCTAAGGATGGATGGCTGGGTAGCCCACCTCGCATTCCAATTGTCTCCAATCAACAAGACAGGTTAGATCTGCTGGATGTGGGGGAGCAACCGAGGAGGCTGAGTTGAAATGGAATCTCCAGTGGATATGTCCTAATATGTGTTTGTGTCTATGGAGCCCTTAGAATGAAGCGGTGGCACTGTGTCCCTGAAGGGTTCTCCTAAACAGAGGCTTTGACACAGCTCCAACTTGCATGTTTCCCATGTGTAGATGAGATTTATTCTGATGGGTGAGTCAAGAAACAGCCATATGCTGGTATGGAAATCCAGGCCTCTGAGGAGAGATGCCTGGAAACCAAAGAAATGGATCCGATTAGTGCCTAAGGGCTTGTTCGTTTTTGTTTTTAAACTGGGGACATCCGTCTACAGGTCTGAGTGCAGGTTGGTGCTCCGATGGGCTCAGATTGCCCCTGTTTGTCCTGGGAAGCCACAACTATTGGGATGGCCTCAGGGCCTTTGGAGGTTTATCCTATTAGTAGGGTTGTGGCCATTGGAATGGGCACATACATTTCCCTTGGAGAGGGCAAGTACAGTCCTCAGGTTTGTCTCCAGGGGCCTGAGCCTGTAGGGTGTGTAGGCCTGAGCTGTTTGGACAGTTGTCTGAAAACACAAACTCGGCTTAGGTTTGGGGACGTAGGTATGGCACGACCGATCTACAAACCATGAGAAGAACCCTTCAGGATATGAAGAAAGAGCGAGTCTGAGGCGCTTGCTCAGGCTTTTGTCTCAGGATATTGTTTCAAATATGGGCGTGGAATGTGGGGAGGCCTCTTGGGCCATGGACGAATCTTACTCTCTGTTGATTTGACCCGGTCCCAGTTTCTTTCCGTCAATCTGTGGGTTGGGAGGTCTCCTGTCAGGTTTGTTACCTCAGGTGTCTCAACCAAAGAGGAATTCCAAAGCAGAGACCTGGGGATGAGTGAAGGGACAACCCAAACTATGGTTAAAAATTTGGGCCTAGGGGCATGGCAGGCCCAATATGCTATGTCTTCATTCAGCCAATGAGTGGCCTTACTAGAGGAATGGGCTCAGGCTGAGGGTCACAATGTGTGTTTGTGACCAATGAGGCCCGTGAGCATGGGCAGTGCCTCATGGGCCAGACTGGTTTTAACTACACTGAACGTTGGACAACATGCCAATCACAAGGTCTCTTGCCATGAAGTAGGAGTTCTGATTTCTGCATCATTTTCAACCCTGGGCAGTGTTTGGAGATAAGGTCTAGGTTTTGAAGCATGAAAACTGCAGTTGGGAAGAGATGACGACCTAAGGCCATGGTGGGTCTGATGTGCTCAGTGTGCGGTCAGCTGCCTGGGTGTTGGTCAGGAGGTTCGGGCTCAGGTTGCGTCAGACAGTGCATTAGTGCCCAGGTTAGACTATATAATTTAGGTTCAGTCGAGTGCCGTGTAGATTTCTCCTCATTTGTGATGCCTCGGCAGTCATTAGGCAAGATATTTTTTCTAAAGGGCAGGCATAGTGCTGCATTGTGGGTCCGGAGATGCCAAACGTGAGGGCTTCTTGACCAGGAGTGTGAGGACAGAAGTCTGAGAACACAAGCTAGACTTGGGCTTCAGGCCGAGGTCACGGCAGGTACCCCCTGCAGATCTGAACCAATCTCTCATGCATCTGAAGTCATGGCGAGGATCAGACGTTGGCTCAGTTTGGAGTTTCTGTGCATGACTGCCCCTTCATGAACGGAGTGGAATCTCAAGGCCATGGAGGTTTTCCCACTTTGGGAATTGTGAGAAGACCCCTTCAAGGATTCCTTCTGCAGGACAATTGAGACCTGTTCGGCAGCTCCATGACATCCCATATGGAATGACTCCAGAGCACAGTTCGAGGATGGATGCCAGGGAAGCCAGCCTCTCACTCCAATTGTCTCTGAGCAACAAGACAGTTGAGATCTGATGGCTCTTTGGGAGCAATCGGGGCAGCGGTGTTTAAATGGACTTTCCCGAGGATGGGGCCTAATGTGTGTTTGTGTCCATGAGGGCCTTGGAATGGGTCGATTGCACCGGGAATCTGAAGTATTCTCCTAAGATTTTTACATAGGTCCCATGCACAAGATTCTTTGTGGAGACGAGATTTGTTCTGATGGGTGCCTCAGGAAATGCCCAATGTTGGTATTGGAATCCTGGCTTTTGAGGAGACATGTCTGTAAACCAAAGCAATGGATCCAATTATGGCCTAGGGTCCTGTCTGGTTCAATCTTCTTCTCTACAGACATCCATCTATGGTATGAGTGGAGGTAGATTCAGTTGGTGTCAGACCGCCCTTGTTTGTCCCGGGAGACCTACACTATTGGGATGGCCTCGGGGACTTTGGAGGGTTCTCCTAATTTGTACAATTTGGACAATGGAATGGGCAGAATTCCCATGGTTTGAGTAGGCACAGTCCAAATGTGTTGCTTCAGCGGCTTCAGCCTGGGGGGTGTGTGGCCCAAGACTTTGAGGACAGAAATCTGAAAAGACAAACTCAGCTTAGGTTTGGGGATGTAGGTATGGCAGACCCAATCTACAAACCATGAGAAGAACTCTTCAGGATATGAAGAAAGAGCGAGTCTGAGGAGTCTCTGGATTTTGTATCAACGATAGATTGCTTTCCGTCAATCTGTGGGATGGGAGGTCTCCTTTCAGGTTTATTACCTCAGGTGTCTCAACCAAAGAGGAATTCCAAAGCAGAGCACTGGGGATGAGTAAAGGGACAACCGAAAATATGGTTAAAAACTGGGGCCTAGTGGCATTGTAGGCCCAATATGCTGTATCTTCATCCAGGCACTGAGAGGCCTTACTTGAGGACTGGGCTCAATCTGAGGTTCACAATGTGTGTTTGTGACCAATGTAGCCCGCGAGCATGGGCAAGGCCTCATGGGCCACACTGGTTTCAACTACACTGAATTGGACAACATGCCAATCACAAGGTCTCTTGCCATGGGGAAGCAGTTGTGATTTCTGCATCATTTTCAAACCTGGGAAGTGGTTGGAGATAAGGTCTAGGTTCTGAAGCATGAACCACAGTTGGGAAGAGATGACGAACTAAGGCCATGGCGGGTCTGATGTGCTCAGTATGCAGTCAGCTTCCTGGGTGTTGGTCAGGAGTTTCGGGCTCAGGTTGTGTCAGACAGTGCATTAGTGCCCATGTTAGACTCTATAATTTAGGTACAGTCGAGTGCCGTGTAGGTTTATCCTCATTTGTGGTGCCTGGACAGCTCATTAGGCAATATATTTTTTCTAAAGTGCAGGCAGAGTCCTGCATTGTGGGTCCGGAAATGCCAAACGTGAGGGCCCTGGACCATGAGTGTGAGGGCAGAAGTCTGAGAACACAAGCTAGACTTGGGCTTCAGGCCGAGGACACGGCCTGTACACCTTGCAGATCTGAACCAATCTCTCATGCATCTTAAGTTATGGCGAGGATCAGACGTTGGCTCAGGTTGGTGCTTCTGTGCATGACTGCCCCTTCATGAATGGATCGGAATTCAAGTCCATGGAGGTTATCCCACTTTGGGAGTTGTGGGATGCCCCCTTCAAGGATTCCTTCTGCGGGACATTTGAGACCTGTTGAGCAGCTCCAGGAAATCCCATATGGAATGACTCCAGAGCACTGTTCGAGGATGGATGCCAGGGAAGCCCGCCTCGCATTCCAATTGTCTCCTAGCAACAAGACCGTTGAGATCTGATGGCTCTGCGGGAGCAATCGGGGCAGCTGTGTTGAAATGGACTTTCCCGAGGATGGGGCCTAATGTATGTTTGTGTCCATGCGTGCCTTGAAATGGGGCAGTGGCACCGGGACCCTGAAGTATTCTCCTAAGCTTTTGACATAGCTCCCATGCACAAGTTTCCTTGTGGAGACGAGATTTATTCTGATGGGTGCCTCAGGAAACGCCCAATGCGGGTCTTGGAATCCAGGTTTTGAGGAGACATGCCAGTAAACCAAAGCAATGGATCCGATTATGGCCTAGGGTCCTGTCTGGTTCCATCTTTTTCACTGGGAACTTCCATCTATGGTATGAGGGAGGTAGATGCTCAGCTGGTGTCAGACCGCCCTTGATTGTCCCGAGAGATCTACACTATTGGGATGGCCTCGGGGTCTTTGGAGAGTTTTCCTAATTTGTACAATTTTTGACAATGGAATGGGCAGAATTCCCATGGATTGGGTAGGCACAGTCCTAATGTGTGGCTCCAGGGGCCCCAGCCTGGAGGGTGTGTGGCCCAAGACTTTGAGGACAGAAGTCTGAAAACACAAACTCAGCTTAGGTTTGGGGATGTAGGTATGGCAGGCCCAATCTACAAACCATGAGAAGAACTCTTCAGGATATGAAGAAAGAGCGAGTGTGAGGCGCTTGCTCAGGCTTTTGTCTCTGGATTCTGTATCAACGATGGCCGTCGAATGTGAAGAGGCCTCATGGTCCATGGACGAATCTTCCTCTCTGTGGATTTGGCCTGGTCCCAATTGTTTTTTGTCAATCTATTGGATGGGAGGTCTCCTTTCAGGTTTGTTACCTCAGGTGTCCCAACCAAAGACGAATTCCAAAGCAGAACCCTCGGGAAGAGCGAAGGGACAACCCAAACTATGGTTAAAAATTTGGGCCTTTGGCATGGCAGGCCCAATATGCTGTCTCTTCATCCAGCCACTGAGTGGCCTTTCTTGAGGACTGGGTACAGGCTGAGGGTCACAATGTGTGTTTGTGACCAATGTGGCCCACGAGCATGGGCGGGGCCTCATGGGCCACACTGGTTTCAACTACACTGAAATTTGGACAACATGCCAATCACAATGTCTCTTGCCATGGGGAAGGAGTTCTGATTTCTGCATCATTTTCAACCCTGGGCAGTGGTTGGAGATAAGGTCTAGGTTCTGAAGCCTGAAAACCGCAATTGGGAAGAGATGACGACCTAAGGCCATGGCGGGTCTGATGTTCTCATTGTGCGGTCAGCTGCCTGGGTGTTAGTCAGGAGGTTCGTGCTCAGATTTGTCAGACAGTGCATTAATGCCCAGGTTAGACTATATAATGTGGGTACAGTCGAGTGCCGTGTAGGTTGATTCGCATTTGAGGTGCCTGGGCAGCTCATTAGGCAAGATATTTTTTCTAGAGTGCAGGCAGAGTGCTGCATTGTGGGTCCAGAATGCCAAACTTGAGGGCTTCTGGGCCAGGAGTGTGAGGACAGAAGTCTGAGAACACAAGCTAGACTTGGACTTCAGGTCGAGGGCAAGGCAGGTACCTTCTGGAGATGTGAACCAATATCTCATGCATCTGAAGTCACGGCGAGGATCAGACGTTGGCTCAGGTTGGAGTTTCTGTGCATGACTGCCCCTCCATGAATGGAGCGGTATCTCAAGGTCATGGAGGTTTTCCCACTTTGGGAGTTGTGGGATGCCCCATTCACGGATTCCTTCTGCGGGACAATTGAGACCTGTTGGGCAGCTCAAGGTCATCCAATATGGAATGACTCCAGAGCACGGTTCGAGGATGGATGCCAGGGAAGCCCGCCTTGCATGCCAATTGGCTCCTAGCAACAAGACTGTTGAGATCTGAAGGCTCTGGTAGAGCAACCGGGGTTGCTGAGTTGAATTGGACTTTTTGACGATGGGGCCTAATGTGTGGTTGTGTCCATGAGGGTCTTGGAATGGGGCGGTGGCACCAGGACCCTGAAGTATTCTCCTAACCTTTTGACATAGGATCCATGCACAAGTTTCCTTGTGGAGACGAGATTTATTCTGATGGGTGCCTCAGGATACCCCCTATGCTGGTATTGGAATCCAGGCTTTTGAGGAGACAAGCCTGTAAACCAAAGCAATGGATCCGATTATGGCCTAGGGTCCTGTCTTGTTCCATCTTCTTCTCTGGGGACATCCATCTATGTTATGAGTGGAGGTAGAAGCTCAGCTGTTGTCAGACCGCCCTTGTTTGTCCAGGGATACCTACACTATTCGGATGGCCTCAGGAACTTTGGAGGGTTCTACTAATTTGTACGATATGGGACAATGGAATTTGCAAAATTCCCATGCATGGCGTAGGCACAGTCCTAATGTGTGACTCCACGGGACCAGCCTGGAGGGTGTGTGGCCCAAGACTTTGAGGACAGAAGTCTGAAAACACCAACTCCGCTTAGGTTTGGGGACGTAGGTATGGCAGGTACAATCTACAAACCATGATAAGAACTCTTCAGGATATGAAGAAAGAGCAAGACTGAGGAGCTTGCTCGGGCTTTTGTTTCTGGATTTTGTATCAACGATGTCCGTGGAATGTGAAGAGGCCTCATGGGCCATGACGAATCTTCCTCTCTATGGATTTGGCTAGGTCCCAATTGTTTTTTGTCTGTCTGTGTGATGGGAGGTCTCCTTTCAGGTTTGTTACCTCAAGTGTCCCAACCAAAGACGTATTCCAAAGCAGAGCCCTGGGGAAGAGTGAAGGGACAACCCAAACTATGGTTAAAAATTCGGGCCTAGGGGCTGGCAGGCCCAATATGCTGTCTCTTCATCCAGCCACTGAGAGGCCTTACTTGAGGACTGGGCTCAGGCTGAGGGTCACAATGTGTGTTTGTGACCAATAGGCCCGCGAACATGGGCGGGGCCTCATGTGTCACACTGGTTTCAATTACATTGAATTTGGACAACATGCCAATCACAAGGTCTCCTGCCATGGGGAAGGAGTTCTGATTTCTGCATCATTTTCAACCCTGGGCAGTGGTTGGAGATAAGGTCTAGGTTCTGAAGCCTGAAAACCGCAGTTGGGAAGAGATGACGACCTAAGGCCATGGCGGGTCTGATGTGCTCAGTGTGCTGTCAGCTGCCTGGGTGTTGGTCAGGAGGTTCGGGCTCAGGTTGTGTGAGACAGTGCATTAGTGCCCAGGTTAGACAATATAATGTGGGTACAGTCGAGTGCCGTGTAGGTTGATCCTCATTTGCGGTGCCTGGCAAGATATTTTTTCTAGAGAGCAGGCATAGTGCTGCATTGTGGGTCTTGAATTGCCAAACTTGAGGTCGTCTGGGCCAGGAGTGTGAGGACAGAAGTCTGAGAACACAAGCTAGACTTGGGCTTCAGGCCGAGGGCAAGGCAGGTACCCCTGCAGATCTGAACCAATATCTCATGCATCTGAACTCACGGCGAGGATCAGAGGTTGGCTCAGGTTAGGGTTTCTGTGCATGACTGCTCCTTCATGGACGGAGCGGAATCTCAAGGCCATGGAGCTTTTCCCACGTTGGGAGCTGTGGGATGCCCCCTTCAAGGATTCCTTCTGCGGGACAATTGAGAACTTTCGTCAGCTCCAGGACATCCCATATGAAATGACTCAAGAGCACCGTTCGAGGATGGATGCCAGGGAAGCCCGCCTTGCATTCCAATTGTCTCCTAGCAACAAGACAGTTGAGATCGGATGGCTCTGCGGGAGCAACCGGGATGGCTGAGTTGAAATGGACTTTCCTGAGAATGGGGCCTAATGTGTGTTTGTGTCCATGAGGGCCTTGGAATGGGGCGGTGGCACCGGGACCCTGAAGTATTCTCCTAAGCTTTTGACATAGCTCCCATGCACAGGATTCTTTGTGGAGATGAGAATTGTTCTGATGGGTGCCTCAGGAAACCCCCTATGCTGGTATTGGAATCCAGGCTTTTGAGGAGACATGCCTGTAAACCAAAGCAATGGATCCGATTATGGCCTAGGGTACTGTCTGGTTCCATCTTCTTCTCTGCGGACATCCATCTATGGTATGAGTGGAGGTAGATGATCAGCTGGTGTCAGACCGCCCTTGTTTGTCCCGGGAGACCTACACTATTGGGATGGCCTCCAGGACTTTGGAGGGTTCTCCTAATGTGTACGATTTGGGACAATGGAATGGGCAGAATTCCCATGCATGGGGTAGGCAGAGTCCTAATGTGTGGCTCCAGGGGCCCAGCCTGGAGGGTGTGTGGCCCAGGACTTTGAGGACAGAAGTCTGAACACCAAGTCCGCTTAGGTTTGTGGTCGTAGGTATGGCAGGTCCAAAATACAAACCATGATAAGAACTCTTCAGGATATGAAGAAAGAGCGAGACTGAGGCGCTTGCTCAGGCTTTTGGCTCTGGATTTTGGATCAACGATGGCCGTGGAATGTGGGGAGGCCTCAAGGGCCCTGGACGAATCTTTCTCTCTGTGGATTTGGCCTGGTCCCAATTGTTTTTCGTCAATCTGTGGGATGGGAGGTCTCCTTTCAGGTTTGTTACCTCAGGTGGCCCAATTAAAGAGGAATTCCAAAGCAGAGCACTGGGGAAGAGTAAAGGTACAACCCAAACTATGGTTAAAAATTGGGGCGTAGGGGCATGGCAGGCCAAATATGCTGTCTCTTCATCCAGCCACTGAGAGGCCTTACTTGAGGACTGGGCTCAGGCTGAGGGTCACAATGTGTGTTTGTGACCAATAGGCCCGCGAGCATGGGCAGGCCTCATGGACCACACTGGTTTCAACTACACTGAACTTTGGACAACATACCAATCACAAGGTCTCTTGCCATGGGGAAGGAGTTCTGATTTCTGCATCATTTTCAACCCTGGGCAGTGGTTGGAGATATGGTCTACATTCTGAAGCCTGAAAACCGCAGTTGGGAAGAGATGACGACCTAAGGCCATGGCGGGTCTGATGTGCTCAGTGTGCTGTCAGCTGCCTGGGTGTTGGTCAGGAGGTTCGGGCTCAGGTTGTGTGAGACAGTTCATTAGTGCCCAGGTTAGACTATATAATTTGGGTACAGTCGAGTGCCGTTTAGGTTGATACTCATTTGAGGTGCCTGGGCAGCTCATTAGGCAAGATATTTTTTCTAGAGGGCAGGCAGAGTGCTGCATTCTGGGTCCGGAATTGCCAAACTGAGGGCTTCTGAACCAATAGTGTGAGGACAGAAGTCTGAGAATACAATCTAGACTTGGGCTTCTGGCCGAGGGCACGGCAGTTACCCCAGGCAGATCTCAACCAATATCTCATGCATCTGAAGTCACGGCGAGGATCAGACTTTGGCTCAGGTTGGAGTTTCTATGCATGACTGCCCCTTCATGAACGGAGCGGAATCTCAAGTCCATCAGGATTTCCCACGTTCGGAGTTATGGGATGCCCTCTTCAAGGATTCTTTCTGCGGGACAGTTGAGACCTGTTGGGCAGCTCCTGGACATCCCATATGGAATGACTCCAGAGCACCGTTCGAGGATGGATGCCTGGGAAGCCCGCCTCGCATTCCAATTGTCTCCTAGCAACAAATCAGTTGAGATCTGATGGCTCTGCGGGAGCAACCGGAATGGCTGAGTTGAAATGGACTTTCCTGAGGATGGGGTCTAATGTGTTTGTGTCCATGGGAGCTTTGGAATGGGGCGGTGGCACCAGGACCCTGAAGTATTCTCCTAAGATTTTGAGATAGGTCTCATGCACATGTTTCCTTGTAGAGACGAGATTTGTTCTGATGGGTGCCTCAGGAAACCCCCTATGCTGGTATTGGAATCCAGGCTTTTGAGGAGACATGCCTGTAAACCAAAGCAATGGATCCGATTACGGCCTAGGTCTTTTCTGGTTCAATCTTCTTCTCTGGGGACATCCATCTATGTTATAAGTGGAGGTAGAAGCTCAGCTGTTGTCAGACCGCCCTTGTTTGTCCCGGGAGAACTACACCATTGGGATGGCCTCGGGGATTTTGGAGGGTTCTCCTAATTTGTACAATTTTGGACAATGGAATGGGCAGAATTCCCATGCATGGGGTAGGCACAGTCCTAATGTGTGGCTCTAGGCGCCCCAGCCTGGAGGGTGTGTGGTCCCGGACTTTGAGGAGAGAAGTCTGAAAACACAAACTCAGCTTAGGTTTGGGGACGTAGGTATGGCAGGCCCAATCTACAAACCATGAGAAGAACTCTTCAGGATATGAAGATAGAGCGAGTCTGAGGCGCTCACTCAGGATTTTTTATCAACGATGGCCGTGGAATGTGGGGAGGCCTCAAGGGCCATGGACGAATCTTCCTCTCTGTGGATTTGGCCCGGTCCCAATTGTTATTCGTCTATCTTTGGGATGGGTGGTCTCCAGTCAGGTTTGTTATCAGGTGTCCCAACCAAAGAGGAATTCCAAAGCAGAGACTTGGGTAAGAGTGAAGAGACAACCCTAAATATGGTTAAATATTGAGGCCTAAGTGCATGGCCGGCCCCATATGCTGTCTCATCATCCAGCCACTGAGAGGCCTTACTTGAGGACTGGGCTCAGGATGAGGGTCACAATGTGTGTTTGTGACCAATGTGGCCCGCGAGCATGGGCGGGGTCTCAAAAACCACACTGGTTTCAACTACACTGAACTTTGGACAACATGCCAAACACAAGGTCTCTTGTCATGGGGAAGGAGTTCTGATTTCTGCATCATTTTCAACCCTGGGCAGTGGTTGGAGATAAGGTCTAATTTCGGAAGCCTGAAAACCGAAGTTGGGAAGAGATGAGGATCTAAGGCCATGGCGGGTCTGATGGGCTCAGTGTGCGGTCAGCTGCCTGGTTGTTGGTCAGGAGGTTCGGGCTAAGGTTGTGTCAGACAGTGCATTAGTGCCCAGGTTAGACAATATAATGTGGGTACAGTCGAGTGCCGTGTAGGTTGATCCTCATTTGAGATGCCTGGGCAGTCATTAGGCAAGATATTTTTTCTAGAGGGCAGGCAGAGTGCTGCATTGTGGGTCCGGAATGCCAAACTTGAGCGCTTCTGGGCCAGGAGTGTGAGGACAGAAATCTGAGATCACAAGCTAGAATTGGGCTTCAGGCCGAGGGCAAGGCAGGTACCCCCTGCAGATCTGAACCAAACTCATGCATCTGAAGTCACGGCGAGGATCAGACGTTGGCTCAGGTTGGAGTTTCTGTGCATGACTGCCCCTTTATGAACCGAGCGGAATCTCAAGGCCATGGAGGTTTGCCCACGTTGGGAGTTGTGGGATGCCCCCTTCACGGATTGCTCCTGCGGGACAATTGAGACATGTTGGGCAGCTCCAGGACATCCCATATGGAATGACTCCAGAGCACCGTTCGAGGATGGATGTCTGGGAAGCCCGCCTCGCATTCCAATTGTCTCCTAGCAACAAGACAGTTGAGATCGGATGGCTCTGCGGGAGCAACCGGAGTAGCTGAGTTGAAATGGACTTTCCTGAGAATGGGGCCTAATGTGTGTTTGTGTCCATGAGGGCCTTGGAATGGGGCGGTGGCACCGGGACCCTGAAGTATTCTCCTAAGCTTTTAACATACGTCCCATGCACACGTTTCCTTGTGGAGACGAGATTTTTTCTGATGGGTGCCTCAGGAAACCCCCTATGCTGGTATTGGAATCCAGACTTTTGAGGAGACATTCCTGTAAACCAAAACAAGGGATCCGATTATGGCCTAGGGTCCTGTCTGGTTCCATCTTCTTCTCTGCGGTATGAGTGGAGGTAGATGCTCAGCTGGTGTAAGACCGCCCTTGTTTGTCCCGGGAGACCTACACAATTGGGATGGCCTCGGGGACTTTGGAGGGTTCTCCTAATTTGTACGATTTGGGACAATGGAATTGGCAGATTTCCCATGCATGGGGTAGGCAGAGTCCTAATATGTGGCTCCAGGGACCCAGCCTGTAGGGTGTGTGGCCCAGGACTTTGAGGACAGAAGTTTGAACACAAACTAAGCTTAGGTTTGGGGACATAGGTATGGCAGGGCCAATCTACAAACCATGAGAAGAACTCTTCAGGATATAATGAAAGAGCGAGTCTGAAGCGCTTGCTCAGGCTTTTGGCTCTGGATTTTGGATCAACGATGGCCGTGGAATGTGGGGAGGCCTCAAGGGCCATGGACGAATCTTCCTCTCTGTGGATTTGGCCCGGTCCCAATAGTTTTTCGTCAATCTGTGGGATGGGAGGTCTCCTTTCAGGTTTGTTACCTCAGGTGGCCCAATCAAAGACGAATTCCAAAGCAGAGCCCTGGGGAAGAGTGAAGGTACAACCCAAACTATGGTTAAAAATTGGGGCGTAGGAGCATGGCAGGCCCAATATGCTGTCTCGTCATCCAGCCACTGAGAGGCCTTACTTGAGGACTGGGCTCAGGTTGAGGGTCACAATTTGTGTTTGTGACCAATGTGGCCCACGAGCATGGGCGGGGCCTCAAAACCACACTAGTTTCAACTACACTGAACTTTGGACAACATGCCAATCACAAGGTCTTTTGCCATGGGAAAGGAGTTCTTATTTCTGCATCATTTTCAACCCTGGGCATTGGTTGGAGATAAGGTCTAGGTTCTGAAGCATGAAACCGCAGTTGGGAATGATGACGACCTAAGGCCATGGCGGGTCTGATGTGCTCATTGTGCGGTCAGCTGCCTGGGTGTTGGTCAGGAGTTTCGGGCTCAGGTGGTGTCAGACAGTGCATTAGTGCCCAGGTTAGACTATATAATTGGCTACACTCGAGTGCCGTGTAGGTTGATACTAATTTGAGGTGCCTGGGCAGCTCATTAGGCAAGATATTGTTTCTAGAGGGCAGGCAGAGTGCTGCATTCTGGGTCCGGAATTGCCAAACTTGAGGGCTTCTGGGCCAGAAGTGTGAGGACAGAAGTCTGAGAACACAAGCTAGACTTGGGCTTCAGGCCGAGGGCACGGCAGTTCCCCTCTGCAGATCTCAACCAATATCTCATGCCTCTGAAGTCACCGCGAGGATCAGACGTTGGCTCAGGTTGGAGTTTCTGTGCATGACTGCCCCTTCATGAACGGAGCGGATCTCAAGGCCATGGAGGATTTCCCACGTTGGGAGTTATGGGATGCCCTCTTCAAGGATTCCTTCTGTGGGACAGTTGAGACCTGTTGGGCAGCTCCTGGACATCCCATATTGAATGACTCCAGAGCACAGTTCGAGGATGGATGTCAGGGAAGACCGCCTCACATTCCAATTGTCTCCTAGCAACAAGTCAGTTGAGATCTGATGGCTCTGCGGGAGCAACCGGAATGGCTGAGTTGAAATGGACTTTCCTGATAATGGGGCCTAATGTGTGTTTGTGTCCATGGGAGCTTTGGAATGGGGCGGATCCACCGGGACCCTGAAGTATTCTCCTAAGCTTTTGACATAGCTCCCATTCACAGGTTTCCTTGTGGCGACAAGATTTGTTCTGATGGGTGCCTCAGGAAACCCCCTATGCTGGTATTGGAGTGCAGGATTTGAAGACACATGCCTGTAAACCAAAGCAATGCATTCGATTACGGCCTAGGGTCCTGTCTTGTTCCATCTTCTTCTCTGGGGACATCCATCTATGTTGTGAGTGAAGGTAGATGCTCAGCTGCTGTCAGACAGCCCTTGTTTGTCCCGGGATACGTACACTATTGGGATGGCCTCGGGGATTTTGGAGGGTTCTACTAATTTGTACGATTTTGGAAAATGGAATGGGCAGAATTCCCATGCATGGGGTAGGCACAGTCCTAATGTGTGGCTCTAGGCGCCCCAGCCTGGAGGGTGTGTGGTCCCGGATTTTGAGGAGAGAAGTCTGAAAACACAAACTCAGCTTAGGTACAGGGACGTAGGTATGGCAGGCCCAATCTACAAACCATGAGAAGAACTCTTCAGGATATGAAGAAAGAGCGAGTCTGAGGCGCTCACTCAGGATTTTGTCTCTGGATTTTGTATCAACGATGGCCATGGAATGTGGGGATGCCTCAAGGGCCATGGACGAATATTCCTCTCTTTGGATTTTTCCAGGTCCCAATTGTTTTTCGTCTATTTTTGGGATGGGAGGTCTCCTTTCAGGTTTGTTACCTCAGGTGTCCCAACCAAAGAGTAATTCCAAAGCAGAGACCTGATTAAGAGTGAAGGGACAACCATAAATATGGTTAAAAATTGGGGACTAGGTGCATGGCCGGCCCCATATGCTGTCTCATCATCCAGACACTGAGAGGCCTTACTTGAGGACTGGGCTCAGGATGAGGGTCACAATGTGTGTTTGTGACCAATGTGGCCTGCGAAAATGGGCGGGGCCTCAAAAACCACACTGGTTTCAACTACATTGAACTTTGCACAACATGCCAATCACAAGGTTTCTTGCCATGGGGAAGGAGGGGTTCTGACTTGTGCATCAGGTTCTCCCCTGTGCAGGGATTGGAAATAAGGTCTAGGTTCCGATGACTGAAAACCAAGGTTGGGAATGGATGGTGGCCTAAGGCAGTTGCGGGTCCAATGTGCTGGTTGTGCATCCAGCTGTGTCGGTGTCTGTTGGAAGGTCTGGGCTCAGGCTATTTGCGACAGAGCAACAGTGTTTAAGGTAGCCTATGCATTTGGGGTGTTGCCGAGGGCCAAGCAATTTGATCCTCATTTGGGGTTTCTGGGCAGCACCATAGACAATGTTTTCCTCCTGGGAGGCAGGCAGAGTGCTTCATTGTGGCCCCAGAATTCCCAGTAGGGAGGGTTTGTGGGCCAGGAGTGTGAGGACGGAAGTCTGAAAACACAAGCTAGGGTGGGGATTGGAGCCAAGGGCAGAGCAGGCCCACTCTGCAGAGGCTGAATCATAATCTCCTGCATCTGAAGTCAGTCTGAGGATCAGACGTTGGCTGAGGCTGGAGTATGTGTCCATGATGGCACCTTCATGAACCGGGGGCCTCATGAGGCCAAGGAAGTTTTCCCACGCTGAGTTTGGAGGTTGCCCCAAACCACAAGGTATCCTTCCGCGGGACATTCAAGTCCTGTTGCATGGCTCCAGGACCTACCATACAGAAGGACTGGAGAGCAGGGTTCGAAGGATGGATCCCTGTACAGCATGCCTCGCATTCCCATTGGCCATTAGCAACAAGATATATTTGATCTGCTGCCTCTGGGGCACGCTACCCAGGGGGCTGAGTTGAAATGGCCTCTCCTGAGGATGCGTCATAATGTGCGTTTGGGTCCATGGAGACCTTGGAATGTGCTGGTTGTTCAGTGGCCCTGCGGAACTCTCCTATCTGAAGGGTTTGATACATCCCCAGTAAGAAAGCTCCCCAAGTGGAGACGAGAGAGGTTTGGTTTGGTGCCTATGAAAAGCCCCGTGTGCTGGTCTATGAAAACAGTCCTCTGAGGATGACACATGGAAACCAAAACTAAGATTCAGATTAGGGCCTGGGGGCCTGTCCATTTCAACCTTCTGTCTCTGGGGAAACTGTCTGAGAGTCTAAGTGGAGATCGTTGCTCCACTGGTGTCAGAGAGCCCCTCTTAGTCCAGGGTGGCCTACACTATTGGTGGCCTCAGGGGCCTTGGAGCTTTTCCCTAACCTGTAGGGTTGTGGTCAATGGATTGGGCACACTTTCCTTGGAGAGGGCAGGCACAATCTTTCGCTGAGGCTCCAGAGGCCCTAGCCTGGAGGTTGTGTGGGTCCAGGCTGTGGGCACAGAAGTCTGAAAACACAAACTCAGCTTATGAGTGGCGCTTAGGGTATGGCAGGCCGGATGTACATCCCGAGAGGGAGCTCCTGGGCCTATGAAACAAGGGCGAGTGGGAGGCGTTCCTTCAGGCTTTTGTCTCTGGATGTTGTGTCCGGGATAGCCGTGGATTGGAGTGGTGTCCTCAGGGACTGTGGACGAGTATCCGTCTCTGGGGATTTGTCTCAGCTCCCAAGAGTTTTGTGTCATTTTGTGGGAAGGGTGGAGTCGTGTTTTCTGGCTCATGTGTCTCTCCAAGAAAGGGATTCCAGAGCAGAGCACCAGGTACAGGCGGGGCGACTGGAAAACTCCAACACCGGTGATTATTGGGTTCATAGGTGTTTGGCAAGCCCCATATGCGGGCTCTTGGTCCAGGCCCTGACAGGCCTTTCTTTGACATGGGGCTCATGCTGAGGGTCACAGTGTGAATTTGTCCCCAAGCAGCACTCAAGTTTAGGCGTGGCATCAGGGACCATGAAGGTTTCTCCCACCATGAAGTTGTGTCTCCATGCCAAGAGCAAGCTTTACAGCCATAAGGAAGGAGGAGTTCTGTTTTGTGCTTGCGATACCCAGCTGTGTGGTGAATTGATATAATGTCTAGGTTCAGATTTCTGAAAACCAAGGTTAGGAAGAGGTGACGGCATAAGACCATGGCGTGTCCGAGTGCTGGGTGTGCGGCCAGCTGTCTCCTTGTATGTCTGGACGTCTGGCTTCAGGCTGTGTCAGACAGAGCATGAGTGCCCGGAGCAGCCTAACCATTTCGGGTACCGTCGAGGCCCGAGCAGGTTGATCCTCATCTGGGTTTTCTGGAGAGCCCCACATGGAAACGTTTTTCTTCCAGTGGGCAGAACTGGGCTGTGTTGTGGTTCTGGATTTCCTAGTCCGGAGGGCTTGTTTGCCAGGAGTGTAAAGAAGGAAGTCTGAAAACACAAGCTAGCGTGAGTTTTGGGACAGAGGGCACGGCAGTCCCACTATGCAGAGGCTGAAACGAGATCTCCTGCACTGAGGTCATGTCAACTATGAGACGTGCCTCAGGCTAGAGTTTTTCTCCAGCATGGCCTCTTCCTGAAGGGTGTGGGGGCTTCATGAGGCCAGGGAGATTTGCCTACGATGGAATTTGTGAACTACTCCAAACCACAAGGTTTCCTTCTGCACGACAGTCGAGTCCTATTGGATGGTTCCAGGAGGCCCCATACGGAAAGACTCAAGAGCAGGTGTCTAAGCATGGATGCCTGGTAACGCCACCTCATATTCCCACTCTTTATTCAGGACAAGGCAGGCTCAATCTGCGGGCTCCTGGGTGAGCTACCCTGAGGGGAGAGTTGAAATGGACTCTCCTGAAGATGAGTCCTACTGTGGGTTGGTGTCCTGGGAGACCTTGGAATGTGGAGGTGGCCCAGGGACTCTGCAGGATTCTCCAACTTGAGGTGTTTGACACGGCTCTAACAAGGAAGCTTCCCATGTGGAGACGAGAGGAGTTCTGTTCAGTGCCTCAGGAAAGCCCCATATCCTGTTCTTCGAACCAAAGCCTCTGAGGAGTGACACCTGGAAACCAAAGCAAGAGTTGAAATTAGGGCCTAAGACCTGTCCGGCTCAACTTTCTATCTCGGTTGACATCTGTGTGCATGCCTTCGTGGAGGTAGCTGCTCAGTTTGTGTCCGAATACCCTGTGTGTCCAGGGAGGCTCCCAGTAGTGGGATGACCTCGGGGGCCTTGTGGTTTCTCATATTCTGGAGGTGTGTGGCCAAAGTAATGGACAGAGTTTCCCAGGAGGGAGCAGGAACTGTCCTCTGGTATGGCTCCAGAGGACCCAGCCTAGAGGCTGTGTTTGCCAGGACTGTGGGGACAGATGTCTGAAAAGGCAAACTTGGCTCAGCTAGGGGCCAAGGTAATGGCAGGCCTGATCTCCAGTCCGTGAGGGGAGATACTCTGGATATCAAGGAGAGCAAGTGGGAGGCAGTCGGTCAGGCTTTTGTCTCTGGGTGTTGCGTTCACAGTGGCCGTTCAGAGTAGGGGTTGCTTCATGGGCCGAGGAAGAGCCTTCCTCTCGGGGGATTGTCCAAGCTCAACTGTTTGGGTTCATTCTGTGGGAAGGGAAGAGTACTCTTTTCTGCCACAGGGGACGCTCCAGAGAGGGACTCTAGAGCACAGCAGTGGGTTCCCTCAACTGGAATACACACCATGTAGTTAGTCCTGGGTGCGTATTGGCAAGGCAAGCCACATATGCGGGTTCTTGGTCCAGTCACTGAGAGGCGTTACTTGAATAAGGTACTCACGCTGAGGGTCACAATGTGTGTTTGTGCCCAAGGCGGCCCTCACACATGGGCGTGGCCTCATGGGCCATGCCGTTTTCTCCTACACTGAAGTTTTGACTCACTGCCAGCAGCAAGGTTACTTGCCATGGGGATGGAGGGGTTCTGACTTGTGCATCATGTTCCCCCCTGTGCAGGGATTGGAGATAAGGTCTAGGTTCCGATGACTGAAAACCCAGGTTGGGAATGGATGGTGGCCTAAGGCAGTGGCGGGTCCAATGTGCTGGGTGTGCAGTCAGCTGTGTCGGTGTCTGTTGGAAGGTCTGGGCTCAGGCTATTTGCGACAGAGCATCAGTGTTTAAGGTAGCCTATGCAATTGGGGTGTTGCCGAAGTCCAAGCAGTTTGATCCTCATTTGGGGTTACTGGGAAGCACCATAGACAGGGTTTTCTCCTGGGAGGCAGGCACAGTGCTTCATTGTGGCCCCATAATTCCCAGTAGAGAGGGTTTGTGGGCCAGGAGTGTGAGGACGGAAGTCTGAAAACACAAGCTAGTGTGAGGATTGGAGCCAAGGGCAGAGCAGGCCCACTCTGCAGAGGCTGAATCAAATCTCCTGCATCTGAAGTCAGGCTGAGAATCAGAAGTTGGCTGAGGCTGGAGTATGTGTCCATGATGGCACCTTCATGAAGCGGGGGCCTCATGAGACCAAGGAAGTATTCCCACCCTGAGTTTGGAGGTTGCCCCAAACCACAAGGTGTCCTTCTGCGGGACATTCGAGTCCTGTTCCATGACTCCAGGACATACCGTACAGAAGTACTGGAGAGCATGGTTCGAAGGATGGATCCCTGTACAGCATGCCTCACATTCCCATTGGCCATTAGCGACAAGATATGTTTGATCTGCTGCCTCTGGCGCACGCTACCCAGGGGGCTGATTTGAAATTGCCTCTCCTGAGGATGTGTCATAATGTGCGTTTGGGTCCACGGAGATCTTGGAATGTGCTGGTGGTTCAGTGGCCCTGCGGAACTCTCCTACCTGAAGGGTTTGATACATCACAAGTAGGAAAGCTCCCCATGTGGATACGAGAGTGGTTTGGTTTGGTGCCTCAGTAAAGCCCCGTGTGCTGTCTATTAAAACAGTCCTTTGAGGATGACACGTGAAACCAAAGCTAAGGTTCAGATTAGGGCCTGGGGGCCTGTGCATTTAAACATTCTGTCTCAGGGGCACTCTCTGAGAGTCTAAGTGGAGATAGTTGCTCCGCTGGTGTCAGAGAGCCCCTCTTAGTCCAGTGTGGCCTACACTATTGATGACCTCAGGGGCCTTGGAGCTTTTCCCTAACCTGTATGGTTGTGGTCAATGGATTGGGCACAATTTCCTTGTGGAGGGCAGCACAATCTTTCGCTGTGGCTCCAGAGGCCCTAGCCTGGAGGTTGTGTGGGTCCAGGCTGTGGGCACAGAAGTCTGAAAACACAAACTCAGCTTATGAGTGGCGCTTAGGGTACGGCTGGCCGGATGTACAGCCCGAGAGGGAGCTCTTGGGCCTCTGAAACAAGGGCGAGAGGGAGGCGTTCCTTCAGGTTTTTGTCTCTGGATGTTGTGTCCGGGATAGCCGTGGATTGGAGGGGTGGCCTCTGAGAATCAGGACGAGTGTCCGTCTCTTGGGATTTGTCACAGCACCCAAGAGTTTTGTGTCATTTTGTGGGAAGGGTGGAGTCGTGTTGTCTGGCTCATGTGTCTCTCCAAGAAAGGGATTCCAGAGCAGAGCCCCAGGCAGGGGCGGGGCGATTGGAAAACTAAAACAGTGGTGAAATTGGGAGCATAGTGGCTTGGCAAGCCCCATATGCGAGCTCTTTGTCCAGGCCCTGACAGGACTTTCTTTGACATGGGGCTCATGCTGAGGGTTACAGTGTGAATTTGTGCCCAATCATCACTCATGTTTGGGCGTGGCATCAGGGGCCATGAAGTTTTCTCCCACCCTGAAGGTGTGACACCATGCCAAGAGCAAGCTTTACAGCCATGGGGAAGGAGGAGTTCTGTTTTGTGCTTGCTATAACCAGCTGTGTGGAGAATTGATATAATGTCTGAAAACCAAGGTTAAGAAGAGGTGACGGCATAAGACCATGGCGTGTCCGAAGTGCTAGTGTGCGGCCAGCTGTATCCTTGTCTGACTGGACGTCTGGCTTCAGGCTGTGTAAGACAGAGCATGAGTGCCCAGAGAAGCCAATCCCGTTCGGGTACCCTTGAGGCCCGAGCAGGTTGATCTGGGTTTTCTGGAGAGCCCCACAGGGAAACGTTTTTCTTCCGTTGGCCAGACACTGGGCTGGGTTGTGGTTCTGGAGTTCCTATTCCGGAGGGCTTGTTTGCTAGGAGTGTGAGGAAGGAAGTCTGAAAACACAAGCTAGTGTGAGGTTTGGGACCGAGGGCACGGCAGGCCCACTCTGCAGAGGTTGAATCGAGATCTCCTGCACTGAGGTCATGTCAACTATGAGACGTGCCTCAGGCTAGAGTTTTTGTCCAGCATGGCCTCTTCCTGAAGGGAGTGGGGGCTTCAAGAGGCCAGGGAGGTTTGCCTACGATGGGATTTGTGAACTACTCCAAACCTCAAGGTTTCCTTCTGCACGACAGTCGAGTCCTATTGGATGGTTCTAGGAGGCCCAATACAGAAAGACTGAGAGCTGGTGTCTAAGCATGTATGTCTGGTAATGCCACCTCATATTCCCACTCTTTAGTCAGGACAAGGCAGGCTCAATCTGTGCTGCTGGGTGAGCTACCCAGAGGGGAGAGTTGAAATGGACCCTCTGGAAGATGAGGCCTACTGTGGGTTGGTGTCCTGGGAGACCTTGGAATGTGGAGGTGGCTCAGGTACTCTGCAGGTTCTCCAACCTGAGGTGTTTGACACGGCTCCAACAAGTAGGCTTCCCATGTGGAGCCGAGAGGAGTTCTGTTCAGTGCCTCAGGAAAGCCCCATATCCTGTTCCTCGAACCAAAGCCTCTGAGGAGTGACACCTGGAAACCAAAGCAAGAGTTGAGATTAGGGCCTACGGGCCTTTCCAGCTCAACCTTCTATCTCTGTTGACATCTGTGTGCATGCCTTCGTAGAGGTAGCTGCTCAGCTTCTGTCTGAATGCCCCTGTGTGTCCAGGGAGGCTACCAGTAGTGGGATGTCCTCGGGGGTTTTGAGGTTTCTCATATTCTGGAGGTGTGTGGCCAAAGGAATGGACACAGTTTCCCAGGAGAGAGCAAACACGGTCTTGTAGTATGGCTCCAGAGGACCCAGCCGAGAGGCTGTGTTTGCCAGGGCTGTGGGGACAGATGTCTGAAAAAGCAAACTTGGCTCAGTTTGGGTCCAAGGTAATGGCAGGCCTGATCTCCAGTCCGTGAGTGGAGATCCTCTGGATATCAAAGGAGGGCAAGTGGGAGGGAGTTGCTCAAGCTTGTGTCTCTGGGTGTTGCTTTCACAGTGGATGTTCAGGGTAGGGGTGGCTTCAGGGGCCGAGGAAGAGGCTTCCTCTCGTGGGATTGTCCAAGCTCCCAAGTGTTTTGGTTCATTCTGTGGGAAGGGAAGAGTACTGTTTTCTGCCACAGTGGACCCCAAAGGAGAGGGACTCTAGAGCACAGCAGTGGGTTCCCTCAACTGGAATACACACCATCTAGTTAGTCCTGGGTGCCTATGGGCATAGCAAGCCACATATGCGGGCTCTTGGTCCAGTCACTGAGAGGCGTTACTTGAATAAGGTACTCACGCTGAGGGTCACAATGTGTGTTTGTGCCCAAGGCGGCCCTCACGCATGGGTGTGCCTCATGGGCCATGCCGATTTCTGCTACACTGAAGGTTTGACTCACTGCCAGCAGCAAATTTCTTGCCATGGGGAAGGAGGGGTTCTGACTTGTGCATCAGGTTCCCCCCTGTGCAGGGTTTGGGATAAGGTCTAGGTTCCGATGACTGAAAACGCAGGTTGGGAATGGATGGTGGCCTAAGGCAATTGTGGGTCCAATGTGCTGGGAGTGCAGCCAGCTGTGTCGTTGTCTGTTGGAAGGTCTGGGCTCAGGCTATTTGTGACAGAGCATCAGTGTTTAAGGTAGCCTATGCAATTGGGGTGTTGCCGAGGGCCAAGCAGTTTGATCCTCATTTGGAGTTTCTGGGCAGCACCATAGACAATGTTTTTCTCCTGGGAGGCAGACAGAGTGATTCATTGTGACCCCAGAATTCCCAGTAGGGAGGGTTTGTGGACTATGTGTATGAGGACAAAAGATTGAAAACACAAGCTAGGGTGAGGATTGGAGCCAAGGGGAAGAGCAGGCACACTCTACAGAGGCTGAATCAAAATCTCCTGCATCTGAAGTCAGGCTGAGGATCAGACATTGGCTGAGGCTGGAGTATGTGTCCATGATGGCAGCTTCATGAAGCGGGGGCCTCATGAGGCCAAGGAAGTTTTCCCACGCTGTGTTTGGAGGTTGCCCCAAACCAAAAGGTTTCCTTCTGTGGGACATTCGAGCCCTGTTGCATGGCTCCAGGACATACCATACGGAAGGGCTGGAGAGCAGGGTTCGAAGGATGGATCCCTGTACAGCATGCCTCGCATTCCCATTGGCCATTAGTGACAAGATATGTTTTTATCTGCTGCCTCTGGGGCACGCTACCCAGGGGGCTGTGTTGAAATGGCCTCTCCTGAGGATGCGTCATAATGTGCGTTTGGGTCCATGGAGACCTTGGAATGTGCTCGTTGTTCAGTGGCCCTGCGGAATTCTCCTACCTGAACGGTTTGATACATCCCCAGTAAGAAAGCTCCCCATGTGGAGACGAGAGAGGTTTGGTTTGGTGCCTAGGAAAAGCCGCGTGTGCTGGTCTACGAAAATAGTCCTCTGAGGACGGACACATGGAAACCAAAGCTAAGGTTCAGATTAGGGCCTGGGGGCCTGTCCATTTCAATCTTATGTCTCTGGGGACACTGTCTGAGAGTCTAAGTGGAGATAGTTGCTAAGCTGGTGTCAGAGAGCCCCTCTTTGTCCAGGGTGGCCTACACTGTTGATGGTCTCAGGGGCCTTGGAGCTTTTCCCTAACCTGTAGGGTTGTGGTCAATGGATTGGGCACACTTTCCTTGGAGAGGGCAGGCACAGTCTTTCGCTGTGGCTCCAGAGGCCCTAGCCTAGAGGTTGTGTGGGTCCAGGCTATGGGCACAGAAGTCTGAAAACACAAACTCATCTTATGAGTGGCACCTAGGTTATGGCAGGCCGGATGTACAGCCCGAGAGGGAGCTCCTGGGACTCTGAAACAAGGACGAGTGGGAGGCGTTTCTTCAGGCTTTTGTGTCTGGATGTTGTGTCCGGGATAGCCGTGGATTGGAGGGGTGGCCTCAGGGACTGTGGACGAGTATCCCTCTCTGGGGATTTGTCCAGCTCCCAAAAGTTTTGTGTCATTTTGTGGGAAGGGTGGAGTCGTGTTGTCTGGCTCCTGTTTCTCTCCAAGAAAGGGATTCCAGAGCAGAGCCCCAGGTACAGGCGGGGCGACTGGAAAACTCAAAACCTGGTGAGGATTGGGTGCATAGGGGCTTGGCAAGCCCCATATGCGGGCTCTTGGTCCAGGCCCTGACAGACTTTATTTGACATGGGGCTCATGCTGAGGGTCACAGTGTGAATTTGTGCCCAAGCAGCACTCAAGTTTGGGCGTGGCATCAGGGGCCATGAAGGTTTCTCCCACCCTGAAGGTGTGACTCCATGCCAAGAGCAAGCTTTACAGCTATGGGGAAGCAGGACTTCTGTTTTGTGCTTGCGATACCCAGCTGTGTGGAGAATTGCTATAATGTCTAAGTTCAGATATCTGAAAACCAAGGTTAGGAAGTGGTGACGGCATAAGACCATGGCGTGTCCGAAGTGCTGGGTGTGCGGCTAGCTGTCTCCTTGTCTGTCTGGACGTCTGGCTTCAGGCTGTGTCAGACAGAGCATGAGTGCCCAGAGCAGCCTATGAATTTAGGGTACCGTCGAGGCCCGAGCAGGTTGATCCTCATCGGGGTTTTCTGGAGAGCCCCACAGGGAAACGTTTTTCTTCCGTTGGGCAGACATTGGGCTGGGTTGTGGATCTGGAGTTCCTAGTCCGGAGGGCTTGTTTGCCAGGAGTGTGAGGAAGGAAGTCTGAAAACACAAGCTAGCGTGATGTTTGGGACCGAGGGCACGGCGGGCCCACTCTGCAGAGGCTGAATCCAGGTCTCCTGCACTAAGGTCATGTCAACTATGAGACGTGCCTCAGGCTAGAGTTTTTTTCCAGCATGGTCTCTTCCTGTAGGGTGTGGGGGCTTCATGAGGCCATGGAGGTTTGCCTACGATGGGATTTGTGAACTACTCCAAACCACAAGGTTTCCTTCTGCATGACAGTCGAGTCTTATTGGATGGTTCCAGGAGGCCCCATACGGAAAGACTCGAGAGCAGGTGTCTAAGCATGGATGCCTGGGAACGCCGCCTCATATTCCCACTCTTAGTCAGGACAACACAGGCTCAATCTGTGGGCTCCTGGGTGAGCTACCCAGAGGGGAGAGTTGAAATGGACTCTCCTGAACATGAGTCCTACTGTGGCTTGGTGGCCTGGGAGACCTTGGAATGTGGAGGTGGCTCAGGGACTCTGCAGGGTTCTCCAAACTGAGGTGTTTGACACAGCTCCAACAAGGAAGCTTCCCATGTGGAGACGAGAGGAGTTCTGTTCAGTGCTTCAGGAAAGCCCCATATCCTGTTTTTCGAAGCAAAGCCTCTAAGGATTGACACCTGGACACCAAAGCAAGTGTTGAGATTAGGGCCTAAGGGCCTGTTCGGCTCAACGTTCTATCTGTGTTGACATCTGTGTTCATGCCTTCATGGAGGTACCTGCTCAGCTTGTGTCCGAATGCCCCTGTTTGTCCAGGGAGGCTCCCAGTAGTGGGATGTCCTCGGGGGCTTGAGGTTTCTCATATTCTGGAGGTGTGTGGCCAAAGGAATGGACACAGTTTTTCAGGAGACAGCAGGCACGGTCCTGTGGTATGGCTCCAGAGGACCCAGCCTAGAGGCTGTGTTTGCCAGGGCTGTGGGGACAGATGTCTGAAAAAACAAACTTGGCTCAGCTAGGGGCCAAGGTAATGGCAGGCCTGATCTCCAGTCCATGAGGGGAGATCCTCTGGATATCAAAGGAGGGCAAGTGGGAGGCAGTCGCTCAAGCTTGTGTCTCTGGGTGTTGCGTTCACAGTGGCCGTTCAGGGTAGGGGTTGCTTCAGGGGCCGAGGAAGAGCCTTCCTCTCAGGGGATAGTCCAAGCTCCCTTGTGTTTGGGTACATTCTGTGGGAAGGGAAGAGTACTGTTTTGTGCCACAGCGGACCCCCCAGGAGAGGGACTCTAGAGCACAGCAGTGGGTTCCCTCAACTGGAATACACACCATCTAGTTAGTCCTGGGTGCCTATGGGCAAGGCAAGCCACATATGCGGGCTCATGGTCCAGTCACTGAGAGGCGTTACTTGAATAAGGTACTCACGTTGAGGGTCACTATGTGTGTTTGTGCCCAAGGCGGCCCTCACGCATGGGCGTGGCCTCATGGGCCATGCCGTTTTCTCCTACACTGAAGGTTTGACTCACTGCCAGCAGCAAATTTCTTGCCATGGGGAAGGAGGGGTTCTGACTTGTGCATCAGGTTTCCCCCTGTGCATGGATTGGAGATAAGGTCTAGGTTGCGATGACTGAAAACCCAGGTTGGGAATGGATGGTGGCCTAAGGCAGTGGCGGGTCCAATGTGCTGGGTGTGCAGCCAGCTGTGTCTGTATCTGTTGGAAGGACTGGGCTCAGGCTATTTGCGACAGAGCATCAGTTTTTAAGGTAGCCTAGGCAATTGGGGTGTTGCCATGGGCCTAGCAGTTTGATCCTCATTTGGGGTTTCTGGGCAGCACCATATACAATGTTTTTCTCCTGGGAGGCAGGCAGAGGGCTTCATTGTGGTCCCAGAATTCCCAGTAGGGAGGGTTTGTGGGCCAGGAGTCAGAGGACGGATATCTGAAAACACAAGCTAGGGTGAGGATTGGAGCCAAGGGCAGAGCAGGCCCACTCTGCAGAGGCTGAATCAAAATCTCCTGCATCTGAAGTCAGGCTGAGGATCAGACGTTGGCTGAGGCTGGAGTATGTGTCCATGATGGAACCTTCATGAAGTGGGGGCCTCATGAGGCCAAGGAAGTTTTCCCACGCTGAGTTTGGAGGTTGCCCCAAACCACAAGGTTTCCTTCTGCGGTAATTTCGAGTCCTGTTGCATGGCTCCAGGACATACCATACGGAAGGACTGGAGAGCAGGGTTCGAAGGATGGATACCTGTACAGCATGCCTCGCATTCCCATTGGCCATTAGCGACAAGTTATGTTTGATCTGCTCTCTCTGGGGCACGCTACCCAGGGGGCTGCGTGAAATGGCCTCTCCTGAGGATGCGTCATAATGTGCGTTTGGGTCCATGGAGACCTTGGAATGTGCTGGTTGTTCAGTGGCCCTGCGGAACTCTCCTACCTGAAGGGTTGATACATCCCCAGTAAGAAAGCTCCCTATGTGGAGACGAGAGAGGTTTGGTATGGTGCCTCGGAAAAGCCCCTTGTGCTGGTCTACGAATACAGTCCTCTGAGGACGGACACATGGAAACCAAAGCTAAGGTTCAGATTAGGGCCTGGGGGCCTGTCCATTTCAGTCTCTGTCTCTGGGGACACTGTCTGAGAGTCTAAGTGGAGATAGTTGCTCCGCTGGTGTCAGAGAGCCCCTCTTAGTCCAGGGTTGCCTACAGTATTGATGGCCTCAGGGGCCTTGGAGCTTTTCCTTAACCTGTTGGGTTGTGGTCAATGGATTGGGCACACTTTCCTTGGAGAGGGCAGGCACAATCTTTCGCTGTGGCTCCAGAGGCCCTAGCCTGGAGGTTGTGTGGGTCCAGGCTGTGGGCACAGAAGTCTGAAAACACAAACTCAGCTTATGAGTGGCGCCTAGGGTATGGCAGGCCGGATGTACAGCCCGAGAGGGAGCTCCTGGGACTCTGAAAGAAGGACGAGTGGGAGGCGTTCCTTCAGGCTTTTGTGTCTGGATGTTGTGTCCGGGATAGCCGTGGATTGGAGGGGTGGCCTCAGGGACTGTGGACGAGTATCCCTCTCTGGGGATTTGTCCCAGCTCCCAAGAGTTTGGGGTCATTTTGTGGGAAGGGTGGAGTCGTGTTGTCTGGCTCATGGGTCTCTCCAAGAAAGGGATTCCAGAGCAGAGCCCCAAGTATGGGCGGGGCGACTGGAAAACTCAAAACCTGGTGAGGATTGGGTGCATAGGGGCTTGGCAAGCCCCATATGCGGGCTCTTGTTCCAGGCCCAGACAGGCCTTTCCTTGACATGGGGCTCATGCTGAGGGTCACAGTGTGAATTTGTGCCCAAGCAGCACTCAAGTTTGGGCGTGGCATCAGGGGCCATGAAGGTTTCTCCCACACTGAAGGTGTGACTCCCTGCCAAGAGCAAGCTTTACAGCCATGGGGTAGCAGGACTTCTGTTTTGTGCTTGCGATACCCAGCTGTGTGGAGAATTGATATAATGTCTAGGTTCAGATATCTGAAAACCAAGGTTAGGAAGTGGTGACGGCATAAGACCATGGCGTGTCCGAAGTGCTGGGTGTGCGGCTAGCTGTCTCCTTGTCTGTCTGGACGTCTGGCTTCAGGCTGTGTCAGACAGAGCATGAGTGCCCAGAGCAGCCTATGAATTTAGGGTACCGTCGAGTCCCGAGCAGGTTGATCCTCATCAGGGTTTTCTGGAGAGCCCCACAGGGAAACGTTTTTCTTCCGTTGGGCAGACACTGGGCTGGGTTGTGGTTCTGGAGTTCCTAGTCCGGAGGGCTTGTTTGCCAGGAGTGTGAGGAAGGAAGTCTGAAAACACAAGCTAGCGTGATGTTTGGGACCGAGGGCACGGCGGGCCCACTCTGCAGAGGCTGAATCGAGGTCTCCTGCACTGAGGTCATGTCAACTATGAGACGTGCCTCAGGCTAGAGTTTTTGTCTAGCATGGCCTCTTCCTGTAGGGTGTGGGGGCTTCATGAGGTCAGGGAGGTTTGCCTACCTTGGGATTTGTGAACTACTCCAAACCACAAGGTTTCCTTCTGCATGACAGTCGAGTCTTATTGGATGGTTCCAGGAGGCCCCATACGGAAAGACTCGAGAGCAGGTGTCTAAGCATGGATGCCTGGGAACGCCGCCTCATATTCCCACTCTTAGTCAGGACAACACAGGCTCAATCTGTGGGCTCCTGGGTGAGCTACCCAGAGGGGAGAGTTGAAATGGACTCTCCTGAACATGAGTCCTACTGTGGCTTGGTGGCCTGGGAGACCTTGGAATGTGGAGGTGGCTCAGGGACTCTGCAAGATTCTCCACCCTGAGGTGTTTGACACGGCTCCAACAAGGAAGCTTCCCATGTGGAGACGAGAGGAGTTCTGTTCAGTGCCACAGGAAAGCCACATATCCTGTTCTTCGAACCAAAGCCTCTGAGGAGTGACACCTGGAAACCAAAGTAAGAGTTGAGACTACGGCCTAAAGGCCTGTACGGCTCAACCTTCTATCTCTGTTGACATCTGTGTGCATGCTTTCGTGGAGGTACCTGCTCAGCTTGTGTCCGAATGCCCCTGTTTGTCCAGGGAGGCTCCCAGTAGTGGGATGTCCTCGGGGGCTTGAGGTTTCTCATATTCTGGAGGTGTGTGGCCAAAGGAATGGACAAGTTTCCCAGGAGACAGCAGGCACGGACCTGTGGTATGGCTCCAGAGGACCCAGCCTAGAGGCTGTTTTTGCCAGGGCTGTGGGGACAGATGTCTGAAAAAGCAAACTTGGCTCAGCTAGGGGCCAAGGTAATGGCAGGCCTGATCTCCAGTCCGTGAGGGGAGATCCTCTGGATATCAAAGGAGGGCAAGTGGGAGGCAGTCGCTCAGGCTTTTGTCTCTGGGTGTTGCGTTCACAGTGGCCGTTCAGGGTAGGGGTTGCTTCAGGGGCCGAGGAAGAGCCTTCCTCTCAGGGGATAGTCCAAGCTCCCTTGTGTTTGGGTTCATTCTGTGGGAAGGGAAGAGTACTGTTTTCTGCCACAGCGGACCCCCCCGGAGAGGGACTCTAGAGCACAGCAGTGGGTTCCCTCAACTGGAATACACACCATCTAGTTAGTCCTGGGTGCCTATGGGCAAGGCAAGCCACATATGCGGGCTCATGGTCCAGTCACTGAGAGGCGTTACTTGAATAAGGTACTCACGTTGAGGGTCACTATGTGTGTTTGTGCCCAAGGCGGCCCTCACGCATGGGCGTGGCCTCATGGGCCATGCCGTTTTCTCCTACACTGAAGGTTTGACTCACTGCCAGCAGCAAATTTCTTGCCATGGGGTAGGAGGCGTTCTGACTTGTGCATCAGGTTTCCCCCTGTGCATGGATTGGAGATAAGTTCTAGGTTGCGATGACTGAAAACCCAGGTTGGGAATGGATGGTGGCCTAAGGCAGTGGCGGGTCCAATGTACTGGGTGTGCAGCCAGCTGTGTCGGTATCTGTTGGAAGGTCTGGGCTCAGGCTATTTGCGACAGAGCATCAGAATTTAAGGTAGCCTATGCAATTGGGGTGTTGCCATGGGCCTAGCAGTTTGATCCTCATTCGGGGTTTCTGGGCAGCACCATAGACAATGTTTTTCTCCTGGGAGGCAGTCAGAGTGCTTCATTGTGGCCCCAGAATTCCCAGCAGGGAGGGTTTGTGGGCCAGGAGTCAGAGGAAGGAAGTCTGAAAACACAAGCTAGGGTGAGGATTGGAGCCAAGGGCAGAGCAGGCCCACTCTGCAGAGGCTGAATCAAAATCTCCTGCATCTGAAGTCAGGATGAGGATCAGACGTTGGCTGAGGCTGGAGTATGTGTCCATGATGGCAGCTTCATGAAGCGGGGGCCTCATGAGGCCAAGGAAGTTTTCCCACGCTGAGTTTGGAGGATGCACCAAACCACAAGGTTTCCTTCTGCGGTAATTTCGAGTCCTGTTGCATGGCTCCAGGACATACCATACGGAAGGACTGGAGAGCAGGGTTCGAAGGATGGATACCTGTACAGCATGCCTCGCATTCCCATTGGCCATTAGCGACAAGTTATGTTTGATCTGCTCTCTCTGGCGCACGCTACCCAGGGGGCTGCGTGAAATGGCCTCTCCTGAGGATGAGTCATAATGTGCGTTTGGGTCCATGGAGACCTTGGAATGTGCTGGTTGTTCAGTGGCCCTGCGGAACTCTCCTACCTAAAGGGTTTGATACATCCCCAGTAAGAAAGCTCCCCATGTGGAGACGAGAGAGGTTTGGTTTGGTGCCTCGGAAAAGCCCCTTGTGCTGGTCTACGAATACAGTCCTCTGAGGACGGACACATGGAAACCAAAGCTAAGGTTCAGATTAGGGCCTGGGGGCCTGTCCATTTCAGTCTCTGTCTCTGGGGACACTGTCTGAGAGTCTAAGTGGAGATAGTTGCTCCGCTGGTGTCAGAGAGCCCCTCTTAGTCCAGGGTTGCCTACAGTATTGATGGCCTCAGGGGCCTTGGAGCTTTTCCTTAACCTGTTGGGTTGTGGTCAATGGATTGGGCACACTTTCCTTGGAGAGGGCAGGCACAATCTTTCGCTGTGGCTCCAGAGGCCCTAGCCTGGAGGTTGTGTGGGTCCAGGCTGTGGGCACAGAAGTCTGAAAACACAAACTCAGCTTATGAGTGGCGCCTAGGGTATGGCAGGCCGGATGTACAGCCCGAGAGGGAGCTCCTGGGACTCTGAAACAAGGACGAGTGGGAGGCGTTCCTTCAGGCTTTTGTGTCTGGATGTTGTGTCCGGGATAGCCGTGGATTGGAGGGGTGGCCTCAGGGACTGTGGACGAGTATCCCTCTCTGGGGATTTGTCCCAGCTCCCAAGAGTTTGGGGTCATTTTGTGGGAAGGGTGGAGTCGTGTTGTCTGGCTCATGTGTCTCTCCAAGAAAGGGATTCCAGAGCAGAGCCCCAAGTATGGGCGGGGCGACTGGAAAACTCAAAACCTGGTGAGGATTGGGTGCATAGGGGCTTGGCAAGCCCCATATGCGGGCTCTTGTTCCAGGCCCAGACAGGCCTTTCCTTGACATGGGGCTCATGCTGAGGGTCACAGTGTGAATTTGTGCCCAAGAAGCACTCAAGTTTGGGCGTGGCATCAGGGGCCATGAAGGTTTCTCCCACACTGAAGGTGTGACTCCCTGCCAAGAGCAAGCTTTACAGCCATGGGGTAGCAGGACTTCTGTTTTGTGCTTGCGATACCCAGCTGTGTGGAGAATTGATATAATGTCTAGGTTCAGATATCTGAAAACCAAGGTTAGGAAGTGGTGACGGCATAAGACCATGGCGTGTCCGAAGTGCTGGGTGTGCGGCTAGCTGTCTCCTTGTCTGTCTGGACGTCTGGCTTCAGGCTGTGTCAGACAGAGCATGAGTGCCCAGAGCAGCCTATGAATTTAGGGTACCGTCGAGGCCCGAGCAGGTTGATCCTCATCAGGGTTTTCTGGAGAGCCCCACAGGGAAACGTTTTTCTTCTGTTGGGCAGACACTGGGCTGGGTTGTGGTTCTGGAGTTCCTAGTCCGGAGGGCTTGTTTGCCAGGAGTGTGAGGAAGGAAGTCTGAAAACACAAGCTAGCGTGATGTTTGGGACCGAGGGCACGGCGGGCCCACTCTGCAGAGGCTGAATCGAGGTCTCCTGCACTGAGGTCATGTCAACTATGAGACGTGCCTCAGGCTAGAGTTTTTGTCCAGCATGGCCTCTTCCTGTAGGGTGTGGGGGCTTCATGAGGTCAGGGAGGTTTGCCTACCTTGGGATTTGTGAACTACTCCAAACCACAAGGTTTCCTTCTGCATGACAGTCGAGTCTTATTGGATGGTTCCAGGAGGCCCCATACGGAAAGACTCGAGAGCAGGTGTCTAAGCATGGATGCCTGGGAACGCCGCCTCATATTCCCACTCTTAGTCAGGACAACACAGGCTCAATCTGTGGGCTCCTGGGTGAGCTACCCAGAGGGGAGAGTTGAAATGGACTCTCCTGAACATGAGTCCTTCTGTGGCTTGGTGGCCTGGGAGACCTTGGATTGTGGAGGTGGCTCAGGGACTCTGCAAGATTCTCCACCCTGAGGTGTTTGACACGGCTCTAACAAGGAAGCTTCCCATGTGGAGACGAGAGGAGGTCTGTTCAGTGCCTCAGGAAAGCCCCATATCCTGTTCTTCGAACCAAAGCCTCTGAGGAGTGACACCTGGAAACCAAAGCAATAGTTGAGATTAGGGCCTAAGGGCCTGTCCGGCTCAACCTTCTACCTCGGTTGACATCTGTGTGCATGCTTTCGTGGAGGTACCTGCTCAGCTTGTGTCCGAATGCCCCTGTTTGTCCAGGGAGGCTCCCAGTAGTGGGATGTCCTCGGGGGCCTTGAGGTTTCTCATATTCTGGAGGTGTGTGGCCAAAGGAATGGACACAGTTTCCCAGGAGACAGCAGGCACGGACCTGTGGTATGGCTCCAGAGGACCCAGCCTACAGGCTGTTTTTGCCAGGGCTGTGGGGACAGATGTCTGAAAAAGAACTTGGCTCAGCTAGGGGCCAAGGTAATGGCAGGCCTGATCTCCAGTCCGTGAGGGGAGATCCTCTGGATATCAAAGGAGGGCAAGTGGGAGGCAGTCGCTCAGGCTTTTGTCTCTGGGTGTTGCGTTCAGTGGCCGTTCAGGGTAGGGGTTGCTTCAGGGGCCGAGGAAGAGCCTTCCTCTCAGGGGATAGTCCAAGCTTCCTTGTGTTTGGGTTCATTCTGTGGGAAGGGAAGAGTACTGTTTTCTGCCACAGCGGACCCCACCGGAGAGGGACTCTAGAGCACAGCAGTGGGTTCCCTCAACTGGAATACACACCATCTAGTTAGTCCTGGGTGCCTATGAGCAAGGCAAGCCACATATGCGGGCTCATGGTCCAGTCACTGAGAGGCGTTACTTGAATAAGGTACTCACGTTGAGGGTCACTATGTGTGTTTGTGCCCAAGGCGGCCCTCACGCATGGGCGTGGCCTCATGGGCCATGCCGTTTTCTCCTACACTGAAGGTTTGACTCACTGCCAGCAGCAAATTTCTTGCCATGGGGTAGGAGGCGTTCTGTCTTGTGCATCAGGATTCCCCCTGTGCATGGATTGGAGATAAGTTCTAGGTTGCGATGACTGAAAACCCAGGTTGGGAATGGATGGTGGCCTAAGGCAGTGGCGGGTCCAATGTGCTGGGTGTGCAGCCAGCTGTGTCGGTATCTGTTGGAAGGTCTGGGTTCAGGCTATTTGCGACAGAGCATCAGAATTTAAGGTAGCCTATGCAATTGGGGTGTTGCCATGGTCCTAGCAGTTTGATCCTCATTCGGGGTTTCTGGGCAGCACCATAGACAATGTTTTTCTCCTGGGAGGCAGTCAGAGTGCTTCATTGTGGCCCCAGAATTCCCAGTAGGGAGGGTTTGTGGGCCAGGAGTGTGAGGACGGAAGTCTGAAAACACAAGCTAGGGTGAGGATTGGAGCCAAGGGCAGAGCAGGCCCACTCTGCAGAGGCTGAATCAAAATCTCCTGCATCTGAAGTCAGGATGAGGATCAGACGTTGGCTGAGGCTGGAGTATGTGTCCATGATGGCAGCTTCATGAAGCGGGGGCCTCATGAGGCCAAGGAAGTTTTCCCACGCTGAGTTTGGAGGATGCACCAAACCACAAGGTTTCCTTCTGCGGTAATTTCGAGTCCTGTTGCATGGCTCCAGGACATACCATACGGAAGGACTGGAGAGCAGGGTTCGAAGGATGGATACCTGTACAGCATGCCTCGCATTCCCATTGGCCATTAGCGACAAGTTATGTATGATCTGCTCTCTCTGGGGCACGCTACCCAGGGGGCTGCGTGAAATGGCCTCTCCTGAGGATGCGTCATAATGTGCGTTTGGGTCCATATAGACCTTGGAATGTGCTGGTTGTTCAGTGGCCCTGCGGAACTCTCCTACCTAAAGGGTTTGATACATCCCCAGTAAGAAAGCTCCCCATGTGGAGACGAGAGAGGTTTGGTTTGGTGCCTCGGAAAAGCCCCTTGTGCTGGTCTACGAATACAGTCCTCTGAGGACGGACACATGGAAACCAAAGCTAAGGTTCAGATTAGGGCCTGGGGGCCTGTCCATTTCAGTCTTCTGTCTCTGGGGACACTGTCTGAGAGTCTAAGTGGAGATAGTTGCTCCGCTGGTGTCAGAGAGCCCCTCTTAGTCCAGGTTTGCCTACAGTATTGATGGCCTCAGGGGCCTTGGAGCTTTTCCTTAACCTGTTGGGTTGTGGTCAATGGATTGGGCACACTTTCCTTGGAGAGGGCAGGCACAATCTTTCGCTGTGGCTCCAGAGGCCCTAGCCTGGAGGTTGTGTGGGTCCAGGCTGTGGGCACAGAAGTCTGAATACACAAACTCAGCTTATGAGTGGCGCCTAGGGTATGGCAGGCCGGATGTACAGCCCAAGAGGGAGCTCCTGGGACTCTGAAACAAGGAAGAGTGGGAGGCGTTCCTTCAGGCTTTTGTGTCTGGAAGTTGAGTCCGGGATAGCCGTGGATTGGAGGGGTGGCCTCAGGGACTGTGGACGAGTATCCCTCTCTGGGGATTTGTCCCTGCTCCCAAGAGTTTGGGGTCATTTTGTGGGAAGGGTGGAGTCGTGTTGTCTGGCTCATGTGTCACTCCAAGAAAGGGATTCCAGAGCAGAGCCCCAGGTACGGGCGGGGCGACTGGAAAACTCAAAACCTGGTGAGGATTGGGTGCATAGGGGCTTGGCAAGACCCATATGCGGGCTCTTGGTCCAGGCCCAGACAGGACTTTCTTTGACATGGGGCTCATGCTGAGGGTCACAGTGTGAATTTGTGCCCAAGCAGCACTCAAGTTTGGGCGTGGCATCTGGGGCCATAAAGGTTTCTCCCACACTGAAGGTGTGACTCCATGCCAAGAGCAAGCTTTACAGCCATGGGGAAGCAGGACTTCTGTTTTGTGCTTGCGATACCCAGCTGTGTGGAGAATTGATATAATGTCTAGTTTCAGATATCTGAAAACCAAGGTTAGGAAGTGGTGACGGCAAAGACCATGGCGTGTCCGAAGTGCTGGGTGTGCAGCTAGCTGTCTCCTTGTCTGTCTGGACGTCTGGCTTCAGGCTGTGTCAGACAGAGCATGAGTGCCCAGAGCAGCCTATGAATTTAGGGTACCGTCGAGGCCTGAGCAGGTTGATCCTCATCTGGGTTTTCTGGAGAGCCCCACAGGGAAACGTTTTTCTTCCGTTGGGCAGACACTGGGCTGGGTTGTGGTTCTGGAGTTCCTAGTCCGGAGGGCTTGTTTGCCAGGAGTGTGAGGAAGGAAGTCTGAAAACACAAGCTGGCGTGAGGTTTGGGCCCGAGGGCACGGCAGGCCCACTCTGCAGAGGCTGAATCGAGATCTCCTGCACTGAGGTCATGTCAACTATGAGACGTGCCTTAGGCTAGAGTTTTTGTCCAGCATGGCCTCTTCCTGAAGGGTGTGGGGGCTTCATGAGGTCAGGGAGGTTTGCCTACGATGGGATTTGTGATCCAAACCTCAAGGTTTCCTTCTGCATGACAGTCGAGTCCTATTGGATGGTTCGAGGAGGCCCCATACGGAAAGACTCAAGAGCAGGTGTCTAAGCATGGATGCCTGGGAACGCCGCCTCATATTCCCACTCTTTAGTCAGGACAAGTCAGGCTCAATCTGCGGGCTGCTGGGTGAGCTACCCAGAGGGGAGAGTTGAAATGGACTCTCCTGAAGATGAGTCCTGTGTGGCTTGGTGGCCTGGGAGACCTTGGAATGTGGAGGTGGCTCAGGGACTCTGCAGGATTCTCCAAGATGAGGTGTTTCACACGGCTCCAACTAGGGAGCTTTCCATGTGGAGATGAGAGGAGTTCTGTTCAGTGCCTCAGGAAAGCCCCATATCCTGTTCTTCGAAGCAAAGCCTCTGAGTAGTGACACCTGGAAACCAAAGCAAGAGTTGAGATTAGGGCCTAAGGGCCTGTCCAGCTCAACCTTCTATCTCTGTTGTCATCTGTGTGCATGCCTTCGTGGAGGTTGCTGCTCAGCTTATGTCCGAAAGCCCTTGTGTGTCCGGGAGGCTCCCAGTAGTGGGATGTCCTCGGTGGCCTTGAGGTATCTCATATTCTGGAGGTGTGTGGCCAGAGGAATGGACACAGTTTCCCAGGAGACAGCAGGCACGGTCCTGTTGTATGGCTCCAGAGGACCAAGCCTAGAGGCTGTGGTTGCCAGGGTTGTGGGGACAGATGTCTGAAAAAGCAACTTGGCTCAGCTATGGGCCTAGGTAATGGCAGGCCTTATCTCCAGTCCGTGAGGGGAGATCCTCTGGATATCAAAGGAGGGCAAGTGGGAGGCAGTCGCTCAGGCTTTTGTCTCTGGGTGTTGCGTTCACAGTGGCCGTTCAGGGTAGGGGTTGCTTCAGGGGCCGAGGCAGAGCCTTCCTCTCGGGGGATAGTCCAAGCTCCCTTGTGTTTGGGTTCATTCTGTGGGAAGGGAAAAGTACTGTTTTCTGCCACAGCGAACCCCCCAGTAGAGGGACTCTAGAGCACAGCAGTGGGTTCCCTCAACTGGAATACACACCATCAAGGTTGTCCTGGGTGCCTATGGGCAAGGCAAGCCACATATGCGGGCTCATGGTCCAGTCACTGAGAGGCGTTACTTGAATAAGGTACTCACGTTGAGGGTCATTATGTGTGTTTGTGCCCAAGGCGGCCCTCACGCATGGGCGTGGCCTCAGGGGCCATGCCGTTTTCTCCTACACTGAAGGGTTGACTCACTGCCAGCAGCAAATTTCTTGCCATGGGGATGAGGGGTTCTGACTTGTGCATCAGGTTCCCCCCTGTGCAGTGATTGGAGATAAGGTCTAGGTTCCGATGACTGAAAACCGAGTTTGGGAATGGATGGTGTCCTAAGACAGTGGCGGGTCCAATGTGCTGGGTGTGCAGCCAGCTGTGTTGGTGTCTGTTGGAAGGTCTGGGCTCAGGGTATTTGCGACAGACCATCAGTGTTTAAGGTAGCCTATGCAATTGGGGTGTTGCCATGGGCCAAGCAGTTTGATCCTCATTCGGGGTTCCTGGGCAGCACCATAGACAATGTTTTTCTCCTGGGAGGAAGGCAGAGTGCTTCATTGTGGCCCCAGAATTCCCAGTAGGGAGGGTATGTGGGCCAGGAGTGTGAGGACGGATGTCTGAAAACACAAGCTAGGGTGAGGATTGGAGCCAAGGGCAGAGCAGGCCCACTCTGCAGAGGCTGAATCAAAATCTTCTGCATCTGAAGTCAGGCTGAGTATCAGACGTTGGCTGAGGCTGGAGTATGTGTCCATGATGGCACCTTCATGAAGCGGGGGCCTCATGAGGCCAAGGAAGTTTTCCCACGCTGAGTTTGGAGGTTGCCCCAAACCACAAGGTTTCATTCTGCGGGACATTCGAGTCCTGTTGCATGGCTCCAGGATATACCATACGGAAGGACTGGAGAGCAGGGTTCGAAGGATGGATCCCTGTACAGCATGCCTCACATTCCCATTGGCCATTAGCGACAAGATATGTTTGATCTGTTGCCTCTGGGGCACACTACCCAGGGGGCAGAGTTGAAATGGCCTCTCCTGAGGATGCGTCATAATATGCGTTTTGGTCCATGGAGACCTTGGAATGTGCTGGTAGTTCAGTGGCCCTGCGAAACTCTCCTAACTGAAGAATTTGATACATCCCCAGTAAGAAAGCTCCCCATGTGGAGACGAGAGAGGTTTGGTTTGGTGCCTCGGAAAAGCCCCGTGTGCTGGTCTACGAAAACAGTCCTCTGAGGACGGACACATGGAAACCAAAGCTAAGGTTCAGATTAGGCCCTGGGGCCTGTCCATTTCAACCTTCTGTCTATGGGGACACTCAATGAGAGTCTAAGTTGAGATAGTTGCTCCGCTGGTGTCAGAGAGCCCCTCTTTGTCCAGGGTAGCCTACACTATTGATGGCCTCAGGGGCCGTGGAGCTTTTCTCTAACCTGTTGTTTTGTGGTCAATGGATTGGGCACAATTTCCTTGGAGAGGGGAGGCACAATCTTTCCCTGTGGCTCCAGAGGCCCTACCCTGGAGGATGTGTGGGTCCAGGCTGTGGGCACAGAAGTCTGAAAACACAAACTCAGCGTATGAGTGGAGCCTAGGGTACGGCAGGCTGGATGTACAGCCCGAGAGGGAGCTCCTGGGACTCTGAAATAAGTGCGAGTGGGAGGCGTTCCTTCAGGCTTTTGTCTCTGTATGTTGTGTCCGGGATAGCCGTGGATTGGAGGGGTGGCCTCAGGGACTGTGGACGAGTATCCCTCTCTGGGGATTTGTCCCAGTTCCCAAGAGTTTGGGGTCATTTTGTGGGAAGGGTGAAGTCGTGTTGTCTGGCTCATGTGTCTCTCCAAGAAAGGGATTCCAGAGCAGAGCCCCAGGTACGGTCGGGTCGACTGGAAAACTCAAACCATGGTGAGGATTGGGTGCATAGTGGCTTGGCAAGCCCCATATGTGGGCTCTTGGTCCAGGCCCTGACAGGCCTTTCTTTGACATTGGGCTCATGCTGAGGGTCACAGTGTGAACTTGTGCCCAAGCTGCACTCACGTTTGTGCGTGGCATCAGGGGCCATGAAAGTTTCTCCCACCTTGAAGGTGTGACTCCATGCCAAGAGCAAGCTTAACAGCCATGGGGAAGGAGGAGTTCTTTCTTGTGCTTGCGATACACAGCTGTGTGGAGAATTGATATAATGTCTAGGTTCAGATATCTGAAAACCAAGGTTAGGAAGAGGTGACGGCATAAGACCATGGTGCGGCCAGCTGTCTCCTTGTCTGTCTGGATGTCTGGCTTCAGGCTGTGTCAAACAGAGCAAGAGTGCCCAGAGCAGCCTATCCAGTTCGGGTACCGTCGAGGCCCAAGCAGGTTGATCCTCATCTGGGTTTTCTGGAGAGCCCTACAGGGAAACGTTTTTCTTCCGTTGGACAGACAATGGGCTGGGTTGTGGTTCTGGAGTTCCTAGATCGAAGGGCTTGTCTGCCAGGAGTGTGAGGAAGGAAGTCTGAAAACACAAGCTAGCGTGAGGTTTGGGACCGAGGGCACGGCAGGCCCACTCTGCAGAGGCTGAATCGAGATCTCCTGCACTGAGGTCATGTCAACTATGAGACGTGCCTCAGGCTAGAGTTTTTGTCCAGCATGGCCACTTCCTGAAGGATGTGGGGGCTTCATGAGGCCAGGGAGGTTTGCCTACGATGGGATTTGTGAACCAAACCTCAAGGTTTCCTTCTTCACGACAGTCGAGTCCTATTGGATAGTTCCAGGAGGCCCCATACGGAAAGACTCGAGAGCAGGTGTCTAAGCATGGATGCCTGGGAACGCCACCTCATATTCCCACTCTTTAGTCAGGACAAGGCAGGCTCAATCTGCGGGCTCCTGGGTGAGCTACCCAGAGGGGAGAGTTGAAATGGACTCTCCTGAAGATGAGTCCTACTGTGGCTTGGTGGCCTGGGAGACCTTGGAATGTGGAGGTGGCTCCCGGACTCTGCAGGATTCTCCAAGCTGAGGTGTTTCACACGGCTCCAACAAGGGAGCTTCCCATGTGGAGACGAGAGGAGTTCTGTTCAGTGCCTCAGGAAAGCCCCATATCCTGTTCTTCAAAGCAAAGCCTCTGAGGAGTGACACCTGGAAACCAAAGCAAGAGTTGAGATTAGGTCATAAGGTCCTATCCGGCTCAACCTTCTATCTCTGTTGACATCTGTGTGCATGCCTTCGTGGAGGTTGCTGCTCAGCTTATGTCCGAATGCCCTTGTGTGTCCGGGAGGCTCCCAGTAGTGGGATGTCCTCGGGGGCCTTGAGGTTTCTCATATTCTGGAGGTGTGTGGAAAAAGGAATGGACACAGTTTCCCAGGATACAGCAGGCACGGTCCTGTGGTATGGCTCCAGAGGACCGTGCCTAGAGGCTGTGTTTGCCAAGGCTGTGGGGACAGATGTCTGAAAAAGCAAACTTGGCTCATTTAGGGGCCAAGGTAATGGCAGGCCTGATCTCCAGTCCATGAGGGGAGATCCTCTGGATATCAAAGGAGGGCAAGTGGGAGGCAGTCACTCAGGCTATTGTCTCTGGGTGTTGCGTTCAAAGTGGATGTTCAGGGTAGGGGTTGCTTCAGGGACCGAAGAAGAGCCTACCTCACGGGGGATAGTCCAAGCTCCCAAGTGTTTGGGTTCATTCTGTGGGAAGGGAAGAGTACTGTTTTCTGCCACAGGGGACCCCCCAGGAGAGGGACTCTCGAGCACAGCAGTGGGTTCCCTCAACTGGAATACACACCATCTAGTTAGTCCTGGGTGTCTGTGAGCAAGGCAAGCCACATATGCAGGCACTTGGTCCAGTCACTGAGAGGCGTTACTTGAATAAGGTACTCACGCTGAGCGTCACAATGTGTGTTTGTGCCCAAGGCGGCCCTCACTCATGGGCGTGGCCTCATGGACCATGCCCTTTCTCCTACACTGAAGGTTTGACTCACTGCCAGCAGCAAGGTTTCTTGCCATGGGAAAGGATGGGTTCTGACTTGTGCATCAGGTTCCCCCCTGTGCAGGGATTGGAGATAAGGTCTAGTTTCCCAGGTTGGGAATGGATGGTGGACTAAGGCAGTGGCGGGTCCATTGTGCTGGGTGTGCAGCCAGCTGTGTCTGTGTCTGTTGGACGGTCAGGGCTCAGGCTGTTTGCGACAGAGCATCAGTGTTTAAGGTAGCATATGCAATTGTGGTGTTGCCGAGGGACAAGAAGTTTGATCCTCATTTGGGGTTTCTGGGCAGCACCATAGACAGTGTTTTTTTCCTGGGAGGCAGGCAGAGTGCTTCATTTGGCCCCAGAATTCCCAGTAGGGAGGGTTTGTGGGCCAGGAGTGTGAGGACGGAAGTCTGAAAACACAAGCTAGGGTGAGGATTGGAGCCAAGGCAGGCAGGCCCACTCTGCAGAGGCTGAATCAAAATCTCCTGCATCAGAAGTCAGGCTGCGGATCAGACGTTGGCTGAGGCTGGAGTATGTGTCCATGATGGCACCTTCATGAGACCAGGGAAGTTTTCCCACGCTGAGTTTGGAGGTTGCCCCAAACCACAAGGTTTCCTTCAGTGGGACATTCGAGTCCTGTTGCATGGCTCCAGGACATACCATACGGAAGGACTGGAGAGCAGGGTTCGAAGGATGGATCCCTGTACAGCATGCCTCGCATTCCCATTGGCCATTAGCGACAAGTTATGTTTGATCTGCTGCCTCTGGGGCACGCTACCCAGGGGGCTGAGTTGAAATGGCCTCTCCTGAGGATGCGTCATAATGTGCGTTTGGGTCCATGGAGACCTTGGAATATGCTGGTTGTTCAGTGTCCCTGCGGAACTCTCCTACCTGAAGTGTTTGATACATCCCAGTAAGAAAGCTGCCCATGTGGAGATGAGAGATGTTTGGTTGGGTGCCTCAGAAAAGCCCCGTGTGCTGGTCTACGAAAACAGTCCTCTGAGGACGGACACATGGAAACCAAAGCTAAGGTTCAGATTAGGGCCTGGGGGCCTGTCCATTTCAATCTTCTGTCTCTGGGGACACTGTCTGAGAATCTAAGTGGAGATAGTTGCTCCGCTGGTATCAGGGAGCCCCTCTTAGTCCAGGGTTGCCTACAGTATTGATGGCCTCAGGGGCGTTGGAGCTTTTCCCTAACCTGTAGGGTTGTGGTCAATGGATGGGGCACACTCTCCTTGGAGAGGGCACGCACAATCTTTCGCTGTGGCTCCAGAGGCCCTAGCCTGGAAGTTGTGTGGGTCCAGCCTGTGGGCACAGAAATCTGAAAACTCAAACTCAGCATATGAGTGGCGCCTAGGGTATGGCAGGCCAGATGTACAACCCGAGAAGGAGCTCCTGGGCCTCTGAAACAAGGGCGAGTGGGAGGCATTCCTTCAGGCTTTTGTTTCTGGATGTTGTGTCTGGGATAGCCGTGGATTGGAGGGGTGGCCTCAGGGACTGTGGACGAGTATCCCTCTATGGGGATTTGTCCCAGCTCCCAGGAGTTTGGGGTCATTTTGTGGGAAGGGTGGAGTCGTGTTGTCTGGCTCATGTGTCTCTCCAAGAAAGGGATTCCAGAGCAGAGCCCCAGGTACGGTCGGGTCGACTATAAATCTCAAACCCTGGTGAGGATCTGGTGCATAGGGGCTTGGCAAGCACCATATGCGGGCTCTTGGTCCAGGCCCTGACAGGCCTTTCTTTGACATGGGGCTCGTGCTGAGGGTCACAGTGTGAATTTGTGCCCAAGCAGCACTCAAGTTTGGGCGTGGCATCAGGGGCCATGAAGGTTTCTCCCACACTGAAGGTGTGACTCCATGCCAAGAGCAAGCTTGACAGCCATGGGGAAGGAGGTGTTCTGTTTTGTGCTTGCGATACCCAGCTGTGTGGAGAATTGATATAATGTCTAGGTTCAGATATCTGAAAACCAAGGTTAGGAAGAGGTGACGGCACAAGACCATGGCGTGTCCGAAGTGCTGGGTGTGCGGTCAGCTTTCTCCTTGTCTGTTTGGACGTCTGGCTTCAGGCTGTGTCAGACAGAGCATGCGTGCCCAGAGCAGCCTATCCAGTTCGGGTACCGTCGAGTCCCGAGCAGGTTGATCCTCATCTGGGTTTTCTGGAGAGCCCCACAGGGAAACGTTTTTCTTCTTTTGGGCAGACAATGGGCTGGGTTGTGGAAGCTTCCCATGTGGAGACGAGAGGAGTTCTGTTCAGTGCCTCAGGAAAGCCCCATATCCTGTTCTTCGAACCAAAAGCTCTGAGGAGTGACACCTGGAAAACAAAGCAAGAGTTGAGATTAGGGCCTATGGGCCTGTCCGGCTCAACCTTCTATCTCTGTTGACATCTGTGTGCATGCCTTCGTGGAGGTAGCTGCTCAGCTTGTGTCCGAATGCCCCTGTGTGTCCAGGGAGGCTCCCAGTAGTGGGATGTCCTCGGGGGCCTTTAGGTTTCTCATATTCTGGAGGTGTGTGGCCAAAGGAATGGACACAGTTTCCCAGGAGACAGCAGGCACGGTCCTGTGGTATGGCTCCAGAGGACCCAGCCTAAAGGCTGTGTTTGCCAGGGCTGTGGGGACAGATGTCTGAAAAAGCAAACTTGGCTCAGCTAGGGGCCAATGTAATGGCAAGCCTGATCTCCAGTCCATGAAGGGAGATCTTCTGGATATCAAAGGAGGGCAAGTGGGAGGCAGTCGTTCAGGTTTTTTTCTCTGGGTGTCGCTTTCACAGTGGCCGGTCAGTGTAGGGGTTGCCTCAGGGGCCGAGGAAGAGCCTTCCTCTCAGGGGATTGTCCATGCTCCCAAGTGTTAGGGTTCATTCTGTGGGAAGGGAAGAGTACTGTTTTCTGCCACAGCGGACCGCCCAGGAGAGGGACTCTAGAGCACAGCAGTGGGTTCCCTCAACTGGAATACACACCATCTAGTTAGTCCTGTGTGCCTATGGGCATGGCAAGCCACATATGCGGGCTCTTGGTCCATTCACTAGAGGCGTTACTTGAATAAGGTACCCACGCTGTGGATCACAATGTGTGTTTGTGCCCAAGGCGGCCCTCACGCATGGGCGTGGCCTCATGGGCCATGCCGTTTTTTCCTACACTGAAGGTTTGACTCACTGCCAGCAGCAAGTTTTCTTGCCATGGGTAAGGAGGAGTGTGATTTCTGCATCACACTCACGCCTGGGCAGTGATTGGAGTTAAGGTCTCGGTTCTGAAGCCTGAAAACTGATATAGGGAAGAGATGATGACCTAAGGCCATGGCGGGTCTTATGTGCTCAGTATGCGTTCATCTTTCTGGGTGTTGGTCAGGAGATCCAGCCTCATGTTGTGTCCGACAGTGCATTAGTGCCCAGGTTAGACGACGAAATTTGGGTAAAGTTGAGTGCTGTGTAGGTTTATCCCTGCAGATCTGAACTAATATCTCATGCATCTGAAGTCAGGGCGAGGATCAGACGTTGGCTCAGGTGGGAGTTTCTAAGCATGACGTCCGCTTCATGAAGGGAGCGAAATCTCGAGGCCATTGAGGTTTTCCCACGTTGGGAGTTGTGGGATGCTCCCTTCAAGAATTCCTTCTGCGGGACAATTGAGACCTGTTGGACAGCTCCAAGACATCCCATATGGAATGACTCCAGAGCACCATTCGCGGATGGATGCCTGGGAAGCCCGCCTCGCATTCCAATGATCTCCTAGCAACAAGACAGTTTAGATCTGATGGCTCTGCGGGAGCAACCGAGGTGGCTGAGTTGAAATGGACTTTCCTGAGGATGGGTCGTAATGTGTTTTTGTGTCCATGAGGGCCTTGGAATGGGGCGGTGGCACCGGGACCCTGAAGTACTCTCCTAAGCTTTGGACATGGCTCCCATCCACAGGTTTCCTTGTGGAGATGAGATGAGTTCTGATGGGTGCCTCAGGAAAACCCCTATGCTCGTATTGGAATCAGGCTTTTGAGGACACATGCCTGTAACCCAAAGCAATGGATCCTATTATGGCCTAGGGTCCTGTCTGGTTCAATCTTCTTCTCTGGGGACATCCATCTATGGTATGAGTGGAGGTCGATTATCAGCTGGTGTCAGACAGCTTTTGTTTGTTCCGGGCGACCTACACTATTGGGATGGCCTCAGGGACTTTGGAGGTTTCTCCTAATTTGTACGATTTTGGACCATGGAATGGGCAGAATTCCCATGGATTGGTAGGCACAGTCCTAATGTGTGGCTCCAGGCGCCCAGCCTGGAGGGTGTGTGGCCCAAGACTTTGAGGACAGAAGTCTGAAAACACAAACTCAGCTTAGGTTTGGGGACGTAGGTATGGCAGGCCCAATCGACAAACCATGAGATGAAATCTTCAGGATATGAAGAAAGTGCGAGTCTGAGGCGCTTGCTCAGGCTTTTGTCTCTGGATTTTTATCAGCGACGGCCGTGGAATGTCGGGGAGGCCTCATGGGCCATGGACGAATCTTACTCCTTGAGGATTTGGCCCGATTCACAATTGCTTTTCGTCATTCTGTGGGATGGGAGGTCTCCTTTCAGGTTTGTTACCTCAGGTGTCCCACCAAAAGAGGAATTCCAAATCCAAGCCGTGGGGAAGACTGAAGGGACATCCCGAACTATGGTTAAAAGTTGGGGCCTAGGGTCATGGCAAGCACAATATGCTATCTCTTCATCCAGCCACTGAGTGTCCTTACTTGAGGACTGGGCTCAGCCTGAGGGTCACAATGTGTGTTTGTGACCAATGTGGCCCTCGAGCATGGGCGGGGCCTCATGGGCAACACTGGTTTCAACCACACTGAACGTTGGACAACATGCCAACCACAAGGTTTCTTGCCATGGGGAAGGAGTTCTGATTTCTGCATCACCTTCAACCTTGGGCAGTGATTGGAGATAAGGTCTAGGTTCTGAAACCTGGAAACCGTGGTTGGGAAGAGATGACGACCTAAGGCCACTGAGGCTCGATGTGCTCAGTGTGCGGCCAGCTGTCTGGGACGGGCCAGGGAGTCCAGGCTCAGGCTGTGTCAGAAAGGGCATTAGTGCCCTGGTCAGCCAAGGTCGGTGCAGGTTGATCCTCATTTGGGGTTACTGGGTAGCCCCAGAGGACAATGTTTTTCTTCTGGAGGGCCGGCAGAGTGCTGCATTGTAGTTCTGGATTGCCAAACTGGAGGGCTTGTGGGCCAGTAGTCTGACCACAAAAGTCTGAGAACACAAGCTAGGCTTAGGTTTCTGGGTGAGGCCATGGCAGGCACAATCTACAGACCTGAATCGAGATCTCGTGCATCTGAAGTCAGGGCGAGGATCAGACGATCGCTCAGGTTGGAGTTTCTGTCCCTGATGGCCTCTTCATGAATGGGGGGGGGGCATCACGAGGCCATGGGGGTTTTCCCACGATGGGAGTTATGAGAAGCTCCAAACAGCAGAGAGTCTTCTGCAGGTCAATTGAGACCAGTTGCTTGGCTCCAGGCCAATGATTCTGAGCAGGATTCTAAGGATGGATGGCTGGGTAGCCCACCTCGCTTCTAATTGTCTCCTAGCAACAAGACAGGTTAGATCTCCTGGATCTGTGGGGAGCAACCGAGGACGCTGAGTTGAAATGGACACCCCTGGGGATGGGTCCCAATGTGCTTTTGTGTCTATGGAGACCTTGGTATGAAGAGGTGGCACTGGTGCCCTAAAGGGTTCTCCTAAACAGAGGCTTTGACACAGCTCCAACGTGCCAGTTTCCCATGTGTAGATGAGATGTTTTCTGATGGGTGAGTCAAGAAACAGCTAGATGCTGCTTTTGAAATCCAGGCCTCTGAGGAGAGATGCCTGGAAACCAAAGCAATGGATCAGATTAGTGCCTAGGGGCCTGTTCTTTCCTTTTTACCTCTCGGGACATCTGTCTATGGGTCTGAGTGCAGGTAGGTGCTCATTTGGGCTCAGATTGCCCCTGTTTTTCCTGGGAAGCCACCACTATTGGGATGGATCTGGGACTTTCGAGGTTTATCCTATTAGAAGGGTTGTGGCCATTGGAATGGGCACACACAATTCCCTTGGAGAGGGCAAGTACAGTCCTCAGGTTTGGCTCCAGGGGCCTGAGCCTGTAGGTTGTGTAGGCCAGGGCTGTTTGGACAGTTGTCTGAAAACACAAACTCGGCTTATGTTTCGGGTCATAGGTATGGCAGGACTGATCTACAGACCATGAGGAGAACTCTTCTGGATTTGAAAGAAGGGCGAGTGTGAGGCTCCTGCTCAAGTTTTTGTCTCTGGATATCGTGTCACTCATGGTCGTGGAATTTCTGGGTGACTTCATGGGAAATGGACGACTCTTACTCTCTGGTGGTATGGCCCCGTCCAAAGAGTTTGGGGTCATTCTGTGGGCTGGAAGAAGTTCGTTTTTTTTTTTTTTTTTTTTTTTGTTGTTTTCTTTTTTAACCTCAGGTGTTCCACTAAATGAGGGATTCCAGAGTAGAGCCCTGGGGGGGCGGAGCCTGGACAATCAGAAATCTGGTTAAAATTGGGGCCTAGGGACATGTCAAGCCCATTATGACATCTAATGGTCCAGCCACTGAGAGGACTTACTAGAGGAACGGACTCATGCTGAGGGTCACAATGCGTGTGTATGCCCTCGTCGCACTCAAGAATGGACGGGGCCTCAGGGTCAATGCTGGTTTCTCCTACACTGAAAGTTGGACAACGTGCAAACCACAAGGGTTCTTGCCATGGGTAAGGAGTTCTGATTTCTGCATAACATTCACCCCTGGGCAGTGATCGGAGATAAGGTCTTGGTTCTGAAACCTAAAAAGTGAGGTAGGGAAGAGATGATGACCTAAGGCCATGGCGGGGTTTATGTGCTCAGTGTGCGGTCAGCTTTCTGGGTGTTGGTCAGGAGGTCCCGGCCAGGTTTTGTTCGACAGTGCATTAGTGCCTAGGTTAGACTGTATAATTTGGTAAAGTCGAGTGCTGTGTGTGTTTACCCTCATTTAAAGTGCCTGGGCAGCTCATGAGGCAATAATTTTTTTTCTAGAGGGCAGGCAGAGTGCTGCATTGTGGGTCGGAATTGCCAAATATTAGGACTTTGGGGCCAGGAGTGTGAGGACGGAAGTGTGAGAAGACAAGCTAGACTTGGGTTTCAGGGCGAGGGCACGGCAGGGACCCCCTGCAGATCTGAACCAATATCTCATGCATCTGAAGTCAGGGCGAGGATCAGACGTTGGCTCAGGTTGGAGTTCCTGTGCATGACGGCCACTTCATGAAGGGAGCGGATCTCGGGCCCATTGAGGTTTTCCCATGTTGGGAGTTGTGGGATGCCCCCTTCAAGGATTCCTTCTGCGGGACTATTGAGACCTGTGGGACAGCTCCAGGACATCCCATATGGAATGACTACAGAGCACCATTTGCGGATGGATGCCTGGGAAGCCCGCCTCGCATTCCAATTGTCTCCTAGCAAAAAGACAGTTTTGATCTTATGGCTCTGCGGGAGCAACCGGGGTGGCTGAGTTGAAATGGACTTTCCTGAGGATGGGTCCTAATGTGTTTTTGTGTCCATGAGGGCCTTGGAATGGGGCGGTGGCTGCGGCACCATGAAGTACTCTCCTAAGCTTTGGACATGGCTCCCATGCACAGGTTTCCTTGTGGAGATGAGATGAGTTCTGATGGGTGCCTCAGGAAAACCCCTATGCTCGTATTGGAATCAGGCTTTTGAGGACACATGCCTGTAACCCAAAGCAATGGATCCTATTATGGCCTAGGGTCCTGTCTGGTTCAATCTTCTTCTCTGGGGACATCCATCTATGGTATGAGTGGAGGTCGATTATCAGCTGGTGTCAGACAACCCTTTTTGTTCCGGGCGACCAACACTATTGGGATGGCCTCAGGGACTTTGGAGGTTTCTCCTAATTTGTACGATTTTGGACCATGGAATGGGCAGAATTCCCATGGTTTGGTAGGCACAGTACTAATGTGTGCCTCCAGGCGCCCAGCCTGGAGGGTGTGTGGCCCAAGACTTTGAGGACAGAAGTCTGAAAACACAAACTCAGCTTAGGTTTGGGGACGTAGGTATGGCAGGCCCGATCGACAAACCATGAGAAGAACTCTTCAGGATATGAAGAAAGTGCGAGTCTGAGTCGCTTGCTCAGGTTTTGTCTCTGGATTTTGTATCAGCAATGGCCGTGGAATGTCGGGGAGGCCTCATGGGCCATGGACGAATCTTCCTTTCTGAGGATTTGACCCGATTCCCAATTGCTTTTTGTCAATCTGTGGGATGGGAGGTCTCCTTTCAGTTTTGTTACCTCAGGTGTCCCACCAAAAGAGGAATTCCAAATCCAAGCCGTAGGGAAGACTGAAGGGACATCCCGAACTATGGTTAAAAGTTGGGGACTAGGGACATGGCAAGCCCAATATGCTATCTCTTCATCCAGCCACTGAGTGGCCCTACTTGAGGACTGGGCTCAGCCAGAGTGTCACAATGTGTGTTTGTGACCAATGTGGCCCGCGAGCATGGGCAGGGCTTCATGGGCCACACTGGTTCAACGACACTGAACGTTGGACAACATGCCAACCACAAGGTTTCTTGCCATGGGGAAGGAGTTCTGATTTCTGCATCACCTTCATCCCTGGGCAGAGATTGGAGATAAGGTCTAGGTTCTGAAACCTGAAAACCGAGGTTGGGAAGAGATGACGACCTGAGGCCATGGCGGCTCGATGTGCTCAGGTTCCGGCCAGCTGTCTGGGAGGGGCCAGGGGGTCCAGGCTCAAGCTGTGTCAGAAAGGGCATTAGTGCCCTGGTCAGCCTATGTATTTGGGAGACAGCCAAGGTCGGTGCAGGTTGATCCTCATTTGGGGTTACTGGTAGCCCCAGAGGACAATGTTTTTCTTCTGGAGGGCTGGCAGAGTGCTGCATTGTAGTTCTGGATTGCCAAATGGAGGGCTTGTGGGCCAGTAGTCTGACGACAAAAGTCTGAGAACACAAGCTAGGCTTATGTTTCTGCGTGAGGCAATGGCAGGCACAATCTACAGACCTGAATCGAGATCTCGTGCATCTGAAGTCAGGGCGAGAATTAGACGATCACTCAGGTTTTAGTTTCTGTCCCTGATGGCCCCTTCATGAATGGGGGGGGCATCACGAGGCCATGGGGGTTTTCCCACTATGGGAGTTGTGAGAAGCTCCAAACTGCAGAGAGTCTTCTGCAGGACAATTGAGACCTGTTGTTTGGCTCCAGGAAAATGATTCTGAGCAGGGTTCTAAGGATGGATGGCTGGGTAGCCCACCTCGCATTCCAATTGTCTCCTAGCAAAAAGACAGGTTAGATCTCCTGGATCTGTGGGGAGCTACCGAGGATGCTGAGTTGAAATGGACACCCCTGGGGATGGGTCCTAATGTGCTTTTGTGTCTATGGAGGCCTTGGAATGAAGCGGTGGCACTGGGGCCCTAAAGGGTTCTCCTAAACAGAGGCTTTGACACAGCTCCAACGTGCAAGTTTTCCATGTGTAGATGAGATGTTTTCTGATGGGTGAGTCAAGAAACAGCTATATGCTGCTTTTGAAATCCAGGCCTCTGAGGAGAGATGCCTGGAAACCAAAGCAATGGATCTGATTAGTGCCTAGAAGCCTCTTCTTTCCTTTTTACCTCTGGGGACATCTGTCTATGAGTCTGAGTGCAGGTAGGTGCTCAGTTGGGCTCAGATTGCCCCTGTTTTTCCTGGGAGCCACCACTATTGAGATGGATCAGGGACTTTGGAGGTTTATCCTATTAGAAGTGTTGTTGCCATTGGAATGGGCACACACAATTCCCTTGGAGAGGGCAAGTACAGTCCTCAGGTTTGGCTCCAGGGGCCTGAGCCTGTAGGTTGTGTAGGCCAGGGCTCGTTGGACATTTGTCTGAAAACACAAACTCGGCTTATGTTTCAGGTCATAGGTATGGCAGGACTGATCTACAGACCATGAGGAGAACTCTTCAGGATTTGAAAGAAGGGCGAGTGTGAGGCTCCTGCTCAAGTTTTTGTCTCTGGATATCTTGTCACTCATGGTCGTGGAATTTCTGGGTGACTTCATGGGAAATGGACGAGTCTTACTCTCTGGTGGTTTGGCCCCATCCAAAGAGTATGGGGTCCTTCTGTGGGCTTGAAGAAGTCCGTTTTTTGTTGTTGTTGTTGTTGTTGTTGTTGTTTTCTTTTTTAACCTCAGGTGTCCCACCACATGAGGGATTCCAGAGTAGAGCCTTGGGGAGGGGCGACTGGACAATCAGAAATCTGGTTAAAAATTGGGGCCTAGGGACATGTCAAGCCCTTTATGACATCTAATGTTCCAGCCACTGAGAGGACTTACTAGAGGACAGGACTCATGCTGAGGGTCACAATGCGTGTGTATGCCCTCATCACACTCAAGAATGGGCGGGGCCTCAGGGTGAATGCTGGTTTCTCCTACACTGAACGTTGGACAACGTGCCAACCACAAGGATTCTTGCCATGGGTAAGGAGGAGTTCTGATTTCTGCATCACACTCACCCCTGGGCAGTATTGGAGAGAAGGTCTCGGTTCTGAAGCCTGAAAACTGAGGTAGGGAAGAGATGATGTCCTAAGGCCATGGCGGGTTTTATGTGCTCAGTGTGCGGTCTGCTTTCTGGGTGTTGGTCAGGAGGTCCGGGCTCAGGTTGTGTTCAACAGTGCATTAGTGCCTAGGTTAGACTATATAATTTCGGTGAAGTCGAGTGCTGTGTATGTTTACCCTCATTTAAGGTGCCTGGGCAGCTCATGAGTGAATAATTTATTTTCTAGAGGGCAGGCAGAGTGCTGAATTGTGGGTCCAGAATTGTCAAACTTGAGGTCTTTGGGGCCAGGATTGTAAGGATGGAAGTCTGAGAAGACAAGCTATACTTGGGTTTCAGGGTGAGGGCACGGCAGGTACCCCCTGCAGATCTGAACCAATATCTCATGCATCTGAAGTCAGGGCGAGGATCAGACGTTGGCTCAAGTGGGAGTTTCTGAGCATGACGGCCCCTTCATGAAGGGAGCGGTATCTCGAGGCCATTGAGGTTTTCTCACGTTGGGAGTTGTGGGATGCCCCCTTCAATGATTCCTTCTGCGGGACAATTGAGACCTGTTGGACAGCTCCAGGACATCCCATATGGAATGACTCCAGAGCACCTTTCGCGGATGGATGCCTGGGAAGCCCGCCTCGCATTCCAATTGTCACCTATCAACAAGACAGTTTAAATCTGATGGCTCTGCGGGAGCTACCGGGGTGGCTGAGTTGAAATCGACTTTCCTGAGGATGGGTCCTAATGTGTTTTTGTGTCCATGAGGGCCTTGGAATGGGGCGGTTGCACCGGCACCCTGAAGTACTCTCCTAAGCTTTGGACATGGCTCCCATGCACAGGTTTCCTTGTGGAGACGAGATGAGTTCTGATGGGTGCCTCAGGAAAACCCCTATGCTCGTAATGGAATCAGGCTTTTGAGGACACATGCCTGTAACCCAAAGCAATGGATCCTATTATGGCCTAGGGTCCTGTCTGGTTCAATCTTCTTCTCTGGGGACATCCATCTATGGTATGAGTGGAGGTCGATTATCAGCTGGTGACAGACAGCCCTTGTTTGTTCCGGGCGACCTACACTATTGGGATGGCCTCAGGGATTTGGAGGTTTCTCCTAATTTGTACGATTTTGGACCATGGAATGGGCAGAATTCCCATGGATTGGTAGGCACAGTCCTAATGTGTGGCTCCATGGGCCCAGCCTGCAGGGTGTGTGGCCCAAGACTTTGAGGACAGAAGTTTGAAAAAACAAACTCAGCTTAGGTTTGGGGACTTAGGTATGGCCGGCCCGATCTACAAACCATTAGAAGAACTCTTCAGGATATGAAGAAAGTGCGAGTCTGAGTCGCTTGCTCAGGCTTTTGTCTCTGGTTTTGTATCAGCGATGGCCGTGGAATGTCGGGGAGGCCTCATGGGCCATGGACAAACCTTCCTCTCTGAGGATTTGGCCCGATTCCCAATTGCTTTTCGTCAATCTGTGGGATGGGAGGACTCATTTCAGTTTTGTTACCTCAGGTGTCCCACCAAAAGAGGAATTCCAAAGCCAAGCCGTGGGGAAGACTGAAGGGACATCCCGAACTATGGTTAAAAATTGGGGCCTAGGGACATGGCAAGCCCAATATGCTATTGCTTCATCCAGCCACTGAGTGGCCTTAATTGAGGACTGGGCTCAGCCTGAGGGTCACAATGTGTGTTTGTGACCAATGTGTCCTGCGAGCATGGGAGGGGCCTCATGGGCCACACTGGTTTCAAATACACTGAACGTTGGACAACATGCCAAACACAAGGTTTCTTGCCATGGGGAAGGAGTTCTGATTTCTCCATCACCTTCAACCTTGGGCAGTGATTGGTGATAAGGTCTATGTTCTGAAACCTGGAAACCGAGGTTGGGAAGAGATGACGACCTAAGGCCACGGAGGCTCGATGTGCTCAGTGTGCGGCCAGCTGTCTGGGACAGGCCAGGGAGTCCAGGCTCAGGCTGTGTGTGAAAGGGCATTAGTGCCCTGGTCAGCCTATGTATTTGGGGTACAGCAAAGGTCGGTGCAGGTTGATCCTCATTTGGGGTTACTGGGTAGCCCCAGAGGACAATGTTTTACTTCTAGAGGGCAGGCAGAGTGCTGCATTGTAGTTCTGGATTGCCAATCTGGAGGGCTTGTGGGCCAGTAGTCTGACCACAAAAGTCTGAGAACACAAGCGAGGCTTAGGTTTCTGGGTGAGGCCATGGCAGGCACAATCTACAGACCTGAATCGTGATCTCGTGCATGTGAAGTCAGGGCGAGGATCAGACGATCGCTCAGCTTGGAGTTTCTGTCCCTGATGGCCCCATCATGAATGGGGGGGGGGCATCACGAGACCATGAGGGTTTTCCCACGATGGGAGTTGTGAGAAGCTCCAAACTGCAGAGAGTCTTCTGAAGGACAATTGAGACCTGTTGTTTGGCTCCAGGAAAATGATTCTGAGCAGGGTTCTAAGGATGGATGGCTGCGTAGACCACCTCGCATTCCAATTGTCTCCTAGCAACAAGACAGGTTAGATCTCCTGGATCTGTGGGGAGCTACCGAGGATGCTGAGTTGAAATGGACACCCCTGGGGATGGGTCCTAATGTGCTTTTGTGTCTATGGAGACCTTGGAATGAAGCGGCGGCACTGGGGCCCTAAAGGGTTCTCCTAAACAGATGCTTTGAAACAGCTCCAACGTGCAAGTTTCCCATGTGTAGATGAGATGTTTTCTGATGGGTGAGTCAAGAAACAGCTATATGCTGCTTTTGAAATCCAGGCCTCTGAGGAGAGATGCCTGGAAACCAAAGCAATGGATCTGATTAGTGCCTAGGGGCCTATTCTTTCCTTTTTACCTCTGGGGACATATGTCTATGGGTATGAGTGCAGGTAGGTGCTCAGTTGGGCTCAGATTGCCCCTGTTTTTCCTGGGAAGCCACCACTATTGAGATAGATCAGGGACTTTGGAGGTTTATCCTATTAGAAGGGTTGTGGCCATTGGAATGGGCACACACAATTCCCTTGGAGAGGGCAAGTACAGTCCTCAGGTTTGGCTCCAGGGGCCTGAGCCTGTAGGTTGTGTAGGCCAGGGCTGTTTGGACAGTTGTCTGAAAACACAAACTCGGCTTATGTTTCAGGTCATAGGTATGGCAGGACTGATCTACAGACCATGAGGAGAACTCTTCAGGATTTGAAAGAAGGGCGAGTGTGAGGCTCCTGCTCAAGTTTTTGTCTCTGGATATCGTGTCACTCATGGTCGTGGAATTTCTGGGTGACTTCATGGGAAATGGACGACTCTTACTCTCTGGTGGTTTGGCCCCGTCCAAAGAGTTTGGGGTCATTCTGTGGGCTGTAAGAAGTCCGTTTTATTTTGTTGTTGTTGTTGTTGTTTTCTTTTTTAACCTCAGGTGTCCCACCAAATGAGGGATTCCAGAGTAGAGCCCTGGGGAGGGGCGACTGGACAATCAGAAATCTGGTTAAAAATTGGGGCCTAGGGACATGTCAAGCCCATTATGACATCTAATCGTCCAGCCACTGAGAGGACTTACTAAAGGACAGGACTCATGCTGAGCGTCAATATGCGTGTGTATGCCCTCGTCCCACTCAAGAATGGGCGGGGCCTCAGGGTGAATGCTGGTTTCTCCTACACTGAACGTTGGACAACGTGCCAACCACAAGGGTTCTTGCCATGGGTAAGGAGGAGTTCTGATTTCTGCATCACATTCACCCCTGAGCCGTGATTGGAGATAAGGTCTCGGTTCTGAAGCCTTAAAACTGAGGTAGGGAAGAGATGATGACCTAAGGCCATGGCGGGGTTTATGTGCTCAGTGTGCGGTCAGCATTCTGAGTGTTGGTCAGGAGGTCTAGGCTCAGGTTGTGTTCGACAGTGCATTAGTGCCCAGGTTAGACTATATAATTTGGGTAAGGTCGAATGCTTTGTAGATTTATCCTCATTTAAGGTGCCTGGGTAGCTCATGAGGCAATAATTTTTTTTTTTTTCTAGAGGGCCGGCAGAGTGCTGCATTGTGGGTCCGGAATTGCCAAATATTAGGACTTCGGGGCCAGGAGTGTGAGGACGGAAGTCTGAGAAGACAAGCTAGACTTGGGTTTCAGGGCGAGGGCACGGCAGGTACCCCCTGCAGATTTGAACCAATATCTCATGCTTCTGAAGTCAGGGCGAGGATCAGAAGTTGGCTCAGGTTGGAGTTCCTGTGCATGACGGCCGCTTCATGAAGGGAGCGGATCTCGGGCCCATTGAGGTTATCCCACGTTGGGAGTTGTGGGATGCCCTCTTCAAGGATTCCTTCTGCGGGACAATTGAGACCTGTTGGACAGCTCCAGGACATCCCATATGGAATGACTCCAGAGCACCTTTCGCGGAAGGATGCCTGGGAAGCCCGCCTCGCTTTCCAATTGTCTCCTAGCAACAAGACAGTTTTGATCTGATGGCTCTGCGGAAGCAACCGGGGTGGCTGAGTTGAAATGGACTTACCTGAGGAAGGGTCCTAATTTGTTTTTGTGTCCATGAGGGCCTTGGAATGGGGCGGTGGCTCCGGCACCATGAAGTACTCTCCTAAGCTTTGGACATGGCTCCCATGCACAGGTTTCCTTGTTGAGACGAGATGACTTCTGATGGGTGCCTCAGGAAAACCCCGATGCTCGTATTGGAATCAGGCTTTTGAGGACACATGCCTGTAACCCAAAGCAATGGATCCTATTATGGCCTAGGGTCCTGTCTGGTTCAATCTTCTTCTGTGGGGCATCCATCTATGGTATGAGTGGAGGTCGATTATCAGCTGGTGTCAGACAGCCCTTGTTTGTTCCGGGCGACCAACACTATTGGAATGGACTCAGGGACTTTGGAGGTTTCTCCTAATTTGTACGATTTTGGACCATGGAATGGGCAGAATTCCCATGGATTGGTAGGCACAGTGCTAATGTGTGGCTCCAGGCGCCCAGCCTGGAGAGTGTGTGGCCCAAGACTTTGAGGACAGAAGTCTGAAAACACAAACTCAGCTTAGGTTTGGGGACGTAGGTATGGCAGGCCCGATCTACAAACCATGAGAAGAACTCTTCAGGATATGAAGAAAGTGCGAGTCTGAGGCGCTTGCTCAGGCTTTTGTCTCTGGATTTTGTATCAGCGATGGCCGTGGAATGTCGGGGAAGCCTCATGGGCCATGGACGAATCTTCCTCTCTGAGGATTTGGCCCGATTCCCAATTGCTTTTCGTCAATCTGTGGGATGGGAGGACTCATTTCAGTTTTGTTACCTCAGGTGTCCACCAAAAGAGGAATTCCAAAGCCAAGCCGTGGGGAAGACTGAAGGGACAACCCGAACTATGGTTAAAAATTGGGGCCTAGGGGCATGGCAAGCCCAATATGCTATCTCTTCATCCAGCCACTGAGTGGCCTTACTTGAGGACTGGGCTCAGCCTGAGGGTCACAATGTGTGTTTGTGACCAATGTGGCCGGCGAGAATGGGCGGGGCCTCATGGGCCACACTGGTTTCAACTACACTGTACGTTGGACAACATGCCACCACAAGTTTTCTTGCCATGGGGAAGGAGTTCTGATTTCTGTATCACCTTCCACCCTGGGTAGTGATTGGTGATAAGGTCTAGGTTCTGAAACCTGAAAACCGAGGTTGTGAAGAGATGACGACCTAAGGCCATGGCGGCTCGATGTGCTCAGTGGGCGGCCAGCTGTCTGGGAGGGTCCAGGGGGTCCAGGCTCAGGCTGTGTCAGAAAGGGCATTAGTGCCCTGGTCAGCCTATGTGTTGGGGGTACAGCCAAGGTCATTGCAGTTTGATCCTCATTTGCGGTTACGGGGTAGCCCCAGAGGACAATGTTTTTCTTCTGGAGGGCCGGCAGAGTGCTGCATTGTAGTTCTGGATTGCCAAACTGGAGGGCTTGTTGGCCAGTAGTCTGACGACTAATGTCTGAGAACACAAGCTAGGCTTAGGTTTCTGGGTGAGGCCATGGTAGGCACAATCTACAGACCTGAATCGAGATCTCGTGCATCTGAAGTCAGGGCGAGGATCAGACGATCGCTCAGGTTGGAGTTTCTGTCCCTGATGGCCCCTTCATGAATGGGGGGGGGCATCACGAGGCCATTGGGGTTTTCCAACGATGGGAGTTGTGAGAAGCTCCAAACAGCAGAGAGTCTTCTGCAGGACAATTCAGACCTGTTGTTTGTCTCCAGGCCAATGATTCTGAGCAGGGTTCTAAGGATGGATGGCTGGGTAGCCCACCTCGCATTCCAATTGTCTCCTAGCAACAAGACAGGTTAGATCTCCTGGATCTGTAGGGAGCAACCGAGGACGCTGGGTTGAAATGGACACCCCTGGGGATGGGTCCTAACGTGCTTTTGTGTCTATGGAGACCTTGGAATGAAGCGGCGGCACTGGGGCCCTAAAGTGTTCTCCTAAACAGAGGCTTTGACACAGCTCCAACGTGCAAGTTTCCCATGTGTAGATGAGATGTTTTCTGATGGGTGAATCAAGAAACAGCTATATGCTGCTTTTGAAATCCAGGCCTCTGTGGAGAGATGCCTGGAAACCAAAGCAATGGATCTGATTAGTGCCTAGGGGCCTGTTCTTTCCTTTTTATCTCTGGGGACAACTGTCTATGGGTCTGAGTGCAGGTAGGGGCTCTGTAGGGCTCAGATTGCCCCTGTTTTTCCTGGGAATCCACCACTATTGAGATAGATTAGGGACTTTGGAGGTTTATCCTATTAGAAGGGTTGTGGCCATTGGAATGGGCACAGATAATTCCCTTGGAAAGGGCAAGTACAGTCCTCAGGTTTGCCTCCAGGGGCCTGAGCCTGTAGGTTGTGTAGGCCAGGGCTCGTTGGACATTTGTCTGAAAACACAAACTCGGCTTATGTTTCAGGTCATAGGTATGGCAGGACTGATCTACAGACCATGAGGAGAACTCTTCGGGATTTGAAAGAAGGGCGAGTGTGAGGCTCCTGCTCAAGTTTTTGTCTCTGGATATCGTGTCATCAAGGTCGTGGAATTTCTTGGTGACTTCATGGGAAATAGACGTGTCTTACTCTCTGGTGGTTTGGCCCCGTCCAAAGAGTTTGGGTTCATTCTGTGTGCTGGAATAAGTCTGTTTTATTTTGTTGTTGTTGTTGTTGTTTTCTTTTTTAACCTCAGGTGTCCCACCAATTTATGGATTCCAGAGTAGAGCCCTGGGGAGGGGCGACTGGACAGTCAGAAATCTGGTTAAAAATTTGGGCCTAGGGACATGTCAAGCCCATTATGACATCTAAATGTCCAGCCACTTGAGGACTTACTAGAGGACAGGACTCATGCTGAGGGTCACAATGCGTGTGTATGCCCTCGTCGCACTCAAGAATGGGTGGGGCCTCAGGGTGAATGCTGCTTTCTCATACACTGAACGATGGACAACGTGCCAACCACAAGGGTTCTTGCCATGGGTAGGGAGGAGTTCTGATTTCTGTATCACATTCACCCCTGGGCCGTGATTCGAGATAAGGTCTCGGTTCTGAAGCCTGAAAACTGAGGTAGGGAAGAGATGATGACCTAAGGCCATGGCGTGTTTTATGTGCTCAGTGTGCGGTCAGCTTTCTGGGTGTTGGTCAGAAGGTCCGGGCTCAGGTTGTGTTCGACAGTGCATTAGTGCCCAGGTTAGAATATATAATTTGGGTAAGTTCGAGTGCTGTGTAGATTTATACTCATTTAAGGTGTTTGGGTAGCTCATGAGGCAATAATTTTTTTTTTCTAGAAGGCCGACAGAGTGCTGCATTTGTGTCCGTAATTGCCAAATATTAGGACTTCGAGGCCAGGAGTGTGAGGACGGAAGTGTGAGAAGACAAGCTAGACTTGGGTTTCAGGGCGAGGGCACGGAAGGTACCCCCTGCAGATCTGAATTAATATCTCATGCTTCTGAAGTCAGGGCGAGGATCAGATGTTGGCTCAGGTTGGAGTTCCTGTGCATGACGGCCGCTTCATGAAGGGAGCGGATCTCGGGCCCATTGAGGTTTTCCCACGTTGGGAGTTGTGGGATGCCCCCTTCAAGGATTCCTTCTGCAGGACAATTGAGACCTGTTGGACAGCTCCAGGACATCCCATATGGAATGACTCCAGAGCACCTTTCTCGGATGGATGCCTGGGAAGCCCGCCTCGCATTCCAATTGTCTCCTAGCAACAAGACAGTTTTGATCTGATGGCTCTGCGGGAGCAACGGGGGTGGCTGAGTTGAAATGGACTTTCCTGAGGAAGGGTCCTATTTTGTTTTTGTGTCCATGAGGGCCTTGGAATGGGGCGGTGGCTCCGGCACCATGAAGTACTCTCCTAAGCTTTGGACATGGCTCCCATGCACAGGTTTCCTTGTTGAGACGAGATGAGTTCTGATGGGTGCCTCAGGAAAACCCCTATGCTTGTATTGGAATCAGGCTTTTGAGGACACATGCCTATAACCCAAAGCAATGGATCCTATTATGGCCTAGGGTCCTGTCTGGTTCAATCTTCTTCTCTGGGGCATGCATCTATGGTATGAGTGGAGGTCGATTATCAGCTGGTGTCAGACAGCCCTTGTTTGTTCCGGGCGAACTACACTATTGGGATGGACTCAGGGAATTTGGAGGTTTCTCCTAATTTGTACGATTTTGGACCATGGAATGGGCAGAATTCCCATGGATTGGTAGGCACAGTCCTAATGTGTGGCTCCAGGCGCCCAGCCTGGAGAGTGTGTGGCCCAAGACTTTGAGGACAGAAGTCTGAAAACACAAACTCAGCTCTGGTTTGGGGACGTAGGTATGGCAGGCCCGATCTACAAACCATGAGAAGAACTCTTCAGGATATGAAGAAAGTGCGAGTCTGAGGCGCTTGCTCAGGCTTTTTTCTCTGGATTTTGTATCAGCGATGGCCGTGGAATGTCGGGGAGGCCTCATGGGCCATGGACGAATCTTCCTCTCTGAGGATTTGGCCCGATTCCCAATTGCTTTTCGTCAATCTGTGGGATGGGAGGACTCATTTCAGTTTTTTTGCCTCAGGTGTCCCAACAAAAGAGGAATTCCAAAGCCAAGCCGTGGGGAAGACTGAAGGGACAACCCGAACTATGTTTAAAAATTGGGGCCTAGGGGCATGGCAAGCCCAATATTCTATCTCTTCATCCAGCCACTGAGTGGCCTTACTTGAGGACTGGGCTCAGCCTGAGCATCACAATGTGTGTTTGTGACCAATGTGGCCCGCGAGAATGGGCGCGGCCTCCTGGGCCACACTGGTTTCAACTACACTGAACGTTGGACAACATGCCAACCACAAGGTTTCTTGCCATGGGGAAGGAGTTCTGATTTCTGCATCACCTTCAACCCTGGGCAGTGATTGGAGATAAGGTCTAGGTTCTGAAACCTGAAAACCGAGGTTGGGAAGAGATGACGGCCTAAGGCCATGGCGGCTCGATGTGCTCAGTGTGCGGCCAGCTGTCTGGGATGGGCCAGGGGTTCCAGGCTCAGGCTGTGTCAGAAAGGGCATTAGTGCCCTGGTCAGCCTATGTATTTGGGGTACAGCCAAGGTCGGTACAGGTTGATCCTCATTTGGGGTTACTGGGTAGCCCCAGAGGACAATGTTTTTCTTCTGGAGGGCCGGCAGAGTGCTGCATTGTAGTTCTGGATTGCCAAACTGGAGGGCTTGTGGGCCAGTAGTCTGACGACAAAAGTCTGAGAACACAAGCTAGGATTAGGTTTCTGGGTGAGGCCATGGCAGGCACAATCTACAGACCTGAATTGAGATCTCGTGCATCTGAAGTCAGGGCGAGGATCAGACGATCGCTCAGGTTGGAGTTTCTGACCCTGTTGTCCCCTTCATGAATGGGGGGGGCATCACGAGGCCATGGGTGTTTTCCCACGATGGGAGTTTTGAGAAGCTCCAAACTGCAGAGAGTCTTCCGCAGGACAATTGAGACCAGTTGTTTGGCTCCTGGCCAATGATTCTGAGCAGGGATCTAAGGATGGATGGCTGGGTAGCCCACCTCGCATTCCAATTGTCTCCTAGCAACAAGACAGGTTAGATCTCCTGGATCTGTGGGGAGCAACCGAGGACGCTGAGTTGAAATGGACACCCCTGGGGATGGGTCCTAACGTGCTTTTGTGTCTATGGAGACCTTGGAATGAAGCGGTGGCACTGGGGCCCTAAAGGGTTCTCCTAAACAGAGGCTTTGACATAGCTCCAACGTGCAAGTTTCCCATGTGTAGATGAGATGTTTTCTGATGGGTGAGTCAAGAAACAGCTATATGCTGCTTTTGAAATCCAGGCCTCTGAGGAGAGATGCCTGGAAACCAAAGCAATGGATCTGATTAGTGCATAGGGCCTGTACTTTCCTTTTTACCTCTGGGGACATCTGTCTATGGGTCTGAGTGCAGGTAGGTGCTCAGTTGGGCTCAGATTGCCCCTGTTTTTCCTGGGAAGCCACCACTATTGAGATGGATCAGAGACTTTGGAGGTTTATCCTATTAGAAGGGTTGTGGCCATTGGAATGGGCACACACAATTCCCATGGAGAGGGCAAGTACAGTCCTCAGGTTTGGCTCCAGGGGCCTGAGCCTGTAGGTTGTGTAGGCCAGGGCTGTTTGGACAGTTGTCTGAAAACACAAACTCGGCTTATGTTTCGGGTCATAGGTATGGCAGGACTGATCTACAGACCATGAGGAGAACTCTTCGGGATTTGAAAGAAGGGCGAGTGTGAGGCTCCTGCTCAAGTTTTTGTCTCTGGATATCGTGTCACTCATGGTCGTGGAATTTCTGGGTGACTTCATGGGAAATGGACGAGTCTTACTCTCTGGTGGTTTGGCCCCTTCCAAAGAGTTTGGGGTCATTCCGTGGGCTGGAAGAAGTCCGTTTTCTTTTTTTATTGTTGTTTTTTTCTTTTTTAACCTCAGGTGTCCCATCAAATGAGGGATTCCAGAGTAGAGCCCTGGGTTGGGGCGACTGGACCATCAGAAATCTGGTTAAAAATTGGGGCCTAGGGACATGTCAAGCCCATTATGACATCTAATCGTCCAGCCACTGAGAGGACTTACTAGAGGACAGGACTCATGATGAGGGTCACAATGCGTGTGTATGCCCTCGTCGCACTCAAGAATGGGCGGGCCTCAGGGTGAATGCTGGTTTCTCCTACACTGAACGTTGGACAACGTGCCAACCACAAGGGTTCTTGCCATGGGTAAGGAGGAGTTCTGATTTCTGCATCACACTCACCCCTGGGCAGTGATTGGAGATAAGGTCTCGGTTCTGAAGCCTGAAAACTGAGGTAGGGAAGAGATGATGACCTCAGGCCATGGCGGATTTTATGTGCTCAGTCTGCGGTCAGCTTTCTGGGTGTTGGTCAGGAGGTCCGGGCTCAGGTTGTTTCGACAGTGCATTAGTGCCCAGGTTAGACTATATTATTTGGGTAAAGTCGAGTGCTGTGTAGGTTTACCCTCATTTAAGGTGCCTGGGCAGCTCATGAGACAATAATTTTTTTTCTAGAGGGCAGGCAGAGTGCTGCATTGTGGGTCCGGAATTGCCAAACTTGAGGGCTTCGGGGCCAGGAGTGTGAGGACGAAAGTCTGAGAAGACAAGCTAGACTTGGGTTTCAGGGCGAGGGCACGGCAGGTACCCCCTGCAGATCTGAACCAATATCTCATGCATCTGAAGTCAGGGCGAGGATCAGACGTTGGCTCAGGTTGGAGTTTCTGAGCATGACGGCCGCTTCATGAAGTGAGCAGAATCTCGAGGCCATTGAGGTTTTCCCACGTTGGGAGTTGTGGGATGCCCCCTTCAATGATTCCTTCTGCGGGACAATTGAGACCTGTTGGACAGCTCCAGGACATCCCATATGGAATGACTCCAGAGCACCGTTCGCGGATGGATGCCTGGGAAGCCCGCCTCGCATTCCAATTGTCTCCTAGCAACAAGACAGTTTAGATCTGATGGCTCTGCGGAGCAACCGGTGCGGCTGAGTTGAAATGGACTTTCGTGAGGATGGGTCCTAATGTGTTTTTGTGTCCATGAGGGCCTTGGAATGGGGCGGTGGCACCGGGATCCTGAAGTACTCTGCTAAGCTTTGGACATGGCTCCCATGCACAGGTTTCCTTGTGGAGACGACATGAGTTCTGATGGGTGCCTCAGGAAAACCCCTATGCTCGTATTGGAATCAGGCTTTTGAGGACATATGCCTGTAACCCAAAGCAATGGATCCTATAATGGCCTAGGGTCCTGTCTGGTTCAATCTTCTTCTCTGGGGCATGCATCTATGGTATGAGTGGAGGTCGATTATCAGCTGGTGTCAGACAGCCCTTGTTTGTTCCGGGCGAACTACACTATTGGGATGGACTCAGGGAATTTGGAGGTTTCTCCTAATTTGTACGATTTTGGACCATGGAATGGGCAGAATTCCCATGGATTGGTAGGCACAGTCCTAATGTGTGGCTCCAGGCGCCCAGCCTGGAGAGTGTGTGGCCCAAGACTTTGAGGACAGAAGTCTGAAAACACAAACTCAGCTCTGGTTTGGGGACGTAGGTATGGCAGGCCCGATCTACAAACCATGAGAAGAACTCTTCAGGATATGAAGAAAGTGCGAGTCTGAGGCGCTTGCTCAGGCTTTTTTCTCTGGATTTTGTATCAGCGATGGCCGTGGAATGTCGGGGAGGCCTCATGGGCCATGGACGAATCTTCCTCTCTGAGGATTTGGCCCGATTCCCAATTGCTTTTCGTCAATCTGTGGGATGGGAGGACTCATTTCAGTTTTTTTGCCTCAGGTGTCCCAACAAAAGAGGAATTCCAAAGCCAAGCCGTGGGGAAGACTGAAGGGACAACCCGAACTATGTTTAAAAATTGGGGCCTAGGGGCATGGCAAGCCCAATATTCTATCTCTTCATCCAGCCACTGAGTGGCCTTACTTGAGGACTGGGCTCAGCCTGAGCATCACAATGTGTGTTTGTGACCAATGTGGCCCGCGAGAATGGGCGCGGCCTCCTGGGCCACACTGGTTTCAACTACACTGAACGTTGGACAACATGCCAACCACAAGGTTTCTTGCCATGGGGAAGGAGTTCTGATTTCTGCATCACCTTCAACCCTGGGCAGTGATTGGAGATAAGGTCTAGGTTCTGAAACCTGAAAACCGAGGTTGGGAAGAGATGACGGCCTAAGGCCATGGCGGCTCGATGTGCTCAGTGTGCGGCCAGCTGTCTGGGATGGGCCAGGGGTTCCAGGCTCAGGCTGTGTCAGAAAGGGCATTAGTGCCCTGGTCAGCCTATGTATTTGGGGTACAGCCAAGGTCGGTACAGGTTGATCCTCATTTGGGGTTACTGGGTAGCCCCAGAGGACAATGTTTTTCTTCTGGAGGGCCGGCAGAGTGCTGCATTGTAGTTCTGGATTGCCAAACTGGAGGGCTTGTGGGCCAGTAGTCTGACGACAAAAGTCTGAGAACACAAGCTAGGATTAGGTTTCTGGGTGAGGCCATGGCAGGCACAATCTACAGACCTGAATTGAGATCTCGTGCATCTGAAGTCAGGGCGAGGATCAGACGATCGCTCAGGTTGGAGTTTCTGACCCTGTTGTCCCCTTCATGAATGGGGGGGGCATCACGAGGCCATGGGTGTTTTCCCACGATGGGAGTTTTGAGAAGCTCCAAACTGCAGAGAGTCTTCCGCAGGACAATTGAGACCAGTTGTTTGGCTCCTGGCCAATGATTCTGAGCAGGGATCTAAGGATGGATGGCTGGGTAGCCCACCTCGCATTCCAATTGTCTCCTAGCAACAAGACAGGTTAGATCTCCTGGATCTGTGGGGAGCAACCGAGGACGCTGAGTTGAAATGGACACCCCTGGGGATGGGTCCTAACGTGCTTTTGTGTCTATGGAGACCTTGGAATGAAGCGGTGGCACTGGGGCCCTAAAGGGTTCTCCTAAACAGAGGCTTTGACATAGCTCCAACGTGCAAGTTTCCCATGTGTAGATGAGATGTTTTCTGATGGGTGAGTCAAGAAACAGCTATATGCTGCTTTTGAAATCCAGGCCTCTGAGGAGAGATGCCTGGAAACCAAAGCAATGGATCTGATTAGTGCATAGGGCCTGTACTTTCCTTTTTACCTCTGGGGACATCTGTCTATGGGTCTGAGTGCAGGTAGGTGCTCAGTTGGGCTCAGATTGCCCCTGTTTTTCCTGGGAAGCCACCACTATTGAGATGGATCAGAGACTTTGGAGGTTTATCCTATTAGAAGGGTTGTGGCCATTGGAATGGGCACACACAATTCCCATGGAGAGGGCAAGTACAGTCCTCAGGTTTGGCTCCAGGGGCCTGAGCCTGTAGGTTGTGTAGGCCAGGGCTGTTTGGACAGTTGTCTGAAAACACAAACTCGGCTTATGTTTCGGGTCATAGGTATGGCAGGACTGATCTACAGACCATGAGGAGAACTCTTCGGGATTTGAAAGAAGGGCGAGTGTGAGGCTCCTGCTCAAGTTTTTGTCTCTGGATATCGTGTCACTCATGGTCGTGGAATTTCTGGGTGACTTCATGGGAAATGGACGAGTCTTACTCTCTGGTGGTTTGGCCCCTTCCAAAGAGTTTGGGGTCATTCCGTGGGCTGGAAGAAGTCCGTTTTCTTTTTTTATTGTTGTTTTTTTTCTTTTTTAACCTCAGGTGTCCCATCAAATGAGGGATTCCAGAGTAGAGCCCTGGGTTGGGGCGACTGGACCATCAGAAATCTGGTTAAAAATTGGGGCCTAGGGACATGTCAAGCCCATTATGACATCTAATCGTCCAGCCACTGAGAGGACTTACTAGAGGACAGGACTCATGATGAGGGTCACAATGCGTGTGTATGCCCTCGTCGCACTCAAGAATGGGCGGGCCTCAGGGTGAATGCTGGTTTCTCCTACACTGAACGTTGGACAACGTGCCAACCACAAGGGTTCTTGCCATGGGTAAGGAGGAGTTCTGATTTCTGCATCACACTCACCCCTGGGCAGTGATTGGAGATAAGGTCTCGGTTCTGAAGCCTGAAAACTGAGGTAGGGAAGAGATGATGACCTCAGGCCATGGCGGATTTTATGTGCTCAGTCTGCGGTCAGCTTTCTGGGTGTTGGTCAGGAGGTCCGGGCTCAGGTTGTTTCGACAGTGCATTAGTGCCCAGGTTAGACTATATTATTTGGGTAAAGTCGAGTGCTGTGTAGGTTTACCCTCATTTAAGGTGCCTGGGCAGCTCATGAGACAATAATTTTTTTTCTAGAGGGCAGGCAGAGTGCTGCATTGTGGGTCCGGAATTGCCAAACTTGAGGGCTTCGGGGCCAGGAGTGTGAGGACGAAAGTCTGAGAAGACAAGCTAGACTTGGGTTTCAGGGCGAGGGCACGGCAGGTACCCCCTGCAGATCTGAACCAATATCTCATGCATCTGAAGTCAGGGCGAGGATCAGACGTTGGCTCAGGTTGGAGTTTCTGAGCATGACGGCCGCTTCATGAAGTGAGCAGAATCTCGAGGCCATTGAGGTTTTCCCACGTTGGGAGTTGTGGGATGCCCCCTTCAATGATTCCTTCTGCGGGACAATTGAGACCTGTTGGACAGCTCCAGGACATCCCATATGGAATGACTCCAGAGCACCGTTCGCGGATGGATGCCTGGGAAGCCCGCCTCGCATTCCAATTGTCTCCTAGCAACAAGACAGTTTAGATCTGATGGCTCTGCGGAGCAACCGGTGCGGCTGAGTTGAAATGGACTTTCGTGAGGATGGGTCCTAATGTGTTTTTGTGTCCATGAGGGCCTTGGAATGGGGCGGTGGCACCGGGATCCTGAAGTACTCTGCTAAGCTTTGGACATGGCTCCCATGCACAGGTTTCCTTGTGGAGACGACATGAGTTCTGATGGGTGCCTCAGGAAAACCCCTATGCTCGTATTGGAATCAGGCTTTTGAGGACATATGCCTGTAACCCAAAGCAATGGATCCTATAATGGCCTAGGGTCCTGTCTGGTTCAATCTTCTTCTCTGGGGCATGCATCTATGGTATGAGTGGAGGTCGATTATCAGCTGGTGTCAGACAGCCCTTGTTTGTTCCGGGCGAACTACACTATTGGGATGGACTCAGGGAATTTGGAGGTTTCTCCTAATTTGTACGATTTTGGACCATGGAATGGGCAGAATTCCCATGGATTGGTAGGCACAGTCCTAATGTGTGGCTCCAGGCGCCCAGCCTGGAGAGTGTGTGGCCCAAGACTTTGAGGACAGAAGTCTGAAAACACAAACTCAGCTCTGGTTTGGGGACGTAGGTATGGCAGGCCCGATCTACAAACCATGAGAAGAACTCTTCAGGATATGAAGAAAGTGCGAGTCTGAGGCGCTTGCTCAGGCTTTTTTCTCTGGATTTTGTATCAGCGATGGCCGTGGAATGTCGGGGAGGCCTCATGGGCCATGGACGAATCTTCCTCTCTGAGGATTTGGCCCGATTCCCAATTGCTTTTCGTCAATCTGTGGGATGGGAGGACTCATTTCAGTTTTTTTGCCTCAGGTGTCCCAACAAAAGAGGAATTCCAAAGCCAAGCCGTGGGGAAGACTGAAGGGACAACCCGAACTATGTTTAAAAATTGGGGCCTAGGGGCATGGCAAGCCCAATATTCTATCTCTTCATCCAGCCACTGAGTGGCCTTACTTGAGGACTGGGCTCAGCCTGAGCATCACAATGTGTGTTTGTGACCAATGTGGCCCGCGAGAATGGGCGCGGCCTCCTGGGCCACACTGGTTTCAACTACACTGAACGTTGGACAACATGCCAACCACAAGGTTTCTTGCCATGGGGAAGGAGTTCTGATTTCTGCATCACCTTCAACCTTGGGCAGTGATTGGAGATAAGGTCTAGGTTCTTAAACCTGGAAACCGTGGTTGGGAAGAGATGACGACCTAAGGCCACGGAGGCTCGATGTGCTCAGTGTGCGGCCAGCTGTCTGGGACGGGCCAGGGAGTCCAGGCTCAGGCTGTGTCAGAAAGGGCATTAGTGCCCTGGTCAGCCAAGGTCGGTGCAGGTTGATCCTCATTTGGGGTTACTGGTTAGCCCCAGCGGACAATGTTTTTCTTCTGGAGGGCCGGCAGAGTGCTGCATTGTATTTCTGGATTGCCAAACTGGAGTGCTTGTGGGCCAGTAGTCTGACGACAAAAGTCTGAGAACACAAGCTAGGCTTAGGTTTCTGGGTGAGGCCATGGCAGGCACAATCTACAGACCTGAATTGAGATCTCGTGCATCTGAAGTCAGGGCGAGGATCAGACGATCGCTCAGGTTGGAGTTTCTGTCCCTGATGGCCCCTTCATGAATGGGTGGCATCACGAGGCCATGGGTGTTTTCCCACGATGGGAGTTGTGAGAAGCTCCAAACTGCAGAGAGTCTTCTGCAGGACAATTGATACCTGTCGTTTGGCTCCAGGCCAATGATTCTGAGCAGGGTTCTAAGGATGGATGGCTGGGTAGTGCTCCTCGCATTCCAATTGTCTCCTAGCAACAAGACAGGTTAGATCTCCTGGATCTGTGGGGAGCAACCGAGGACGCTGTGTTGAAATGGACACCCCTGGGGATGGGTCCTATCGTGCTTTTGTGTCTATGGAGACCTTGGAATGAAACGGTGGCACTGGGGCCCAAAAGGGTTCTCCTAAACAGAGGCTTTGAAACAGCTCCAACGTGCAAGTTTCCCATGTGTAGATGAGATGTTTTCTGATGTGTGGGTCAAGAAACAGCTATATGCTGCTTTTGAAATCCAGGCCTCTGAGGAGAGATGCCTGGAAACCAAAGCAATGGATCTGATTAGTGCCTAGTGGCCTGTTCTTTCCTTTTTACCTGTGGGGACATCTGTCTCTGGGTCTGAGTGCAGGTAGATGCTCAGTTGGGCTCAGATTGCCCCTGTTTTTCCTGGGAAGTCACCACTATTGAGATGGATCAGGGACTTTCGAGGTTTATCCTATTAGAAGGGTTGTGGCCATTGGAATGGGCACACACAATTCCCTTGGTGAGGGCAAGTACAGTCCTCAGGTTTGGCTCCAGGGGCCTGAGCCTGTAGGTTGTGTAGGCCTGGGCTGTTTGGACAGTTTTCTGAAAACACACACCCTCCAGTCTAGGGCCCCTGGAGCCACACCTCAGGATTGTTCCTGCCCTCTCAAAGGGAATTCTTCATATTCCATTGGCCACAACCATATAAATCAGGAGAAATCTCCAATGTCCCTGGGACCATACCAATATTGTAGGCCGCTTGGAACAAACAGGGGTGATCTGACACTAGCTGAGCAACTAGCTCCACACCAACTCGGAGACCGATGTCCCCAGAGAAGAACATTGAACTGGACAGGCCCCTAGGCCCTAATCAGATCCATTGCTTTGGTTTCCAGCCATCTCTTCTCTGAGGCCTGGTTTCCAATACCAGCCTATGGGGTTTCCAGAGGCCCCTTCAGAGCAAGTCTTGTCTGCACATTGGAAACTTGCTCGTGGAGCTATGTCAGAACCTCAGAGGCCTTTTTTTCAATACCACCATATGGGGGTTTCCTGAGTCATCAGTCAGAACAAATGTCTTCTCCACATGGGAAATGTGCTCTTTCAAGCTGTGTCAAAACCCCCCGGCTAGGAAAATCCTTCAGGGCCCCGGTGCCACCACCTCATTCCAAGGACTCCATGGACACAATCCCACATTAGGACCCATCTGCAGGAGAGTCTATTTCAACTCAGTGCCCTTGGGTGCTCCCCTAGAGCCAGCAGATCGAACCTATCTTGTCACTAGGAGAAATTTGAATGTGAGGCGGGCTGGCTGGGCATCCATCTGTAGAAAACTACTCTGAAGTAATTCCATATGGGACCTCCTGGAGCCATCCAACAGGTCACAGCTGTCCTGCAGAAGGAATCCTTGCGCTTTGGAGCACCTCACAACTCCCATCATGGGAAAAGCTCTTTGGCCTCGTGGTGCACCGTCCCCTTCATGAAAGAGCCATCTTGGACAGAAACTCCAACCTGAGCCAACGTCTAATCCTCGCCCTGACTTCAGATGCACGAAATCTTGATTCAACTCTGCAGAGTGTGCCTGCCGAAACCCCGCCCCGAAGCAAAACCTAGCTATTGTTCTCAGACTTCGTCCTCACACTCCGAGCAAACCAGCCCTCCAGTTAGGGAATTCTGGAGAGACACAATGCAGCACTCTGACTGCCCTCCAGAAGAGAAACGTTGTCCTATGGGGCTAACCAGAAACACCAAATGAGGATCAACCTGCATGCCACTTGACTCTACCCCAATTATACAGTTTCGCTTCAGCGTTAATGCCCTGTCTTGCACAGCCTGAGGTCTGAATTCCCAACCGACACCCAGACAGCTGGCTGTACACTGAGCACATCAGACCCGCCATGGCTTTAGGTCATCATCTCTTCCCAACCTTGGTTTTCAGGCTTCAGAACCTAGACCTTATATATACTCACTACCCAGGGGTGAACGTGATGCAGAAATGAAACTCCTTCTTCCTCAAGGCAAGAAACCTTGTGGTTGGCATGTTTTCCAACGTTCAGTGTAGGAGAATCCAGTGTAGCCCATGAGTCCCCGCCCATGCTTGAGAACCGCAATGGGCACAAACACATTGGGACCCTCAGTGTGAGCCCTGTCCTCAAGTAAAGCCTCTCAGGGGCTGGACCAAGAACCCGCATTGCCATCCCTAGTACCCCAATATTAATGAGAGGTTTAGAGGTCTAGTCACCCCTATTCAGGTCTCTGCTCTGGGACCCCTGAGGAAAAAAATATCAAAGGGTCTCCTCCATCCCCTGAATGAGCCCCAAAATTTGGGATCTGACCAAATCTTAAAAGAGAAAGAATCATCCATGGCCAAAGAGGCCATCCCGTCATTCCATGGCCACCATTGACACAAAATCTAGAGACAAAAGCCTGGAGATATGCCTCACACTTGCCCTTTGTTCATAGCCTGAAAAATTCTCCTCACGGTCTATAGATCAAGCCTGTCATACCTACGTCCCCAAACCTAAGCTGAGTTTGGGTTTTCAGATTTCTGTCCCCACTGTCCTGGCCCACACACCCTCCAGGCTGGGGCCCCTGGAGCCATGCCTCAAGACTGTGCCTGCCTTCTCCAAGCAAATTCTGCCCATTCCATTGGCCACAACCCTAAAGATTAGGAGAACACTCCAACGTCCCTGAGGCCATCCCAATAGTGTTGGCCACTCAGGGCAAACAGGGTGATCTGTCCCAAGATGAGCAACTACCTGAACTCAGACCCATAGACAGATAACCCCAGAGAAGAAGATTGAACCGGACAGGCACCTAGGACCTAATCAGATCCATTGCTTTTGATTCCAGGCATCTCTCCTCAGAGGCCTGGTTTCCAATACCAGCATATGTGTTCTTCTGGAGGTACCAGTCTGAACAAATCTCATTTCCACATGGGAAACATGCATTTTGGAGCTGTGTCACAACCTCCAGTTAAGGGAAACCTTCAGGTCCCAGCAGCCAACACCCCATTCCAAGGTCTCCATGGACACAAACCCACATTATGACCCATCCGCAGGCGAGTCCATTTCAACACATCCCCTTTGGTTGCTCCCCAAAAGAAGCAGATCGAACCTGCCTTGTCACTAGGAGACAATAGGAATGTGAGGCGGGCACTCCAGGAATCCATCCTTAGAACTCTGCACTGCCGTGGTTCCGCATGGGACTTCCTGGAGCAATCTGACCGGTCTCGACTGTTCCGTAGAAGGAATCCTTGCCGATTGGAGCAACATACAATGCCAATAGTGGGAAAGTCTCCATAGCCCCATGATACCCCCCACCATCATGAAGGGGCCATCCTGAACAGAAACTTCAACCTGAGCCTACGTCTGATCCTCGCCCTGACATCAGATGCATGAGATTTAGATTTAGCTCTACAGAGTGTGCCTGCCATGATCTTGACCCAAAACCTAAGCCTAGCTTGTGTTCTCACACTTCCTTCCTCACAATTCTGGCCCACAAGCCCTCCAGTGTGAGAATTCCGTCGCCACAATGCCGCACTCTTCCTTCCCTCCAGAAGAAAAACGTTGCCCCTGGGGCTACCCAGAAACGCCAAATGAGGATCAACCTGCATGCCACTCAACTTTACTCCAATTATACAGTCTAAGCTTGGCACTAATGCCCTGTCTGACACAGCCTGAGCCTGGACCTCCTGGATGACACCCAGAAAGGTGGTGTCACACCTAAGGACTGTGCCAGTGCTCTCCAAGGGAACTCTGCCCGTTTCATTTGCCACAACCTTACAGATTAGGAGAAACCTCCAATTCCCAAGACCAGCCCAATAGTGTTGGCCTCCCCCAACAAACATGGGTGATCTGACACAAGCTGAGCAGTGACCTCCATTCTGAATCTTAGACAGAGACACTCAGAGGAGAATATTGAAAAGGACAGGCCCCTAGACCGTAATCAGATCCATTGCTTTGGATTCCAGGCATTGTTCCCCAGATGCTTGGTTTCCAATACCAGGTTGAGGGGGTTTCAGAACAAATCTCGTCTCTACATGGGAAACTTGCTCTTTGGACCTGCATCAAAACCTAAGGTTAGGAGAATTCTTCAGGGCAACAGAGCCATTGCCCCATTCCAAGGGATCCATGGACACAAATCCACATCGACTGATCCTCATGAGATTCCATTTCAATTCAGCCCCCTCGGTTGTTCCCCCAGTGACAGCAGATCAAATCCTCCTTTTCACTAGGACACAACTGGAATGCAAGTTGGACTGCCCAGGCATCCATCATTAGAACTGTGCTTTGGAGCATTTCTTATAGGACGTCCTTGATCCATCCAAAAAGTCGTGACTGTCCCGCTGACGGAATCCTTGTGGTTTGGAGCATCACACACTCACAAAGTTGGAAATCTTCCATGGTTTCCTGATGCCCCCCCCAACTTCATGAAGGGGACATCATGTACAGAAACTCCAACCTAAGCCAACATCTGATCCTCGCCCTGACTTCAGATGCACGAGATCTCATTTCAGGTCTGTAGAATGTGCCTGCCATGTCACCGCTGCGAATTCAAAGCTGAACTTGTGTTCTCAGACTTCTGTCCTAAAATACCTGGCCCACAAGCCCTGAAGTTGGCAATTCTGGAGCCAGAATGCAGCACTCTGCCTGCCCTCCAGAAGAGAATTTTTGCCCTATGGGGCCAACCAGAAACCCCAAATGAGGACCAACCTTCACATCACTCGACTGTACCCCAATTATACAGTCTAGCCTGGGGACAATGCCCTGCCTGACACAGCCTGAGCCCAGGCCTCATGATGGACACAGACATCTGGCCGCACACTAAGTGCATCGGACCCACCATGGCCTTAGGTCGTCATCTCTTACCAACCTCGGTTTTCAGGCTTCAGAATCTAGACCTTATCTCTACTCACTGCCATGCCGTGTATGTGATGCAGAAATCAGAACTCCTCCTTCCCCATGACCAGAAACCCTGTGGTTGGCATGTTGTCCAACGTGCAGTGTAGGAGAAACCAGCATGGCCCATGAGGCCTCAGACATGCTTGAGGGCTGCGATGGGCACAAACACACATTAGGATCCTAAGCATGATCCCTGGCCTCAAGTAAAGCCTCTCCGGGGATGGACCAAGAGCCCACATATGGAGATTACCATGCCCCTACTCCCCAAGCCTTAACCAGTGCTTGAGAAGTCTAGTCACCCCTACTCAGATCTCTTCTCTAGAATCCCTCCTTGGTGGGACACATGAGGTTAAAAAAAAATAGAGAAAGGACTCCTACCGTCCAAAGAATGACCGCAAACACTTGGAATTGGGCCAAATTCACAGAGAGAAATACTCGTCCATGGCTGATGAGGCCATCCTGACATTCCACGGCCACCATTGACACAAAATCCGGAGACAAAAGCCTGAAAAAGCGCCACACACTCGCCCTTTGTTCAAAGCCTGAAAAATTCTCACGGTCTGTAGATCGGGCCTGCCATACCTATGTCCCCAAACCTAAGCCACGTTTGTGTTTTCAGACTTCTGTCTCCATTGTCCTGGCCCACACACCCTCAAGGCTTGGCCCCATGGAGCCACACCTCAGGACTGTGCCTGCCCTCTCCATGGGAATTCTGCTCATTCCTTTGGCACAACCTGACAGATTAGGAGAAACATCCGAAGTCCCTGAGGCCACCCCAATATTGTAGGATGTCCGGGACAAACAGGGACCATCTGCCACAAGCTGAGCCACTACCTCCAATCAGACCTGTAGATAGATATCCATAGAAAAGAAGATTGAACAGGACAGGCACCTAGGCCCTAAACAGATCCATTGCTTTTGTTTTCACGTATCTCTCCTCAGAGGCCTGGATTCCAATACCAGCACATGGGGGTTTCTGGAGCTACCAATCAGAACAAATCGCATGCCACATGGGAATCATGCTATATGGAACTGTGTCAAAACCTCCAGTTAGGAGAAAATTTCACGTCACTGGAGCCACCGCCCCATTCCAATGTCTCAATGGACACAATCCCACATTATGACCCATCCTCAGGAGAGGATGAGGTTTCAACTCAAACCTGGCGGTTGCTCACCCAGTGCCAGCAGATCAAACCTGCTTTGTCACTAGGAGACAATTGGAATGCGAGTTCGTTGCCCAGGTATCCGTTGTTAGAACTCTGCTCTGGAGAAATTCCTAATGGGGTGTCCTTGATCCATTCAACAGGTCTCAACTGTCCTGCAGAAGGAATCCTTGTGGTTTGCAGCATCACACACTCGCACCGTGGGAAAACCTCCATGGCCTCGTGATGCCTCCACCTTCAGGTAGAGGACATCATGGACAGAAACTCCCGTCTGATCCTCGCCCTGACTTCAGATGCATGAGATCTCAATTCAGCTCTGCAGAGTGTGCCTGCCTTTCCCTCGCTCCAAAACCTAAGCCAGCTCACGTTCTCAGACTTCCGTCCTCACACTCCTGGCACACAAGCCTTCCACTTTGGGAATTCTGGAGACAAAATGCAGCACTCTGCCTGCCCTCCAGAAGAGAGACTTTGCCCTAGGGGTCTACCCAGAAACATCAAATGAGGATCAACCTGCAATTCTCTAGACTGTACCCCAATTATACAGTCTAGCCTGGGCACTAATGCCCTCTGACACAGCCTGACCCCAGACCTCGTGACCGACACCCAGACACCTGGCCTCACACTGAACACATCGAACATGCCATGGCCTTAGGTCATCATCTGTTCCCAACCTTGGTCTTCAGGCTTCAGAACCTAGACATTATCTCCACTCACAACTAAGTGACGTACGTGATGCAGAAATCAGAACTTCACCTTCCCCATGACCAGAAACCTTGTGGTTGGCATGTTGTCCAACGTTCAGTATATGAGAACCCAGCATGGCCCATGAGGCCTCAGACATGCTTGAGGGCTGCGATGGGCACAAACACACATTAGGACCCTAAGCATGAACCCTGGCCTCAAGTAAAGCCTTTCCGGGGCTGGACCAAGAGCCTGCATATGGGACTTGCCATGCCCCTACTCCACCAATCCTAGCCAGAGCTTGAGAAGTCTAGTCAACCTTATTCAGAGCTCTTTTCTGGAATCCCTCTTTGGTGGGACACATAAGGTAAAAAAAAAAAAAAAAAAAAAAAAAAAAAAAAAACAAGATAAAGAAAAAAAAAAGTAAGGACTCCTACCATCCAAAGAATGACCCCAAACACTTGGAATTTGGCCAAATCCACAGAGAGAAATACTCGTCCATGGTCGATGAGGCCAGCCTGACATTCCACGGCCACCATTGACACAAAATCCGGAGACAAAAACCTGAAAAAGCGCCACACACTTGCCCTTTGTTCAGAGCCCCCAAAATTATCAAGGTCTGTAGATCGGGCCTGCCATACCTATGTCCCCAAACCTAAGCCGAGTTTGTGTTTTCAGACTTCTGTCTCCATTGTCCTCACCCACACACCCTAAAGGCTGGGCCACATGGAGCCACACCTCAGGACTGTGCCTGCTCTCTCCAAGGGAATTCTGCTCATTCATTTGGCACAACCTGACAGATTAGGAGAATCATCCAAAATCTCTGAGGCCATCCCAATAGTGTAGAATGTCCTGGACATACAGGGACCCTCTGGCACAAGCTGAGCCACTACCTCCAATCAGAACCTTAGACAGATATCCATAGAAAAGAATATTGAACAAGACAGGCACCTAGGCCCTAATTGGATCCATTGCTTTTGTTTTCAGGCATCTCTCCTCAGAGGCCTGGATTCCAATACCAGCATAAGGGAGTTTCCAGAGCTACCTATCAGAAAAAATCTCGTCTCCACATGGGAATCTTGCTCTATGGAGCTGTGTCATAACCTCCAGTTAGGAGAAAACTTCAGGTCACTGGAGCCACTGCCCCATTTGAATATCTCCATGGACACAATCCCAAATTATGACCCATCCTCAGGAGAGTCCATTTCAACTAACCCCCCTCGGTTGCTACCCCAGAGCCAGCAGATTGAACCTGCCTTGTCGCTAGGAGACAATTGAAATGCGAGTTGGGCTCTTCAGGCATCCATCCTTAGAACCCTGCTCTTGTGTCGTTCCTTATGGGACATCCTTGAGCCATCCAACAGGTCTCGACTGTCCCACAGGAGTCCTTGTGCATGGACCACCTAACAACTCATATCATGGAAAGCTTCCAAGGTTACATGATGCCCCCAATCTTCATGAAGGCAGATCATGGAAAGAAACTCCAACCTGAGCCAACAGCTGATCTTCGCCTTGACTTCAGATGCACGAGATCTTGATTCAGCTCTTCAGAGTGTACCTGCTGTGCCCTCACCCCAAAACCTAAGCGTAGCTAGTGTTCTCCGACTTCCGTCCTCACTCTCCTGGACCACACGCCCTCTATTTTGGGATTTCCGATGACACAGTGCTGCACTCTGCCTGCCCTCTAGAAGAAAAATATTGCCCTATGGGTCTACCCAGAAACCTCAAATGAGGATAAACCTGCACGTCACTCAACTGTACACCAATTATATAGTCTAGCCTGTGCACTAATGCCCTGTCTGACATAACCTGAGGCCTGAATTCCCAACCGACACCCAGACAGCTTGCAGTACACTGAGAACATCAGAACCGCCATGGCCTTAGGTCGCCATCTCTTTCCAACTTCGGTTTTCAGGCTACAGAATCCTAGACCTTATCTCTACTCACTTCCCATGGGTGAACGTGATGCAGAAATCAGAACTCCTCCTTCCCTCTCGCCAGAATCTTGTGGTTGGCATCTTGTCCAACGTTCAGTGGAGGACCCCTGTAGGGCCTACATGGGTAGTAGTAGGGCCCCTGAGGGTAGTGTAGGGTCCCTGAGGCCCTGCCTATGCTTAAGAGCTGCGGTGGGCTCAAACACACATTGGGACCCTCAGTTTGAGCCCTGTCCTCAAGTAAAGCCTCTCAGTGGCTGGACCATGAGCCCGCATATGGGGCCTGCCATGCCCCAAGTCACCCAATCTTAACCAGAGGTAGAGACATCTAGTCACCCCTACTCAGGGCTCTGCTCTGGAATCCCTCTTTGGTGGGACATTTGAGGTAAATAAACACAGAAAGGACTCCTCCCACTCACAGAATGACCCCAATCACTTGGGATTGGGCCATCCCAAGTGATTGGGGTCCAGAGAGAAAGACTCGTCCATGGCCCATGAGGCCAGCCCGACATTCCACGGCCACTATTGACACAAAATCCAGAGACATAAGCTTCAGCAAGCGTTCACACTCACCCTTAGGTCATAGCCCAAAAAATTCTCCTCATAGTCTGTAGATTGGGCCTGCCATACCTACGTCCCCAAACCTAAGCCGAGTTTGTGTTTTCAGACTTCTATCCTGACATCCCTGTCCCACACACCCTCCAGACTGAGGCCCCTGGAGCCACACCTCAGGACTGTGCCTGCCCTCTCCAAGGAAATTCTTCCCATTCCATTGGCCACAACCCTACAGATAAGGAGAAACCTCCAAAGTCCCAGAGGCCATTCCAATAGTGTAGGCCACCCAGGACAAAGAGGGGCGATCTCTCACAAGCTGAGCAACGACGACAACTCACCCGTAGACAGATAACCCAAGAGAAGAAGATTAAACTGGACTGGCCCCTAGAATGTAATTGGTTCCATTGCTTTTTTTTCTAAGCATCTCTCCTCAGAGGCCTGTTTTCCAATACCAGCATATGGGGGATTCCAGAGATACCAATCAGAACAAATCTTGTCTTCACATGGGAAACTTATCCTTTGGAGCTCTGTAAAAGCCTCCAGTTAGGAGAAACCTTCAGGTAGCCGGAGCAACCGCCCTATTCCAAGGTCTCCATGGACACATACCCGCATTATGACCATTCGGCAGGAGAGTACATTTCAACTCAGCCCCGTCGATTACTCCCCCAGAGGCAGAATATCAAACCTGCCTTGTCGCTAGGAGACAACTGGAATGCAAAGCAGACTCTCTAGGCATCCATCCATGGAATCCTGCTCTGGCGCCGTTCCATATGGGATGTCCTGGAGCCTTCCAACAGGTCTTGACTGTCCCACAGAAGGAATCCTTGCAGATTGGAGCATCTCACAACTCCTATCGTGGGAAAACCTACATGGCCTCATGAGATGCTCCCCTTTATAAAGGGGCCATCATGGACAGAAACTCCAACCTGAGCCAACTTCTGATGCATTGCTTTGGTTTCTAGGTATCTCTCCTCAGAGGCCTGGTTTCCAATATCAGAATATGGGGGTTTCCTAAGGAAACAATCAGGACAGATCTCATCTCCACATGGGAAACTTGCTCTTTGGAGCTGTGTCAATACCTCAGGTTAGGAGGATCCTTCAGGGCGCTGGCACCATGGCCCAATCCCAAGGTCTCCAAGGACACAAACTTACATTATGAACCATTCTCAGGAGAGTCCATTTCAAATCAGCCCCCTCGGCTGCTCACCCAGAGCCAGCAGATCAAACCTTCCTTGTCACTCGGAGACAGTTAGAATGGGAGGCGGGCTGCCCAGGCATCCATCCTTAGAACCCTGCTCTGGAGAACTTCTTTATGGGACGTCTTGAATCCAACCAACCTGTCTTGACTGTCTCGCAGAATGAATCCTTGTGGTTTGAAGCATCACACAATAACACTGTGAGAAAACCTCCATTTCCTCATGATGAACCACACCTTCATAAATGGGCCATCATGGACAGAAACTCCATCCTAATCCAAAGTCTGATCCTCGCCCTGAATTCAGAAGCATGAGATCTCGATTCAGCACTTGAGAGTGTGCCTGCTGGGCCCTCGCCTTGAAACCTAAGCCTATCTTGTGTTCTCAGACTTCCGTCCTCAGAATCCTGGCCAACCCCTCCAGTTTGGAAATTCTGGAGACACAATGCAGCACTCTGCCTGGCCTCCAGAAGAAAAATGTTGCCCTATAGGGCTAACCGGAAACGCCAAATGAGTAACAACCTGCATGCCACTCGACCATACCCCAATTATACAGTCTAGCCTGTGCACTAAAGCCCTGTCTGACACAGCCTGAGGGCAGACCTCCAGTCCAACACCCAGAAACCTGGCCGTACACAGAACATATCACACCCACAATGGCTTTAGGCCATCATCTCTACCCAACCTCAATTTTCACCTTCAGAACCTAGACCTTATCTACACTCACTGCTCAGGAGTGAACGTGATGCAAGAATCAGGACTTCTCCTTCACCATGGCAAGAAACCTTGTGGTTGGCATGTTGTCCAACGTTCATTGTAGGAGAAAGCAGCATGGACTATGAGGTCCCACCTATCCCTGAGGGCCACAATTTGCACAAACACATATTGTGACCCTCAGCGTGAGCCTTATTTTCTTGTGAAGCCTCTTAGTGACTGGAACAACAGCCCACATATGGGGCTGGCCAAGCCCCTAGACACCCAATCTCAACCAGAGTTCGAGATGTCTAGTCACCCGACTCAGGGCTCTGCTCTGGAATCCCTCTTTGGTGGGACACCTGAGGTAAAAAAAAAAAAATACAGAAAGGACTTTTCCCATCCACAGAATGATCCCAACCCCTTGGGATCAGGCCAAATCACCAGAGAAAGAATTGTCCATGGCCCTTGAGGACACCCCGACATTCCACGGCCACCGTTGACACAAAATCCAGGGACAAAAGCCTGAGCAAGTGCCACATACTCGCCCTTTGTTCATAGCCCGGAAAATTCTCACGGTCTGTAGATCGAGCCTTCATACATACATCCCCAAACATAAGCTGAGTTTGTGTTTTCAAACTTCTGTCCCCACAGTCCTGGCCCACACACCATCCAAGCTGGGGCCCCTGGAGCCACACCTCAGGACTGTGGCTTCCCTCTCCAGGGGAATTCTGCCATTTCCATTGGCCACAACCTTATAGATTAGGAGAAACCTCCAAACTCCCCGAGGCCATTTGAATAGTGTTGGCTGCCCAGGACACACAGGGATGATTTTCACAAGTTAGGAAACTACCTCCACTCAGACCCAGAGACAGATATCCCCATAGAATAAGATTGAACTGGACAGGCACTTAGGCCCTAATCGGATCCATTGCTTTTGATTCCAGTCATCTCTCCTCAGAGGCTGGTTTCCAATACCAGCATATGGGAGATTCCTTAGGCACTCATCAAAACAATTCTCTTCTCTACATAGGAAACATACTCTTTAGAGCTCCATCAAAACCTCCGGTTATGAACATCCCTCAAGGCCCCGGTTCAAGCACCCCATTCCAAGGTCTACATGGACACAAATGCACATTATGACCCATCCTCAACTCACCCATTTCAACACACCCGCCTCGGTTGCTCCCCTAGATCCAGCAGATCGAACTTGCCCTGGCGCTATGAGACACCTGGAATGGGAAGCAGGCTGCTCAGGCATCCATCCTTAGAACCCTGCTCTGGATAACTTCCTTATGGGATGTCCTGGAGCCATCCAACAGGTCTCGACTGTCCCACAGAAGGAATCATTGTGGTTTGGAGCATCTCACAATTCCCATCGTGGGAAAACCTCCATGTCCTCGTGACACCCTCCCCTTTATGAAGGGGCTGTCATGGACAGAAACTTCGACCTAAGCCAACGTCTGATCCTAGCTCTGTCTTCAGGTATACAGGATCTCGAATCATCTCTGCAGAGGGTGCCTGCCGTCCCCTCACCCCGTAATCTAAGTCTGGCTTGTATTCTCAGAATTTTTCCCTCACACTCCTGGCCCACAAGCCTTCCAGTTTGGGAATTCTGGAGCCACTATGTGGCACTGTGTCTTCCCTCCAGAAGAAAAACGTTGCCCTCTGGGGCTACCCAGTAACCACAAATGAGTACCATCCTGCACGAAACTCGACTGCACCCCAATGATACAGTCTAGCCTGGGCACTAATTCCCTGTCTGCCACAGCCTGAGCCTGCACCTCCCAACCCACACTCAACAGCTGGCCGAACACTGAGCACATCAGCCACACCATGGCCTTAGGTCTTCATCTCTTCCCAACCTCAGTTTTCAGGCTTCAGAACCTAGACCTTAAATCCAATCACAGTCCAGGAGTGAAAGTGTTGCAGAAATTACAACTCCTTCTTCCCCATGGCCAGAAAACTTGTGGTTGCCATATTGTGCAACGTTCCCTGTAGGAGAAACCAGCATGGTACATTAGGCCACGCCCTGACTTGAGGGGCTCCTTGGGCACAAAAACACATTGTGAAACTCAGTGTGAGACCATTCCTCAAGGAAGGCCTCTCAGTGTCTGGACCAAGAGCCCACATATGGGGCTAGCCATGTTCTTAGGTCCCAATGTTAACCAGAGGTCTGGTTGTCCAGTCGCCCCTCCCCAGGACTCTGCTCTGGAATCCCTCTTTTGGTGGTCCACCTTAGGTTAAAATAAATAATAATAATAAGAAAATAAACAAAAAAACAAGAAAGGCCTCCTCCCTTCCCACAGAATGACCCCAAACTCTTGGGATCGGGTCAAATCCCCAGAAAGGGAGCCTCATCGATGGCCCATGAGGACACCCCGACATTCCATGGCAATCGGTGACACATTTCCAGAAAAAAAAAAAAAAAAGCATGAGCCAGCACCTCACATTCGCCCTTTGTTCATATCCCAAAGAGTTCTCCTCACGGTCAATAGATCGGGCCGGCCATACCTACATCCCCCAACCTAAGTGGAGTTTGTGTTTTCAGACTTTTGTCCAAATAGCCCAGGACCACACACGCTCCACACTTGGGTCCCTGGAGCCACACCTCAGGACTGTGCTTCCCTTTCAAGGGAATTCTTCCCATTCCATTGGCCACAACCTTGCAAATGAGGAAAAACCTCCAAAGTCACCGAGGCCATCCCATTAGTGTAGGCCGCCCAGGACAAACAGGGTTGATCTCAAACCAGCTGAGCAACTACCTCCACTCAGACAACAGATGTCCCCAGAGAAGAATATTGAACCGAACAGGCCCCTAGGGCCTAATCAGATCCATTGCTTTGGTTTTTAGGCATCTCTCCTCAGAGGCCTCGTTTCCAATACCAGCATATGGTGGTTTCCTGAGGCACCAATAAGAACAAATCTCGTCTCCCCATGGAAAACTTGCTCATTGGAGCTTTGTCATAACCTCTGGTTAGGAGAATCCTTCAAGGCCCTGGTGCCACTGCCCCATACCAAGCTCTCCATGGACTCAAACCAACATTAAGACCATCCTCAGGAAAGTCCATTTCAACTCAGCCCCCTCTGTTGCTACCCCAAGCCAGCAGATCAAACGTTTCTTGTTGCTAGGAGACAATTGGATTGTGAGGCTGGCTGCCCAGGCATCCATACTTAGAACCCTGTTCTGGAAAAATACCTTATAAGACGTCCTGGAGCCATCCAACAAATCTTAATTGTCCCACAGAAGGAATCCTTGCGGTTTGGAGCATCTCACAACTCCAATAGTGGGAAAACCCCCATGGGCTCATAATGTACCCCCTTCATGAAGGGGCCAACATGGACAGAAACTCAAACCTGAGCCAAAGTCTGATCCTCGACCTGACTTCAGACGCATGAGATCTCAATTCAGCTCTGCAGAGTGTGCCTGCCATGTCCTTGCCCAGAAACCTAAGCCTAGCTTGTGTTCTCAGACTTCCGTCACACTCTCCTCGCCCACAAGCCCTCCAGTTTGGGAATTCCGAAGCCACAATGCAGCACTCTGCCTGCCCTCCAGAAGAAAAACTTTGCCCTATGCTTCTAATAAGAAACCCCAAATGATTTTCTAATGCATGCCACTCGATTGTAAAGCAATTATACAGCCCACCCTGTATTCTAATGCCCTATCTGGCAAGCCTGAGACAAGACATCCCAAACGACACCCAGACAGCTGGCCCCAACCTGGACACATAGGACCCGCTATGGCTGTAGGTCGTCATCTCTTCCCAACCTCGGTTTTCAGGCTTCAGAACCTAGACCTTATCTCCAATCACTGCCCAGGGTGAACGTGATGCAGAAATTAGAATTCCTCCTTCCCCATGGCCTGAAACCTTGTGGTTGGCATGTTGTCCAACGTTCAATGTGGGAAAACCTGCATTGTCCGAAAGGCCACGCCAGTGCTTGAGGGCCGCCTAGGGCACAGACATGCATTGTAACCTGCAGCGTGAGTCCCGTATTAAAGTAATGCCTCTCAGTGGCTGGACCAAGATCCTGCATATGGGGCTTGTCATATCCATAGGCCCCCAGGCTTAACCCGAGGGCGAGTATTCCAGTTGTCAGTACCCACTGCTATGCTCTAGAATCCCTCTACTGGGGGGACATATGAGGCAGAAAACAGGACACTTCCCTTCCCACAGAATGACCCCAAACACTTGGGGGCTGGACAAACTACCAGAGAGGGAGACTTCTACGACCCATGAGGCAACTCCTACATTAAACGGCCATTGTGGACAAAACATCCAGAGACAAAAGCCTGAGCGACTGCCTCCCTCTCACCCTTCTTTCATATCCAGAGGAGCTCCCCTCATGGCCTGTAGATCAGGCCTGCCATAACCTCGGCCCCAAACCTGAGCTGAGTTAGGGTTTTTGGATGTCTGTCTGCACAGCCATGGCCCACACAGCCCCCAGGCTGGGGTCTCTGGAGCCACACCACAGAACTGTGCCTGCTCTCTCCTAAGAAACTGCCCATTCCATTGGCCACAACTCTACAAAATAGTAGAAACCTCAAGGTCCCCAAGGACATCCCACTACCGCAAGCCGCACTGGACAAATAGGGGCATTATGACACAAGCTGAGCAACTACTACCTCCATGCAGACACACAGACAGATATCCGCAGAGACAGAAGATTGAACCAGACAGGCCCCTAGGCCCTATTATGAACTCTTGCTTTGGTGTCCAGGTATCACTCCTCAGAGGCCTGGGTTCGAAGACCAGCATACGGGGCTTTCCTGAGGCACCAGACAAAAGACCTCTCATCTCCACATGGGAAGCTTCCTTGTTTGAGTTGTGTCAAGCCCTTTGGGTTGGAGAATCCTGCAGGGTCCCTTAGCTACTGCCACATTCCAAGGTCTCCATGGCCACCAACCCACATTATAACTCATCCTCAGGAGAGTCCATTTAAACTCAGCCTTCTGGGTAGCTCACCCAAGAGCCCGCAGATTGAGCGTGCCTTGTCTCCACCAGGCAATGGGAAGGTGAGTTGGCGTTCTCGGCATCCATGCTTAGGCCCCTACTCTCGAGTCTTTCTGTATGGGGCATCAAAGGACCATCCAATAGTACTCGACTGTCCTGAAGAAGGAAACTTTGAAGTTTGGAGCAGCTCACAACTCCCAGCGTAGGGAAACCTCCCTGGCCTCATGACGCCCCCACCCCCTTCAGGAAGGGGCCGTCATGGACACAAACTCCAGCTTGAGGCAACATCTGATACTCGCCCTGACCTCACCTGCAGGAGATCTCGATTCAGCCTCTGCAGAGTGGGCCTGCCATGCTCTTGGCCCTAAAACTCATGCTAGCTTGTGTTTTCAGACTTCCTTCCTCACAATCCTGGCCACACCCCTCCAGTTTGGCAATTCTGGAGACACAATGCAGCACTCTGCCTGCCCTCCAGAAGAAAAATGTTGCCCTATAGGGCTAACCGGAAACGCCAAATGAGTAACAACCTGCATGCCACTCGACCATACCCCAATTATATAGTCTAGCCTGTGCACTAAAGCCCTGTCTGACACAGCCTGAGGGCAGACCTCCAGTCCAACACCCAGACAAATGGCCATACACAGAGCATATCACACCCACAATGGCTTTAGGCCATCATCTCTACCCAACCTCAGTTTTCACCTTCAGAACCTAGACCTTATTTCCACTCCCTGCTCAGGAGTGAACGTGATGCAAGAATCAGAACTTCTCCTTCGCCTTGTCAAGTAACCTAGTGGTTGGCATGTTGTCCATTGTTCATTGTAGGAGAAAGCAGCATGGACTATGAGGCCCCACCTATCCCTGAGGGCCACAATTTGCACAAACACACATTGTGACGCTCAGCATGAGCCCTATCCTCATGTAAAGCCTCTTAGTGACTGGAACAACAGCCCACATATGGGGCTTGCCAAGCCCCTAGTCACCCAATCTCAACCAGAGTTCGAGATGTCTAGTCACCCCTACTCAGGGCTCTACTCTGGAATCCCTCTTTGGTGGGACACCTGAGGTAAAAAAAAAAAATATATATATATATATATATATATAATATATATATATACAGAAAGGACTCTTCCAATCCACAGAATGATCCCAACCCCTTGGGATCAGGCCAAATCACCAGAGAAAGATTTGTCCATGGCCCTTGAGGACACCCCGACATTCCACGGCCACGGTTGACACAAAATCCAGAGACAAAAGCTTGAGCAAGCACCACATACTCGCCCTTTGTTCATAGCCTGGAAAATTCTCACGGTCTGTAGATCGAGCCTTCATACATACATCCCCAAACCTAAGCTGAGTTTGTGTTTTCAGACTTCTGTCCCCACAGTCCTGGCCCACACACCATCCAAGCTGGGGCCCCTGGAGACACACCTCAGGACTGTGGCTTCGCTCTCCAGGGGAATTCTGCCATTTCCATTGGCCACAACCCTATAGATTAGGAGAATCCTCCAAACTCCCCGAGGCCATCCCAATAGTGTTGGCTGCCCAGGACAAACAGGAATGATCTTTCACAAGTTAGGAAACTACCTCCACTCAGACCCAGAGACAGATATCCCCATAGAATAAGATTGAACTGGACAGGCACTTAGGCCCTAATCAGATCCATTGCTTTTGTTTCCAGTCATCTCTCCTCAGAGGCCTGGTTTCCAATACGAGCATAAGGGGATTACTGAGGCACTCCTCAGTAAAATCTCGTCTCCACATAGGAAATGTACTCTTTGGAGCTCTATAAAAACCTCTGTTTAGGAGAATCTTTCAGGGCCCCGGATCAAGCGCCCCATTTCAAGGTCTCCATGGACTTAAACCCACATTATGATCTATCCTCGGGAGCGTCCATGTCAACTCAACCCCCTTGGTTTCTCCCCCAGGGCCTGCAGATCAAACCTGCCTTGTCACTAGGAGACAACTAGAATGGGAGGTGGGCTGCCTAGGCATCAATCCTTAGAACCCTACTCTGGAGTCATTCCATATGGGACATCCTAGAGCCATCCAACAGGTCTCAAGTGTTCCACAGAAGGAATCTTTGCAGTCTGGAGCATCTCAGAACTCCCATTGTGGGAAAATCTACATGGCCTCTTGAGATGCTCCACTTTATAAAGTGGCCATCATGGACAGAAACTCCAACCTGAGCAAACGTCTGATATTCGCCCTGACTTCAGGTGCATGAGATCATGATTCAGCTCTGCAGAGTGTGCCTTCTGTGCCCTCACCCCAAAAACGAAGCCTAGCTTGTGTTCTCAGACTACAGTCCTCACACCCCTGGCCCAAAAGCCCTACAGTTTGGCAACACTGGGGCCACAATGCAGCACTCTGCCTGCCCTCCCAGAGAAAAAACGTTGCCTTATGGAACTACCTAGGAGAAACTTTCAGGGCCCTGGTGCCACTGCCCCATACCAAGGTCTCCATGGACTCAAACCAACATTAAGACCATCCTCAGGAAAGTCCATTTCAACTCAGCCCCCTCTGTTGCTACCCCAAGCCAGCAGATCAAACGTTTCTTGTTGCTAGGAGACAATTGGAATGTGAGGCTGCTGCCCAGGCATCCATACGTAGAACCCTGTTCTGGAAAAATACCTTATAAGACGTCCTGGAGCCATCCAACAAATCTTAATTGTCCCACAGAAGGAATCCTTGCGGTTTGGAGCATCTCACAACTCCAATAGTGGCAAAACCCCCATGGCCTCATAATCCCCCCTCTTCTTGAAGGGGCCAAAATGGAAAGAAACTCAAACCTGAGCCAAAGTCTGATCCTCGACCTAACTTCAGACGCATGAGATCTCAATTCAGCTCTGCAGAGTGTGCCTGCCATGCCCTTGCCCCGAAACCTAAGCCTAGCTAATGTTCTCAGCTTCCGTCGTCACTCTACTGGCCCACAAGCCCTCCAGTTATGGAATTCCGAAGCCACAATGCAGCACTCTGCCTGCCCTCCAGAAGAAAAACTTTGCCCTATGCTTCTAATAAGAAACCCCAAATGATTTTCTAATGCATGTCACTCGATGGTAAAGCAATTATACAGCCTACCCTGTATACTAATGCCCTGTCTGGCACAGCCTGAGACAAGACATCCCAAACGACACCCAGACAGCTGGCCCCAACCTGGACACATAGGACCCGCTATGGCTGTAGGTCGTCATCTCTTCCCAACCTCGGTTTTCTGGCTTCAGAACCTAGACCTTATCTCCAATCACTGCCCAGGGGTGAACGTGATGCAGAAATTAGAATTCCTCCTTCCCCATGGCCAGAAACCTTGTGGTAGGCATGTTGTCCAACGTTCAATGTGGGAAAACCTGCATTGTCCAAAAGGCCACGCCAGTGCTTGAGGGCCGCCTAGGGCACAGACATGCATTGTGACCTGCAGCGTGAGTCCCGTATTAAAGTAACGCCTCTCATGGCTGGACCAAGATCCTGCATATGGGGTTGTCATATCCATAGGCCCCCAGGCTTAACCCGAGGGCGAGTCTTCCAGTTGTCAGTACCCACTGCTATGCTCTAGAATCCCTCTACTGGGGGGACACATGAAGCAGAAAACAGGACACTTCCCTTCCCACAGAATGACCCCAAACGATTGGGGGCTGGACAAACTACCAGAGAGGGAGACTTCTACGACCCATGAGGCAACTCCTACATTAAACGGCCATTGTGGACAAAACATCCAGAGACAAAAGCCTGAGCGACTGCCTCCCTCTCAACCTTCTTTCATATCCAGAGGAGCTCCCCTCATGGACTGTAGATCAGGCCTGCCGTAACCTCGGCCCCAAACCTGAGCTGAGTTAGGGTTTTTGGATGTCTGTCTGCACAGCCATGGCCCACACAGCCTCCAGGCTGGGGTCTCTGGAGCCACACCACAGAACTGTGCCTGCTCTCTCCTAAGAAACTGCCCATTCCATTGGCCACAACTCTACAAAATAGTAGAAACCTCAAGGTCCCCAAGGACATCCCACTACCGCAAGCCGCACTGCACAAATAGGGGCATTATGACACAAGCTGAGCAACTACTACCTCCATGCATTCACACAGACAGATATCCGCAGAGACAGAAGATTGAAAAAGACAGGCCCCTAGGCCCTATTATGAACTCTTTCTTTGGTGTCCAGGTATCACTCCTCAGAGGCCTGGGTTTGAAGACCAGCATACGGGGCTTTCCTGAGGCACCAGACAGAAGACCTCTCATCTCCACATGGGAAGCTTCCTTGTTGGAGTTGTGTCAAGCCCTTCGGGTTGGAGAATCCTGCAGAGTCCCTTAGCTACTGCCACATTCCAAGGTCTCCATGGCCACCAACCCACATTATGACTCATCCTCAGGAGAGTCCATTTAAACTCAGCCTTCTGGGTAGCTCACCCAAGAGCACGCAGATTGAGCGTGCCTTGTCTCGACCAGGCAATGGGAAGGTGAGTTGGCGTTTCTCGGCATCCATGCTTAGGCCCCTGCTCTTGAATCTTTCTGTATGGGGCATCCTGGAACCAACCAATAGTACTCGACTGTCCTGAAGAAGGAAACTTTGAAGATTGGAGCAGCTCACAACTCCCAGCGTAGGGAAACCTCCCTGGCCTCATGACGCCCCCACCCCCTTCAGGAAGGGGCCGTCATGGACACAAACTCCAGCTTGAGGCAACATCTGATACTCGCCCTGACCTCACCTGCAGGAGATCTCGATTCAGCCTCTGCAGAGTGGGCCTGCCATGCTCTTGGCCCCAAAACTCATGCTAGCTTGTGTTTTCAGACTTCCTTCCTCACAATCCTGGCCACACCCCTCCAGTTTGGCAATTCTGGAGACACAATGCAGCACTCTGCCTGCCCTCCAGAAGAAAAATGTTGCCCTATAGGGCTTACCGGAAACGCCAAATGAGTAACAACCTGCATGCCACTCGACCATACCCCAATTATACAGTCTAGCCTGTGCACTAAAGCCCTGTGTGACACAGCCTGAGGGCAGACCTCCAGTCCAACACCCAGACAGCTGGCCGTACACAGAGCATATCACACCCACAATGGCTTTAGGCCATTATATCTACCCAACCTCAGTTTTCACCTTCAGAACCTAGGCCTTATCTCCACTCACTGCTCAGGAGTGAACGTGATGCAAGAATCAGAACTTCTCCTTCGCCTTGGCAAGTAACCTAGTGATTGGCATGTTGTCCATTGTTCATAGTAGGAGAAAGCAGCATGGACTATGAGGCCCCACCTATCCCTGAGGGCCACAATGTGCACAAACACACATTGTGACCCTCAGCGTGAACCCTATCCTCATGTAAAGCCTCTTAGTGACTGGAACAACAGCCCACATATGGGGCTTGCCAAGCCCCTAGTCCCCCAATCTCAACCAGAGTTCGAGATGTCTAGTCACCCCTACTCAGGGATCTACTCGGGAATCCCTCGTTGATTGGACACCTGAGGTAAAAAAAAAAATACAGAAAGGACTCTTCCAATCCACAGAATGATCCTACCCCGTGCGATCAGGCCAAATCACCAGAGAAAGAATTGTCCATGGCCCTTGAGGACACCCCGACATTCCACGGCCACCGTTGACACAAAATCCAGAGACAAAAGCCTGAGCAAGCGCCACATACTCGCCCTTTGTTCATAGCCTGGAAAATTCTCACGGTCTGTAGATCGAGCCTTCATACATACATCCCCAAACCTAAGCTGAGTTTGTGTTTTCAGACTTCTGTCCCCACAGGCCTAGCCCACACACCATCCAAGCTGGGGCCCCTGGAGCCACACCTCAGGACTTTGGCTTCCCTCTCCAGGGGAATTCTGCATTTCCATTGGCCACAACCCAATAGATTAGGAGAATCCGCCAAACTCCCCCAGACCATCCGAATAATTTTGGCTGCCCAGGACACAGGGGATGATCTTTCACAAGTTAGGAAAGTACCTCCACTCAGACCCAGAGACAGATATCCCCATAGAATAAGATTGAACTGGACAGGCACTTAGGCCCTAATCAGATCCATTGCTTTTGATTCCAGTCATCTCTCCTCAGAGGCCTGGTTTCCAATACCAGCATATGGGAGATTCCTTAGGCACTCATCAAAACAATTCTCTTCTCTACATAGGAAACATACTCTTTAGAGCTCCATCAAAACCTCCGGTTATGAACATCCCTCAAGGCCCCGGTTCAAGCACCCCATTCCAAGGTCTACATGGACACAAATGCACATTATGACCCATCCTCAACTCACCCATTTCAACACACCCGCCTCGGTTGCTCCCCTAGATCCAGCAGATCGAACTTGCCCTGGCGCTATGAGACACCTGGAATGGGAAGCAGGCTGCTCAGGCATCCATCCTTAGAACCCTGCTCTGGATAACTTCCTTATGGGATGTCCTGGAGCCATCCAACAGGTCTCGACTGTCCCACAGAAGGAATCATTGTGGTTTGGAGCATCTCACAATTCCCATCGTGGGAAAACCTCCATGTCCTCGTGACACCCTCCCCTTTATGAAGGGGCTGTCATGGACAGAAACTTCGACCTAAGCCAACGTCTGATCCTAGCTCTGTCTTCAGGTATACAGGATCTCGAATCATCTCTGCAGAGGGTGCCTGCCGTCCCCTCACCCCGTAATCTAAGTCTGGCTTGTATTCTCAGAATTTTTCCCTCACACTCCTGGCCCACAAGCCTTCCAGTTTGGGAATTCTGGAGCCACTATGTGGCACTGTGTCTTCCCTCCAGAAGAAAAACGTTGCCCTCTGGGGCTACCCAGTAACCACAAATGAGTACCATCCTGCACGAAACTCGACTGCACCCCAATGATACAGTCTAGCCTGGGCACTAATTCCCTGTCTGCCACAGCCTGAGCCTGCACCTCCCAACCCACACTCAACAGCTGGCCGAACACTGAGCACATCAGCCACACCATGGCCTTAGGTCTTCATCTCTTCCCAACCTCAGTTTTCAGGCTTCAGAACCTAGACCTTAAATCCAATCACAGTCCAGGAGTGAAAGTGTTGCAGAAATTAGAACTCCTTCTTCCCCATGGCCAGAAAACTTGTGGTTGCCATATTGTGCAACGTTCCCTGTAGGAGAAACCAGCATGGTACATTAGGCCACGCCCTGACTTGAGGGGCTCCTTGGGCACAAAAACACATTGTGAAACTCAGTGTGAGACCATTCCTCAAGGAAGGCCTCTCAGTGTCTGGACCAAGAGCCCACATATGGGGCTTGCCATGTTCTTAGGTCCCAATGTTAACCAGAGGTCTGGTTGTCCAGTCGCCCCTCCCCAGGACTCTGCTCTGGAATCCCTCTTTTGGTGGTCCACCTTAGGTAAAAAAAATAATAATAAGAAGAAAATAAACAAAAAAACAAGAAAGGCCTCCTCCCTTCCCACAGAATGACCCCAAACTCTTGGGATCGGGTCAAATCCCCAGAAAGGGAGCCTCATCGATGGCCCATGAGGACACCCCGACATTCCATGGCAATCGGTCACACATTTCCAGAAAAAAAAAAAAAATCATGAGCCAGCACCTCACATTCGCCCTTTGTTCATATCCCAAAGAGTTCTCCTCACGGTCAATAGATCGGGCCGGCCATACCTACATCCCCCAACCTAAGTGGAGTTTGTGTTTTCAGACTTTTGTCCAAATAGCCCTGGACCACACACGCTCCACACTTGGGTCCCTGGAGCCACACCTCAGGACTGTGCTTCCCTTTCAAGGGAATTCTTCCCATTCCATTGGCCACAACCTTGCAAATGAGGAAAAACCTCCAAAGTCACCGAGGCCATCCCATTAGTGTAGGCCGCCCAGGACAAACAGGGTTGATCTCAAACCAGCTGAGCAACTACCTCCACTCAGACAACAGATGTCCCCAGAGAAGAATATTGAACCGAACAGGCCCCTAGGGCCTAATCAGATCCATTGCTTTGGTTTTTAGGCATCTCTCCTCAGAGGCCTCGTTTCCAATACCAGCATATGGTGGTTTCCTGAGGCACCAATAAGAACAAATCTCGTCTCCCCATGGAAAACTTGCTCATTGGAGCTTTGTCATAACCTCTGGTTAGGAGAATCCTTCAGGGCCCTGGTGCCACTGCCCCATACCAAGGTCTCCATGGACTCAAACCAACATTAAGACCATCCTCAGGAAAGTCCATTTCAACTCAGCCCCCTCTGTTGCTACCCCAAGCCAGCAGATCAAACGTTTCTTGTTGCTAGGAGACAATTGGAATGTGAGGCTGGCTGCCCAGGCATCCATACTTAGAACCCTGTTCTGGAAAAATACCTTATAAGACGTCCTGGAGCCATCCAACAAATCTTAATTGTCCCACAGAAGGAATCCTTGCGGTTTGGAGCATCTCACAAATCCAATAGTGGGAAAACCCCCATGGGCTCATAATGTACCCCCTTCATGAAAAGGCCAACATGGACAGAAACTCAAACCTGAGCCAAAGTCTGATCCTCGACCTGACTTCAGACGCATGAGATCTCAATTCAGCTCCGCAGAGTGTGCCTGCCATGTCCTTGCCCCGAAACCTAAGCCTAGCTTGTGTTCTCAGACTTTCGTCACACTCTCCTCACCCACAAGCCCTCCAGTTTGGGAATTCCGAAGCCACAATGCAGCACTCTGCCTGCACTCCAGAAGAAAAACTTTGCCCTATGCTTCTAATAAGAAACCCCAAATGATTTTCTAATGCATGCCACTCGATTGTAAAGCAATTATACAGCCCACCCTGTATTCTAATGCCCTGTCTGGCACAGCCTGAGACAAGACATCCCAAACGACACCCAGACAGCTGGCCCCAACCTGGACACATAGGACCCGCTATGGCTGTAGGTCGTCATCTCTTCCCAACCTCGGTTTTCAGGCTTCAGAACCTAGACCTTATCTCCAATCACTGCCCAGGGTGAACGTGATGCAGAAATTAGAATTCCTCCTTCCCCATGGCCAGAAACCTTGTGGTTGGCATGTTGTTCAACGTTCAATGTGGGAAAACCTGCATTGTCTGAAAGGCCACGCCAGTGCTTGAGGGCCGCCTAGGGCACAGACATGCATTGTGACCTGCAGCGTGAGTCCCGTATTAAAGTAACGCCTCTCAGTGGCTGGACCAAGATCCTGCATATGGGGCTTGTCATATCCATAGGCCCCCAGGCTTAACCAGAGGGCGAGTATTCCAGTTGTCAGTACCCACTGCTATGCTCTAGAATCCCTCTACTGGGGGGACATATGAGGCAGAAAACAGGACACTTCCCTTCCCACAGAATGACCCCAAACGATTGGGGGCTGGACAAACTACCAGAGAGGGAGACTTCTACGACCCATGAGGCAACTCCTACCTTAAACGGCCATTGTGGACAAAACATCCAGAGACAAAAGCCTGAGCGACTGCCTCCCTCTCACCCTTCTTTCATATCCAGAGGAGCTCCCCTCATGGACTGTAGATCAGGCCTGCCATAACCTCGGCCCCAAACCTGAGCTGAGTTAGGGTTTTTGGATGTCTGTCTGCACAGCCATGGCCCACACAGCCTCCAGGCTGGGGTCTCTGGAGCCACACCACAGAACTGTGCCTGCTCTCTCCTAAGTAACTGCCCATTCCATTGGCCACAACTCTACAAAATAGTGGAAACCTCAAGGTCCCCAAGGACATCCCACTACCGCAAGCCGCACTGGACAAATAGGGGCATTATGACACAAGCTGAGCAACTACTACCTCCATGCATTCACACAGACAGATATCCGCAGAGACAGAAGATTGAACCAGACAGGCCCCTAGGCCCTATTATGAACTCTTGCTTTGGTGTCCAGGTATCACTCCTCAGAGGCCTGGGTTCGAAAACCAGCATACGGGGCTTTCCTGAGGCACCAGACAGAAGACCTCTCATCTCCACATGGGAAGCTTCCTTGTTGGAGTTGTGTCAAGCCCTTCGGGTTGGAGAATCCTGCAGAGTCCCTTAGCTACTGCCACATTCCAAGGTCTCCATGGCCACCAACCCACATTATGACTCATCCTCAGGAGAGTCCATTTAAACTCAGCCTTCTGGGTAGCTCACCCAAGAGACCCCAGATTGAGCGTGCCTTGTCTCCACCAGGCAATTGCAAGGTGAGTTGGCGTTCTCGGCATCCATGCTTAGGCCCCTGCTCTCGAGTCTTTCTGAATGGGGCATCCTGGAACCATCCAATAGTACTCGACTGTCCTGAAGAAGGAAACTTTGAAGTTTGGAGCAGCTCACAACTCCCAGCGTAGGGAAACCTCCCTGGCCTCATGACGCCCCCACCCCCTTCAGGAAGGGGCCGTCATGGACACAAACTCCAGCTTGAGGTAACATCTGATACTCGCCCTGACCTCACCTGCAGGAGATCTCGATTCAGCCTCTGCAGAGTGGGCCTGCCATGCTCTTGGCCCCAAAACTCATGCTAGCTTGTGTTTTCAGACTTCCTTCCTCACAATCCTGGCCACACCCCTCCAGTTTGGCAATTCTGGAGACACAATGCAGCACTCTGCCTGCCCTCCAGAAGAAAAATGTTGCCCTATAGGGCTAACCGGAAACGCCAAATGAGTAACAACCTGAATGCCACTCGACCATACCCCAATTATACAGTCTAGCCTGTGCACTAAAGCCCTGTCTGACACAGCCTGAGAGCAGACCTCCAGTCCAACACCCAGACAGCTGGCCGTACACAGAGCATATCACACCCACAATGGCTTTAGGCCATCATCTCTACCCAACCTCAGTTTTCACCTTCAGAACCTAGACCTTATCTCCACTCACTGCTCAGGAGTGAACGTGATGCAAGAATCAGAACTTCTCCTTCGCCTTGGCAAGTACCCTAGTGGTTGGCATGTTGTCCATTGTTCATTGTAGGAGAAAGCAGCATGGACTATGAGGCCCCACCTATCCCTGAGGGCCACAATTTGCACAAACACACATTGTGACCCTCAGCGTGAGCCCTATCCTCATGTAAAGCGTCTTAGTGACTGGAACAACAGCCCACATATGGGGCTTGCCAAGCCCCTAGTCCCCCAATCTCAACCAGAGTTCGAGATGACTAGTCACCCCTACTCAGGGCTCTACTCTGGAATCCCTCTTTGGTGGGACACCTGAGGTAAAAAAAAATATATATATATATATATATATATATATATATATATATATATATATATAATATATATATATAATATATATATACAGAAAGGACTCTTCCAATCCACAGAATGATCCCAACCCCTTGGGATCAGGCCAAATCACCAGAGAAAGAATTGTCCATGGCCCTTGAGGACACCCCGACATTCCACGGCCACCGTTGACACAAAATCCAGACACAAAAGCTTGAGCAAGCGCCACATACTCGCCCTTTGTTCATAGCCTGGAAAATTCTCACGGTCTGTAGATCGAGCCTTCATACATACATCCCCAAACCTAAGCTGAGTTTGTGTTTTCATACTTCTATCCCCACAGTCCTGGCCCACACACCATCCAAGCTGGGGCCCCTGGAGACACACCTCAGGACTGTGGCTTCCCTCTCCAGGGGAATTCTGCCATTTCCATTGGCCACAACCCTATAGATTAGGAGAATCCTCCAAACTTCCCGAGGCCATCCCAATAGTGTTGGCTGCCCAGGACAAACAGGAATGATCTTTCACAAGTTAGGAAACTACCTCCACTCAGACCCAGAGACAGATATCCCCATAGAATAAGATTGAACTGGACAGGCACTTAGGCTCTAATCAGATCCATTGCTTTTGTTTCCAGGCATCTCTCCTCAGAGGCCTGGTTTCCAATACCAGCATACGGGGGATTACTGAGGCACTCATCAGAAAAATCTCATCTCCACATAGGAAATGTACTCTTTGGAGCTCTATAAAAACCTCTGTTTAGGAGAATCTTTCAGGGCCCCAGATCAAGCGCCCCATTCCAAGGTCTCCATGGATTTAAACCCACATTATGATCTATTGTCGGGAGAGTCCATGTCAACTCAACCCCCTTGGTTTCTCCCCCAGGGCCTGCAGATCAAACCTGCCTTGTTGCTAGGAGACAACTAGAATGGGAGGCGGGCTGCCCAGGCATCCATCCTTAGAACCCTACTCTGGAGTCGTTCCACATGGGACATCCTAGAGCCATCCAAGAGGTCTCAAGTGTCCCACAGAAGGAATCTTTGCAGTCTGGAGCATCTCACAACTCCCATTGTGGGAAAATCTACAAGGCCTCTTGAGACGCTCCACTTTATAAAGGGGCCATCATGGACAGAAACTCCAACCTGAGCAAACGTCTGATATTCGCCCTGACTTCAGGTGCATGAGATCTTGATTCAGCTCTGCAGAGTGTGCCTTTTGTGCACTCACCCCCAAAACTAAGTCTAGCTTGTGTTCTCAGACTACCGTCCTCACACCCCTGCCCCAAAAGCCCTACAGATTGGCAATACTGGGCCCATAATGCAGCACACTGCCTGCCCTCCAGAAGAAAAACGTTGCCTTATGGAGCTACCTAGAAACCCGAATAAGGATCAACTGAACGCCACTCGACTGCACCCCAAATATGCAGTCTACCCTGTCTAATGCCTTGTCTGACACAGCATGAGCCCACACCTCCAGACCTACTCTCAACAGCTGGCCGCACACTGAGCTCATTGGACCCATCAGGTCCTTAGGTCTTCATGTCTTCCCAACCTCAGTTTTCGGGTTTCAGAACCAAGACCTAAACTCCAATCACTGTCCAGGGGTGAACGTGATGCAGAAATCACAACTCTTCCTTCGTTATGGCTGGAAACCTTGTGGTTGGCATATTCTCCAACGTTCAGTGTAGGAGAATCCAGCGTGGCCCATGAGGCACTTCCCATGCTTGAGGGCCTTGTTGGGCACAAATAGGCATTGTGACCCTCAGCATGAGCCCTGTCCTCAAGGAAGGCCTCTCAGTGTCTGAATCAAGAGCCCGCCTATTGGACTTGCCATGCCCCTAGGCCCCCAAACTTAAACAGAGGTGGGGATATCCAGTTGTCCCTCCCAAGTACTCTGCTCTGGAATCCCTCTTTTATTGGGACACTTGAGGTACATAAAATAAAATATAAAATAAAATAAAATAAAAAACAGAAAAGACTCCTCCAATCCCACAGAATGTACCCAAACTCTTGGGATCGGGTCAAATCCTCAGAGAAGGAAAGCCATCCACAACCCATGAGGCCACGCCAGCATTCCACCCACATTGTTGACACAAATCCAGAGACAAAACCTGAGCAAGCACCTCAAACTCACCCTTTTTCATATCCCTAAGTGTTATCACAGTCTGTAGATTGGGCGTGCCATACCTATGTCCCCAGCCTAAGCGGAGTTTGTGTTTTCAGACTTTTGTCCCCACAGGCCTGGCCCACACACCCTCAATGCTGGGCCCCTAGAGCCAAACTCAGAACTGTGCCTGCCCTCTCCAGGGGATTTCTGCCCATTCCATTGGCCACAACCCTATAGATTAGGAGAAACTCCAAAGTCCCGAGGCCATCCCAATATTATAGGCTGCCCAAGACAAACAGGGGCGATCTGACACAAGCTGAGCAACTACATCCCCTCAGATCCTTAGACACGTATACTCAGGAAAGAGTTTGAACCGGACAGGCACCTAGGCCCTAATCATATCGATTGCTTTTGTTTCCAGTCATCTCTCCTCAGAGGCCTGGTTTCCAATACCAGCATATGGGAGATTCCTTAGGCACTCATCAAAACAATTCTCTTCTCTACATAGGAAACGTACTCTTTAGAGCCCATCAAAACCTCCGGTTATGAACATCCCTCAAGGCCCCGGATCAAGCACCCCATTCCAAGGTCTACATGGACACAAATGCACATTATGAGCCATCCTCAACTCACCCATTTCAACACACCCGCCTCGGTTGCTCCCCTAGATCCAGCAGATCGAACTTGCCTTGGCGCTATGAGACACCTGGAATGGGAGGCAGGCTGCCCAGGCATCCATCCTGAGAACCCTGCTCTGGATAACTTCCTTATGGGATGTCCTGGAGCCATCCAACAGGTCTCGACTGTCCCACAGAAGGAATCATTGCGGTTTGGAGCATCTCACTATTCCCATCGTGGGAAAACCTCCATGTCCTCGTGACACCGTCCCCTTCATGAAGGGGCGTCATGGACAGAAACTCAGACGTAAGCCAACGTCTGATCCTAGCTCTGTCTTCAGGCATACGGGATCTCGAATCATCTCTGCAGAGGGTGCCTGCTGTCCCGACACCCCGAAATCTAAGTCTGGCTTGTGTTCTCAGAATTTTTTTCTCACACTCCTGGCCCACAAGCCTTCCAGTTTGGGAATTCTGGAGCCACTATGTGGCACTGTGTCTTCCCTCCAGAAGAAAAACGTTGCCCTCTGGGGCTACCCAGTAACCACAAATGAGTACCATCCTGCACGAAACTCGACTGCACCCCAATGATACAATCTAGCCTGGGCACTAATTCCCTGTCTGCCACAGCCTGAGCCTGCACCTCCCAACCCACACTCAACAGCTGGCCGAACACTGAGCACATCAGCCACACCATGGCCTTAGGTCTTCATCTCTTCCCAACCTCAGTTTTCAGGCTTCAGAACCTAGACCTTAAATCCAATCACAGTCCAGGAGTGAAAGTGTTGCAGAAATTAGAACTCCTTCTTCCCCATGGCCAGAAAACTTGTGGTTGCCATATTGTGCAACGTTCCCTGTAGGAGAAACCAGCATGGTACATTAGGCCACGCCCTGACTTGAGGGGCTCCTTGGGCACAAAAACACATTGTGAAACTCAGTGTGAGACCTATCATCAAGGAAGGCCTCTCAGTGTCTGGACCAAGAGCCCACATATGGGGCTTACCATGTTCTTAGGTCCCAATGTTAACCAGAGGTCTGGTTGTCCAGTCGCCCCTCCCCAGGACTCTGCTCTGGAATCCCTCTTTTGGTGGTCCACCTTAGGTAAAAAAAAAAAATAATAATAATAATAAAATAAACAAAAAAACAAGAAAGGCCTCCTCCCTTCCCACAGAATGACCCCAAACTCTTGGGATCGGGTCAAATCCCCAGAAAGGGAGCCTCATCGATGGCCCATGAGGACACCCCGACATTCCATGGCAATCGGTGACACATTTCCAGAAAAAAAAAAAAAAAAAGCATGAGCCAGCACCTCACATTCGCCCTTTGTTCATATCCCAAAGAGTTCTCCTCACGGTCTATAGATCGGGCCGGCCATATCTACATCCCCCAACCTAAGAGGAGTTTGTGTTTTCAGACTTTTGTCCAAATAGCCCTGGACCACACACGCTCCACACTTGGGTCCCTGGAGCCACACCTCAGGACTGTGCTTCCCTTTCAAGGGAATTCTTCCCATTCCATTGGCCACAACCTTGCAAATGAGGAAAAACCTCCAAAGTCACCGAGGCCATCCCAATAGTGTAGGCCGCCCAGGACAAACAGGGGTGATCTCAAACCAGCTGAGCAACTAGCTCCACTCAGACAACAGATGTCCCCAGAGAACAATATTGAACCGGACAGGCCCCTAGGCCCTAATCAGTTCCATTGCTTTGGTTTTTAGGCATCTCTCCTCAGAGGCCTCGTTTCCAATACCAGCATATGGTGGTTTCCTGAGGCACCAATAAGAACAAATCTCGTCTCCCCATGGAAAACTTGCTCATTGGAGCTTTGTCATAACCTCTGGTTAGGAGAATCCTTCAGGGCCCTGGTGCCACTGCCCCATACCAAGGTCTCCATGGACTCAAACCAACATTAAGACCATCCTCAGGAAAGTCCATTTCAACTCAGCCCCCTCTCTTGCTACCCCATGCCAGCAGATCAAACGTTTCTTGTTGCTAGGAGACAATTGGAATGTGAGGCTGGCTGCCCAGGCATCCATACTTAGAACCCTGTTCTGGAAAAATACCTTATAAGATGTCCTGGAGCCATCCAACAAATCTTAATTGTCCCACAGAAGGAATCCTTGCGGTTTGGAGCATCTCACAACTCCAATAGTGGGAAAACCCCCATGGGCTCATAATGTACCCCCTTCATGAAGGGGCCAACATGGACAGAAACTCAAACCTGAGCCAAAGTCTGATCCTCGACCTGACTTCAGACGCATGAGATGTCAATTCAGCTCTGCAGAGTGTGCCTGCCATGTCCTTGCCCCGAAACCTAAGCCTAGCTTGTGTTCTCAGACTTCCGTCCTCACTCTCCTGGCCCAAAAGCCCTCCAGTTTGGGAATTCCGATGCCACAATGCAGAACTCTTCCTGCCCTCCAGAAGAAAAACTTTGCCCTATGCTGCTAATAAGAAACCCCAAATGATTTTCTAATGCATGCCACTCGATTGTAAAGCAATTATACAGCCTACCCTGTATACTAATGCCCTGTCTGGCACAGCCTGAGACAAGACATCCCAAACGACACCCAGACAGCTGGCCCCAACCTGGACACATAGGACCCGCTATGGCTGTAGGTCGTCATCTCTTCCCAACCTCGGTTTTCAGGCTTCAGAACCTAGACCTTATCTCTAATCACTGCCCAGGGGAGAACGTGATGAAGAAATTACAATTCCTCCTTCCCCATGGCCAGAAACCTTGTGGTTGGCATGTTGTCCAACGTTCAATGTGGGAAATTCTGCTTTGTCCGAAAGGCCACGCCAGTGCTTGAGGGCCGCCTAGGGCACAGACATGCATTGTGACCTGCAGCGTGAGTACCGTATTAAAGTAACGCCTCTCAGTGGCTGGACCAAGATCCTGCATATGGGGTTGTCATATCCATAGGCCCCCCGGCTTAACCAGAGGGCGAGTATTCCAGTTGTCAGTACCCACTGCTATGCTCTAGATTCCCTCTACAGGGGAGACACATGAAGCAGAAAACAGGACACTTCCCTTCCCACAGAATGACCCCAAACACTTGGGGGCTGGACAACTACCAGAGAGGGAGTCTTCTACGACCCATGAGGCAACTCCTACATTAAACGGCCATTGTGGACAAAACATCCAGATACAAAAGCCTGAGTGACTGCCTCCCTCTCACCCTTCTTTCATATCCAGAGGAGCTCCCCTCATGGACTGTAGATCAGGCCTGCCGTAACCTCGGCCCCAACCCTGAGCTGAGTTAGGGTTTTTGGATGTCTGTCTGCACAGCCATGGCCCACACAGCCTCCAGGCTGGGGTCTCTGGAGCCACACCACAGAACTGTGCCTGCTCTCTCCTAAGAAACTGCCCATTCCATTGGCCACAACTCTACAAAATAGTAGAAACCTCAAGGTCCCCAAGGACATCCCACTACCGCAAGCTGCACTGGACAAATTGGGGCATTATGACACAAGCTGAGCAACTACTACCTCCATGCAGACACACAGACAGATATCCGCAGAGACAGAAGATTGAACCAGACAGGCCCCTAGGCCCTATTATGAACTCTTGCTTTGGTGTCCAGGTATCACTCCTCAGAGGCCTGCGTTCGAAGACCAGCATACGGGGCTTTCCTGAGGCACCAGACAGAAGACCTCTCATCTCCACATGGGAAGCTTCCTTGTTGGAGTTGTGTCAAGCCCTTTGGGTTGGAGAATCCTGCAGAGTCCCTTAGCTACTGCCACATTCCAAGGTCTCCATGGCCACCAACCCACATTATGACTCATCCTCAGGAGAGTCCATTTAAACTCAGCCTTCTGGGTAGCTCACCCAAGAGCCCGCAGATTGAGCGTGCCTTGTCTCGACCAGGCAATGGGAAGGTGAGTTGGCGTTTCTCGGCATCCATGCTTAGGACCCTGCTCTCGAGTCTTTCTGTATGGGGCATCCTGGAACCATCCAATAGTACTCGACTGTCCTGAAGAAGGAAACTTTGAAGTTTGGAGCAGCTCACAACTCCCAGCGTAGGGAAACCTCCCTGGCCTCATGACGCCCCCACCCCCTTCATGTAAGGGGCCGTCATGGACACAAACTCCAGCTTGAGGCAACATCTGATACTCGCCCTGACCTCACCTGCAGGAGATCTCGATTCAGCCTCTGCAGAGTGGGCCTGCCATGCTCTTGGCCCCAAAACTCGTGCCTGCTTGTGTTTTCATACATCCTTCCTCACAATCCTGGCCACACCCCTCCAGTTTGGCAATTCTGGAGACACAATGCAGCACTCTGCCTGCCCTCCAGAAGAAAAATGTTGCTCTATAGGGGTAACTGGAAATGACAAATGAGTAACAACCTGCATGCCACTCGACCATACCCCAATTATACAGTCTAGCCTGTGCACTAAAGCCCTGTCTGACACAGCCTGAGGGCAGACCTCCAGTCCAACACCCAGACAGCTGGCCGTACACAGAGCATATCACACCCACAATGGCTTTAGGCCATCATCTCAACCCAACCTCAGTTTTCACCTTCAGAACCTAGGCCTTATCTCCACTCACTGCTCAGGAGTGAACGTGATGCAAGAATCAGAACTTCTCCTTCGCCTTGGCAAGAAACCTAGTGGTTGGCATGTTGTCCAATGTTCATTGTAGGAGAAAGCAGCGTGGACTATGAGGCCCCACCTAACCCTGAGGGCCACAATTTGCACAAACACACATTGTGACCCTCAGCGTGAGCCCTATCCTCATGTAAAGCGTCTTAGTGACTGGAACAACAGCCCACATATTGGGCTTGCCAAGCCCCTAGTCCCCCAATCTCAACCAGAGTTCGAGATGTCTAGTCACCCCTACTCAGGGCTCTACTCTGGAATCCCTCTTAGGTGGAACACCTGAGGTAAAAAAAAAAAAAAAAAAGGACTATTCCCATCCACAGAATGATCCCAACCCCTTGGGATCAGGCCAAATCAACAGAGAAAGAATTGTTCATGGCCCTTGAAGACACCCCGACATTCCACGGCCACCTTTGACACAAAATCCAGAGACAAAAGCTTGAGCAAGCGCCACATACTCGCCCTTTGTTCATAGCCCGGAAAATTCTCACTGTCTGTAGATCGAGCCTTCATACATATAACCCCAAACCTAAGCTGAGTTTGTGTTTTCAGACTTCTGTCCCCACAGTCCTGGCCCACACACCATCCAAGCTGGGGCCCCTGGAGACACACCTCAGGACTGTGGCTTCCCTCTCCAGGGGAATTCTGCCATTTCCATTGGCCACAACCCTATAGATTAGGAGAATCCTCGAAACTCCCCGAGGCCATCCCAATAGTGTTGGCTGCCCAGGACAAACAGGAATGATCTTTCACAAGTTAGGAAACTACTTCCACTCAGACCCAGAGACAGATATTCCCATAGAATAAGATTGAACTGGACAGGCACTTAGGCTCTAATCAGATCCATTGCTTTTGTTTCCAGGCATCTCTCCTCAGAGGCCTGGTTTCCAATACCAGCATACGGGGGATTACTGAGGCACTCATCAGAAAAATCTCATCTCCACATAGGAAATGTACTCTTTGGAGCTCTATAAAAACCTCTGTTTAGGAGATCTTTCAGGGCCCCGGATCAAGCACCCCATTCCAAGGTCTCCATGGACTTAAACCCGCATTATGATCTATTGTCGGGAGAGTCCATGTCAACTCAACCCCCTTGGTTTCTCCCCCAGGGCCTGCAGATCAAACCTGCCTTGTTGCTAGGAGACAACTAGAATGGGAGGCGGGCTGCACAGGCATCCATCCTTAGAACCCTACTCTGCAGTCGTTCCACATGGGACATCCTAGAGCCATCCAACAGGTCTCAAGTGTCCCACAGAAGGAATCTTTGCAGTCTGGAGCATCTCACAACTCCCATTGTGGGAAAATCTACATGGCCTCTTCAGACGCTCCACTTTATAAAGGGGCCATCATGGACAGAAACTCCAACCTGAGCAATCGTCTGATATTCACCCTGACTTCAGGTGCATGAGATCTTGATTCAGCTCTGCAGAGTGTGCCTTCTGTGCACTCACCCCCAAAACTAAGCCTAGCTTGTGTTCTCAGACTACCGTCCTCACACCCCTGCCCCAAAAGCCCTACAGATTGGCAATACTGGGGCCATAATGCAGCACACTGCCTGCCCTCCAGAAGAAAAACGTTGCCTTATGGAGCTACCTAGAAACCCGAATAAGGATCAACTGAATGCCACTCGACTGCACCCCAAATATGCAGTCTACCCTGTCTAATGCCTTGTCTGACACAGCATGAGCCCACACCTCCAGACCTACTCTCAACAGCTGGCCGCACACTGAGCTCATTGGACCCATCAGGTCCTTAGGTCTTCATGTCTTCCCAACCTCAGTTTTCGGGTTTCAGAACCAAGACCTAAACTCCAATCACTGTCCAGGGGTGAACGTGATGCAGAAATCACAACTCTTCCTTCGTTATGGCTGGAAACCTTGTGGTTGGCATATTCTCCAACGTTCAGTGTAGGAGAATCCAGCGTGGCCCATGAGGCACTTCCCATGCTTGAGGGCCTTGTTGGGCACAAATAGGCATTGTGACCCTCAGCATGAGCCCTGTCCTCAAGGAAGGCCTCTCAGTGTCTGAATCAAGAGCCCGCCTATTGGACTTGCCATGCCCCTAGGCCCCCAAACTTAAACAGAGGTGGGGATATCCAGTTGTCCCTCCCAAGGACTCTGCTCTGGAATCCCTCTTTTATTGGGACACTTGAGGTACATAAAATAAAATATAAAATAAAATAAAATAAAAAACAGAAAAGACTCCTCCAATCCCACAGAATGTACCCAAACTCTTGGGATCGGGTCAAATCCTCAGAGAAGGAAAGCCATCCACAACCCATGAGGCCACGCCAGCATTCCACCCACATTGTTGACACAAATCCAGAGACAAAACCTGAGCAAGCACCTCAAACTCACCCTTTTTCATATCCCTAAGTGTTATCACAGTCTGTAGATTGGGCGTGCCATACCTATGTCCCCAGCCTAAGCGGAGTTTGTGTTTTCAGACTTTTGTCCCCACAGGCCTAGCCCACACACCCTCAATGCTGGGCCCCTAGAGCCAAACTCAGAACTGTGCCTGCCCTCTCCAGGGGATTTCTGCCCATTCCATTGGCCACAACCCTATAGATTAGGAGAAACTCCAAAGTCCCGAGGCCATCCCAATATTATAGGCTGCCCAAGACAAACAGGGGCGATCTGACACAAGCTGAGCAACTACATCCCCTCAGATCCTTAGACACGTATACTCAGGAAAGAGTTTGAACCGGACAGGCACCTAGGCCCTAATCATATCGATTGCTTTTGTTTCCAGTCATCTCTCCTCAGAGGCCTGGTTTCCAATACCAGCATATGGGAGATTCCTTAGGCACTCATCAAAACAATTCTCTTCTCTACATAGGAAACGTACTCTTTAGAGCCCATCAAAACCTCCGGTTATGAACATCCCTCAAGGCCCCGGATCAAGCACCCCATTCCAAGGTCTACATGGACACAAATGCACATTATGAGCCATCCTCAACTCACCCATTTCAACACACCCGCCTCGGTTGCTCCCCTAGATCCAGCAGATCGAACTTGCCTTGGCGCTATGAGACACCTGGAATGGGAGGCAGGCTGCCCAGGCATCCATCCTGAGAACCCTGCTCTGGATAACTTCCTTATGGGATGTCCTGGAGCCATCCAACAGGTCTCGACTGTCCCACAGAAGGAATCATTGCGGTTTGGAGCATCTCACTATTCCCATCGTGGGAAAACCTCCATGTCCTCGTGACACCGTCCCCTTCATGAAGGGGCGTCATGGACAGAAACTCAGACGTAAGCCAACGTCTGATCCTAGCTCTGTCTTCAGGCATACGGGATCTCGAATCATCTCTGCAGAGGGTGCCTGCTGTCCCGACACCCCGAAATCTAAGTCTGGCTTGTGTTCTCAGAATTTTTTTCTCACACTCCTGGCCCACAAGCCTTCCAGTTTGGGAATTCTGGAGCCACTATGTGGCACTGTGTCTTCCCTCCAGAAGAAAAACGTTGCCCTCTGGGGCTACCCAGTAACCACAAATGAGTACCATCCTGCACGAAACTCGACTGCACCCCAATGATACAATCTAGCCTGGGCACTAATTCCCTGTCTGCCACAGCCTGAGCCTGCACCTCCCAACCCACACTCAACAGCTGGCCGAACACTGAGCACATCAGCCACACCATGGCCTTAGGTCTTCATCTCTTCCCAACCTCAGTTTTCAGGCTTCAGAACCTAGACCTTAAATCCAATCACAGTCCAGGAGTGAAAGTGTTGCAGAAATTAGAACTCCTTCTTCCCCATGGCCAGAAAACTTGTGGTTGCCATATTGTGCAACGTTCCCTGTAGGAGAAACCAGCATGGTACATTAGGCCACGCCCTGACTTGAGGGGCTCCTTGGGCACAAAAACACATTGTGAAACTCAGTGTGAGACCTATCATCAAGGAAGGCCTCTCAGTGTCTGGACCAAGAGCCCACATATGGGGCTTACCATGTTCTTAGGTCCCAATGTTAACCAGAGGTCTGGTTGTCCAGTCGCCCCTCCCCAGGACTCTGCTCTGGAATCCCTCTTTTGGTGGTCCACCTTAGGTAAAAAAAAAAAATAATAATAATAATAAAATAAACAAAAAAACAAGAAAGGCCTCCTCCCTTCCCACAGAATGACCCCAAACTCTTGGGATCGGGTCAAATCCCCAGAAAGGGAGCCTCATCGATGGCCCATGAGGACACCCCGACATTCCATGGCAATCGGTGACACATTTCCAGAAAAAAAAAAAAAAAAAAAGCATGAGCCAGCACCTCACATTCGCCCTTTGTTCATATCCCAAAGAGTTCTCCTCACGGTCTATAGATCGGGCCGGCCATATCTACATCCCCCAACCTAAGAGGAGTTTGTGTTTTCAGACTTTTGTCCAAATAGCCCTGGACCACACACGCTCCACACTTGGGTCCCTGGAGCCACACCTCAGGACTGTGCTTCCCTTTCAAGGGAATTCTTCCCATTCCATTGGCCACAACCTTGCAAATGAGGAAAAACCTCCAAAGTCACCGAGGCCATCCCAATAGTGTAGGCCGCCCAGGACAAACAGGGGTGATCTCAAACCAGCCGAGCAACTAGCTCCACTCAGACAACAGATGTCCCCAGAGAACAATATTGAACCGGACAGGCCCCTAGGCCCTAATCAGATCCATTGCTTTGGTTTTTAGGCATCTCTCCTCAGAGGCCTCGTTTCCAATACCAGCATATGGTGGTTTCCTGAGGCACCAATAAGAACAAATCTCGTCTCCCCATGGAAAACTTGCTCATTGGAGCTTTGTCATAACCTCTGGTTAGGAGAATCCTTCAGGGCCCTGGTGCCACTGCCCCATACCAAGGTCTCCATGGACTCAAACCAACATTAAGACCATCCTCAGGAAAGTCCATTTCAACTCAGCCCCCTCTCTTGCTACCCCATGCCAGCAGATCAAACGTTTCTTGTTGCTAGGAGACAATTGGAATGTGAGGCTGGCTGCCCAGGCATCCATACTTAGAACCCTGTTCTGGAAAAATACCTTATAAGATGTCCTGGAGCCATCCAACAAATCTTAATTGTCCCACAGAAGGAATCCTTGCGGTTTGGAGCATCTCACAACTCCAATAGTGGGAAAACCCCCATGGGCTCATAATGTACCCCCTTCATGAAGGGGCCAACATGGACAGAAACTCAAACCTGAGCCAAAGTCTGATCCTCGACCTGACTTCAGACGCATGAGATGTCAATTCAGCTCTGCAGAGTGTGCCTGCCATGTCCTTGCCCCGAAACCTAAGCCTAGCTTGTGTTCTCAGACTTCCGTCCTCACTCTCCTGGCCCAAAAGCCCTCCAGTTTGGGAATTCCGATGCCACAATGCAGAACTCTTCCTGCCCTCCAGAAGAAAAACTTTGCCCTATGCTGCTAATAAGAAACCCCAAATGATTTTCTAATGCATGCCACTCGATTGTAAAGCAATTATACAGCCTACCCTGTATACTAATGCCCTGTCTGGCACAGCCTGAGACAAGACATCCCAAACGACACCCAGACAGCTGGCCCCAACCTGGACACATAGGACCCGCTATGGCTGTAGGTCGTCATCTCTTCCCAACCTCGGTTTTCAGGCTTCAGAACCTAGACCTTATCTCTAATCACTGCCCAGGGGAGAACGTGATGAAGAAATTACAATTCCTCCTTCCCCATGGCCAGAAACCTTGTGGTTGGCATGTTGTCCAACGTTCAATGTGGGAAATTCTGCTTTGTCCGAAAGGCCACGCCAGTGCTTGAGGGCCGCCTAGGGCACAGACATGCATTGTGACCTGCAGCGTGAGTACCGTATTAAAGTAACGCCTCTCAGTGGCTGGACCAAGATCCTGCATATGGGGTTGTCATATCCATAGGCCCCCCGGCTTAACCAGAGGGCGAGTATTCCAGTTGTCAGTACCCACTGCTATGCTCTAGATTCCCTCTACAGGGGAGACACATGAAGCAGAAAACAGGACACTTCCCTTCCCACAGAATGACCCCAAACACTTGGGGGCTGGACAACTACCAGAGAGGGAGTCTTCTACGACCCATGAGGCAACTCCTACATTAAACGGCCATTGTGGACAAAACATCCAGATACAAAAGCCTGAGTGACTGCCTCCCTCTCACCCTTCTTTCATATCCAGAGGAGCTCCCCTCATGGACTGTAGATCAGGCCTGCCGTAACCTCGGCCCCAACCCTGAGCTGAGTTAGGGTTTTTGGATGTCTGTCTGCACAGCCATGGCCCACACAGCCTCCAGGCTGGGGTCTCTGGAGCCACACCACAGAACTGTGCCTGCTCTCTCCTAAGAAACTGCCCATTCCATTGGCCACAACTCTACAAAATAGTAGAAACCACAAGGTCCCCAAGGACATCCCACTACCGCAAGCTGCACTGGACAAATTGGGGCATTATGACACAAGCTGAGCAACTACTACCTCCATGCAGACACACAGACAGATATCCGCAGAGACAGAAGATTGAACCAGACAGGCCCCTAGGCCCTATTATGAACTCTTGCTTTGGTGTCCAGGTATCACTCCTCAGAGGCCTGCGTTCGAAGACCAGCATACGGGGCTTTCCTGAGGCACCAGACAGAAGACCTCTCATCTCCACATGGGAAGCTTCCTTGTTGGAGTTGTGTCAAGCCCTTTGGGTTGGAGAATCCTGCAGAGTCCCTTAGCTACTGCCACATTCCAAGGTCTCCATGGCCACCAACCCACATTATGACTCATCCTCAGGAGAGTCCATTTAAACTCAGCCTTCTGGGTAGCTCACCCAAGAGCCCGCAGATTGAGCGTGCCTTGTCTCGACCAGGCAATGGGAAGGTGAGTTGGCGTTTCTCGGCATCCATGCTTAGGACCCTGCTCTCGAGTCTTTCTGTATGGGGCATCCTGGAACCATCCAATAGTACTCGACTGTCCTGAAGAAGGAAACTTTGAAGTTTGGAGCAGCTCACAACTCCCAGCGTAGGGAAACCTCCCTGGCCTCATGACGCCCCCACCCCCTTCATGTAAGGGGCCGTCATAGACACAAACTCCAGCTTGAGGCAACATCTGATACTCGCCCTGACCTCACCTGCAGGAGATCTCGATTCAGCCTCTGCAGAGTGGGCCTGCCATGCTCTTGGCCCCAAAACTCGTGCCTGCTTGTGTTTTCATACATCCTTCCTCACAATCCTGGCCACACCCCTCCAGTTTGGCAATTCTGGAGACACAATGCAGCACTCTGCCTGCCCTCCAGAAGAAAAATGTTGCTCTATAGGGGTAACTGGAAATGACAAATGAGTAACAACCTGCATGCCACTCGACCATACCCCAATTATACAGTCTAGCCTGTGCACTAAAGCCCTGTCTGACACAGCCTGAGGGCAGACCTCCAGTCCAACACCCAGACAGCTGGCCGTACACAGAGCATATCACACCCACAATGGCTTTAGGCCATCATCTCAACCCAACCTCAGTTTTCACCTTCAGAACCTAGGCCTTATCTCCACTCACTGCTCAGGAGTGAACGTGATGCAAGAATCAGAACTTCTCCTTCGCCTTGGCAAGAAACCTAGTGGTTGGCATGTTGTCCAATGTTCATTGTAGGAGAAAGCAGCGTGGACTATGAGGCCCCACCTAACCCTGAGGGCCACAATTTGCACAAACACACATTGTGACCCTCAGCGTGAGCCCTATCCTCATGTAAAGCGTCTTAGTGACTGGAACAACAGCCCACATATTGGGCTTGCCAAGCCCCTAGTCCCCCAATCTCAACCAGAGTTCGAGATGTCTAGTCACCCCTACTCAGGGCTCTACTCTGGAATCCCTCTTAGGTGGAACACCTGAGGTAAAAAAAAAAAAAAAAAAAGGACTATTCCCATCCACAGAATGATCCCAACCCCTTGGGATCAGGCCAAATCAACAGAGAAAGAATTGTTCATGGCCCTTGAAGACACCCCGACATTCCACGGCCACCTTTGACACAAAATCCAGAGACAAAAGCTTGAGCAAGCGCCACATACTCGCCCTTTGTTCATAGCCCGGAAAATTCTCACTGTCTGTAGATCGAGCCTTCATACATATAACCCCAAACCTAAGCTGAGTTTGTGTTTTCAGACTTCTGTCCCCACAGTCCTGGCCCACACACCATCCAAGCTGGGGCCCCTGGAGACACACCTCAGGACTGTGGCTTCCCTCTCCAGGGGAATTCTGCCATTTCCATTGGCCACAACCCTATAGATTAGGAGAATCCTCCAAACTCCCCAAGGCCATCCCAATAGTGTTGGCTGCCCAGGACAAACAGGAATGATCTTTCACAATTTAGGAAACTACTTCCACTCAGACCCAGAGACAGATATTCCCATAGAATAAGATTGAACTGGACAGGCACTTAGGCTCTAATCAGATCCATTGCTTTTGTTTCCAGGCATCTCTCCTCAGAGGCCTGGTTTCCAATACCAGCATACGGGGGATTACTGAGGCACTCATCAGAAAAATCTCATCTCCACATAGGAAATGTACTCTTTGGAGCTCTATAAAAACCTCTGTTTAGGAGATCTTTCAGGGCCCCGGATCAAGCACCCCATTCCAAGGTCTCCATGGACTTAAACCCGCATTATGATCTATTGTCGGGAGAGTCCATGTCAACTCAACCCCCTTGGTTTCTCCCCCAGGGCCTGCAGATCAAACCTGCCTTGTTGCTAGGAGACAACTAGAATGGGAGGCGGGCTGCCCAGGCATCCATCCTTAGAACCCTACTCTGCAGTCGTTCCACATGGGACATCCTAGAGCCATCCAACAGGTCTCAAGTGTCCCACAGAAGGAATCTTTGCAGTCTGGAGCATCTCACAACTCCCATTGTGGGAAAATCTACATGGCCTCTTGAGACGCTCCACTTTATAAAGGGGCCATCATGGACAGAAACTCCAACCTGAGCAATCGTCTGATATTCACCCTGACTTCAGGTGCATGAGATCTTGATTCAGCTCTGCAGAGTGTGCCTTCTGTGCACTCACCCCCAAAACTAAGCCTAGCTTGTGTTCTCAGACTACCGTCCTCACACCCCTGCCCCAAAAGCCCTACAGATTGGCAATACTGGGGCCATAATGCAGCACACTGCCTGCCCTCCAGAAGAAAAACGTTGCCTTATGGAGCTACCTAGAAACCCGAATAAGGATCAACTGAACGCCACTCGACTGCACCCCAAATATACAGTCTACCCTGTCTAATGCCTTGTCTGACACAGCATGAGCCCACACCTCCAGACCTACGCTCAACAGCTGGCCACACACTGAGCTCATTGGACCCATCAGGTCCTTAGGTCTTCATCTCTTCCAACCTCAGTTTTCAGGTTTCAGAACCTAGACCTAAACTCCAATCACTGTCCAGGGGTGAACGTGATGCAGAAATCACAACTCTTCCTTCGTTATGGCTGGAAACCTTGTGGTTGGCATATTCTCCAACTTTCAGTGTAGGAGAATCCAGCGTGGCCCATGAGGCACTTCCCATGCTTGAGGGCCTTGTTGGGCACAAATAGGCATTGTGACCCTCAGCATGAGCCGTGTCCTCAAGGAAGGCCTATCAGTGTCTGAATCAAGAGCCCGCCTTTTGGACTTGCCATGCCCCTAGGCCCTCAAACATAAACAGAGGTGGGGATATCCAGTTGTCCCTCCCAAGGACTCTGCTCTGGAATCCCTCTTTTATTGGGACACTTGAGGTACATAAAATAAAATATAAAATAAAATAAAATAAAAAACAGAAAAGACTCCTCCCATCCCACAGAATGTACCCAAACTCTTGGGATCGGGTCAAATCCTCAGAGAAGGAAAGCCATCCACAACCCATGAGGCCACGCCAGCATTCCACCCACATTGTTGACACAAATCCAGAGACAAAACCTGAGCAAGCACCTCAAACTCACCCTTTTTCATATCCCTAAGTGTTATCACGGTCTGTAGATTGGGCGTGCCATACCTATGTCCCCAATCCTAAGCGGAGTTTGTGTTTTCAGACATTTGTCCCCACAGGCCTGGCCCACACACCCTCAAGGCTGGGCCCCTAGAGCCAAACTAAGAACTGTGCCTGCCCTCTCCAGGGGATTTCTGCCCATTCCATTGGCCACAACCCTATAGATTAGGAGAAACTCCAAAGTCCCGAGGCCATCCCAATATTATAGGCTGCCCAAGACAAACAGGGGCGATCTGACACAAGCTGAGCAACTACATCCCCTCAGATCCTTAGACACGTATACTCAGGAAAGAGTTTGAACCGGACAGGCACCTAGGCCCTAATCATATCGATTGCTTTTGTTTCCAGTCATCTCTCCTCAGAGGCCTGGTTTCCAATACCAGCATATGGGAGATTCCTTAGGCACTCATCAAAACAATTCTCTTCTCTACATAGGAAACGTACTCTTTAGAGCCCATCAAAACCTCCGGTTATGAACATCCCTCAAGGCCCCGGATCAAGCACCCCATTCCAAGGTCTACATGGACACAAATGCACATTATGAGCCATCCTCAACTCACCCATTTCAACACACCCGCCTCGGTTGCTCCCCTAGATCCAGCAGATCGAACTTGCCTTGGCGCTATGAGACACCTGGAATGGGAGGCAGGCTGCCCAGGCATCCATCCTGAGAACCCTGCTCTGGATAACTTCCTTATGGGATGTCCTGGAGCCATCCAACAGGTCTCGACTGTCCCACAGAAGGAATCATTGCGGTTTGGAGCATCTCACTATTCCCATCGTGGGAAAACCTCCATGTCCTCGTGACACCGTCCCCTTCATGAAGGGGCGTCATGGACAGAAACTCAGACGTAAGCCAACGTCTGATCCTAGCTCTGTCTTCAGGCATACGGGATCTCGAATCATCTCTGCAGAGGGTGCCTGCTGTCCCGACACCCCGAAATCTAAGTCTGGCTTGTGTTCTCAGAATTTTTTTCTCACACTCCTGGCCCACAAGCCTTCCAGTTTGGGAATTCTGGAGCCACTATGTGGCACTGTGTCTTCCCTCCAGAAGAAAAACGTTGCCCTCTGGGGCTACCCAGTAACCACAAATGAGTACCATCCTGCACGAAACTCGACTGCACCCCAATGATACAATCTAGCCTGGGCACTAATTCCCTGTCTGCCACAGCCTGAGCCTGCACCTCCCAACCCACACTCAACAGCTGGCCGAACACTGAGCACATCAGCCACACCATGGCCTTAGGTCTTCATCTCTTCCCAACCTCAGTTTTCAGGCTTCAGAACCTAGACCTTAAATCCAATCACAGTCCAGGAGTGAAAGTGTTGCAGAAATTAGAACTCCTTCTTCCCCATGGCCAGAAAACTTGTGGTTGCCATATTGTGCAACGTTCCCTGTAGGAGAAACCAGCATGGTACATTAGGCCACGCCCTGACTTGAGGGGCTCCTTGGGCACAAAAACACATTGTGAAACTCAGTGTGAGACCTATCATCAAGGAAGGCCTCTCAGTGTCTGGACCAAGAGCCCACATATGGGGCTTACCATGTTCTTAGGTCCCAATGTTAACCAGAGGTCTGGTTGTCCAGTCGCCCCTCCCCAGGACTCTGCTCTGGAATCCCTCTTTTGGTGGTCCACCTTAGGTAAAAAAAAAAAAATAATAATAATAATAAAATAAACAAAAAAACAAGAAAGGCCTCCTCCCTTCCCACAGAATGACCCCAAACTCTTGGGATCGGGTCAAATCCCCAGAAAGGGAGCCTCATCGATGGCCCATGAGGACACCCCGACATTCCATGGCAATCGGTGACACATTTCCAGAAAAAAAAAAAAAAAAAAAGCATGAGCCAGCACCTCACATTCGCCCTTTGTTCATATCCCAAAGAGTTCTCCTCACGGTCTATAGATCGGGCCGGCCATATCTACATCCCCCAACCTAAGAGGAGTTTGTGTTTTCAGACTTTTGTCCAAATAGCCCTGGACCACACACGCTCCACACTTGGGTCCCTGGAGCCACACCTCAGGACTGTGCTTCCCTTTCAAGGGAATTCTTCCCATTCCATTGGCCACAACCTTGCAAATGAGGAAAAACCTCCAAAGTCACCGAGGCCATCCCAATAGTGTAGGCCGCCCAGGACAAACAGGGGTGATCTCAAACCAGCTGAGCAACTAGCTCCACTCAGACAACAGATGTCCCCAGAGAACAATATTGAACCGGACAGGCCCCTAGGCCCTAATCAGATCCATTGCTTTGGTTTTTAGGCATCTCTCCTCAGAGGCCTCGTTTCCAATACCAGCATATGGTGGTTTCCTGAGGCACCAATAAGAACAAATCTCGTCTCCCCATGGAAAACTTGCTCATTGGAGCTTTGTCATAACCTCTGGTTAGGAGAATCCTTCAGGGCCCTGGTGCCACTGCCCCATACCAAGGTCTCCATGGACTCAAACCAACATTAAGACCATCCTCAGGAAAGTCCATTTCAACTCAGCCCCCTCTCTTGCTACCCCATGCCAGCAGATCAAACGTTTCTTGTTGCTAGGAGACAATTGGAATGTGAGGCTGGCTGCCCAGGCATCCATACTTAGAACCCTGTTCTGGAAAAATACCTTATAAGATGTCCTGGAGCCATCCAACAAATCTTAATTGTCCCACAGAAGGAATCCTTGCGGTTTGGAGCATCTCACAACTCCAATAGTGGGAAAACCCCCATGGGCTCATAATGTACCCCCTTCATGAAGGGGCCAACATGGACAGAAACTCAAACCTGAGCCAAAGTCTGATCCTCGACCTGACTTCAGACGCATGAGATGTCAATTCAGCTCTGCAGAGTGTGCCTGCCATGTCCTTGCCCCGAAACCTAAGCCTAGCTTGTGTTCTCAGACTTCCGTCCTCACTCTCCTGGCCCAAAAGCCCTCCAGTTTGGGAATTCCGATGCCACAATGCAGAACTCTTCCTGCCCTCCAGAAGAAAAACTTTGCCCTATGCTGCTAATAAGAAACCCCAAATGATTTTCTAATGCATGCCACTTGATTGTAAAGCAATTATACAGCCTACCCTGTATACTAATGCCCTGTCTGGCACAGCCTGAGACAAGACATCCCAAACGACACCCAGACAGCTGGCCCCAACCTGGACACATAGGACCCGCTATGGCTGTAGGTCGTCATCTCTTCCCAACCTCGGTTTTCAGGCTTCAGAACCTAGACCTTATCTCTAATCACTGCCCAGGGGAGAACGTGATGAAGAAATTACAATTCCTCCTTCCCCATGGCCAGAAACCTTGTGGTTGGCATGTTGTCCAACGTTCAATGTGGGAAATTCTGCTTTGTCCGAAAGGCCACGCCAGTGCTTGAGGGCCGCCTAGGGCACAGACATGCATTGTGACCTGCAGCGTGAGTACCGTATTAAAGTAACGCCTCTCAGTGGCTGGACCAAGATCCTGCATATGGGGTTGTCATATCCATAGGCCCCCCGGCTTAACCAGAGGGCGAGTATTCCAGTTGTCAGTACCCACTGCTATGCTCTAGATTCCCTCTACAGGGGAGACACATGAAGCAGAAAACAGGACACTTCCCTTCCCACAGAATGACCCCAAACACTTGGGGGCTGGACAACTACCAGAGAGGGAGTCTTCTACGACCCATGAGGCAACTCCTACATTAAACGGCCATTGTGGACAAAACATCCAGATACAAAAGCCTGAGTGACTGCCTCCCTCTCACCCTTCTTTCATATCCAGAGGAGCTCCCCTCATGGACTGTAGATCAGGCCTGCCGTAACCTCGGCCCCAACCCTGAGCTGAGTTAGGGTTTTTGGATGTCTGTCTGCACAGCCATGGCCCACACAGCCTCCAGGCTGGGGTCTCTGGAGCCACACCACAGAACTGTGCCTGCTCTCTCCTAAGAAACTGCCCATTCCATTGGCCACAACTCTACAAAATAGTAGAAACCACAAGGTCCCCAAGGACATCCCACTACCGCAAGCTGCACTGGACAAATTGGGGCATTATGACACAAGCTGAGCAACTACTACCTCCATGCAGACACACAGACAGATATCCGCAGAGACAGAAGATTGAACCAGACAGGCCCCTAGGCCCTATTATGAACTCTTGCTTTGGTGTCCAGGTATCACTCCTCAGAGGCCTGCGTTCGAAGACCAGCATACGGGGCTTTCCTGAGGCACCAGACAGAAGACCTCTCATCTCCACATGGGAAGCTTCCTTGTTGGAGTTGTGTCAAGCCCTTTGGGTTGGAGAATCCTGCAGAGTCCCTTAGCTACTGCCACATTCCAAGGTCTCCATGGCCACCAACCCACATTATGACTCATCCTCAGGAGAGTCCATTTAAACTCAGCCTTCTGGGTAGCTCACCCAAGAGCCCGCAGATTGAGCGTGCCTTGTCTCGACCAGGCAATGGGAAGGTGAGTTGGCGTTTCTCGGCATCCATGCTTAGGACCCTGCTCTCGAGTCTTTCTGTATGGGGCATCCTGGAACCATCCAATAGTACTCGACTGTCCTGAAGAAGGAAACTTTGAAGTTTGGAGCAGCTCACAACTCCCAGCGTAGGGAAACCTCCCTGGCCTCATGACGCCCCCACCCCCTTCATGTAAGGGGCCGTCATAGACACAAACTCCAGCTTGAGGCAACATCTGATACTCGCCCTGACCTCACCTGCAGGAGATCTCGATTCAGCCTCTGCAGAGTGGGCCTGCCATGCTCTTGGCCCCAAAACTCGTGCCTGCTTGTGTTTTCATACATCCTTCCTCACAATCCTGGCCACACCCCTCCAGTTTGGCAATTCTGGAGACACAATGCAGCACTCTGCCTGCCCTCCAGAAGAAAAATGTTGCTCTATAGGGGTAACTGGAAATGACAAATGAGTAACAACCTGCATGCCACTCGACCATACCCCAATTATACAGTCTAGCCTGTGCACTAAAGCCCTGTCTGACACAGCCTGAGGGCAGACCTCCAGTCCAACACCCAGACAGCTGGCCGTACACAGAGCATATCACACCCACAATGGCTTTAGGCCATCATCTCAACCCAACCTCAGTTTTCACCTTCAGAACCTAGGCCTTATCTCCACTCACTGCTCAGGAGTGAACGTGATGCAAGAATCAGAACTTCTCCTTCGCCTTGGCAAGAAACCTAGTGGTTGGCATGTTGTCCAATGTTCATTGTAGGAGAAAGCAGCGTGGACTATGAGGCCCCACCTAACCCTGAGGGCCACAATTTGCACAAACACACATTGTGACCCTCAGCGTGAGCCCTATCCTCATGTAAAGCGTCTTAGTGACTGGAACAACAGCCCACATATTGGGCTTGCCAAGCCCCTAGTCCCCCAATCTCAACCAGAGTTCGAGATGTCTAGTCACCCCTACTCAGGGCTCTACTCTGGAATCCCTCTTAGGTGGAACACCTGAGGTAAAAAAAAAAAAAAAAAAAGGACTATTCCCATCCACAGAATGATCCCAACCCCTTGGGATCAGGCCAAATCAACAGAGAAAGAATTGTTCATGGCCCTTGAAGACACCCCGACATTCCACGGCCACCTTTGACACAAAATCCAGAGACAAAAGCTTGAGCAAGCGCCACATACTCGCCCTTTGTTCATAGCCCGGAAAATTCTCACTGTCTGTAGATCGAGCCTTCATACATATAACCCCAAACCTAAGCTGAGTTTGTGTTTTCAGACTTCTGTCCCCACAGTCCTGGCCCACACACCATCCAAGCTGGGGCCCCTGGAGACACACCTCAGGACTGTGGCTTCCCTCTCCAGGGGAATTCTGCCATTTCCATTGGCCACAACCCTATAGATTAGGAGAATCCTCCAAACTCCCCAAGGCCATCCCAATAGTGTTGGCTGCCCAGGACAAACAGGAATGATCTTTCACAATTTAGGAAACTACTTCCACTCAGACCCAGAGACAGATATTCCCATAGAATAAGATTGAACTGGACAGGCACTTAGGCTCTAATCAGATCCATTGCTTTTGTTTCCAGGCATCTCTCCTCAGAGGCCTGGTTTCCAATACCAGCATACGGGGGATTACTGAGGCACTCATCAGAAAAATCTCATCTCCACATAGGAAATGTACTCTTTGGAGCTCTATAAAAACCTCTGTTTAGGAGATCTTTCAGGGCCCCGGATCAAGCACCCCATTCCAAGGTCTCCATGGACTTAAACCCGCATTATGATCTATTGTCGGGAGAGTCCATGTCAACTCAACCCCCTTGGTTTCTCCCCCAGGGCCTGCAGATCAAACCTGCCTTGTTGCTAGGAGACAACTAGAATGGGAGGCGGGCTGCCCAGGCATCCATCCTTAGAACCCTACTCTGCAGTCGTTCCACATGGGACATCCTAGAGCCATCCAACAGGTCTCAAGTGTCCCACAGAAGGAATCTTTGCAGTCTGGAGCATCTCACAACTCCCATTGTGGGAAAATCTACATGGCCTCTTGAGACGCTCCACTTTATAAAGGGGCCATCATGGACAGAAACTCCAACCTGAGCAATCGTCTGATATTCACCCTGACTTCAGGTGCATGAGATCTTGATTCAGCTCTGCAGAGTGTGCCTTCTGTGCACTCACCCCCAAAACTAAGCCTAGCTTGTGTTCTCAGACTACCGTCCTCACACCCCTGCCCCAAAAGCCCTACAGATTGGCAATACTGGGGCCATAATGCAGCACACTGCCTGCCCTCCAGAAGAAAAACGTTGCCTTATGGAGCTACCTAGAAACCCGAATAAGGATCAACTGAACGCCACTCGACTGCACCCCAAATATACAGTCTACCCTGTCTAATGCCTTGTCTGACACAGCATGAGCCCACACCTCCAGACCTACGCTCAACAGCTGGCCACACACTGAGCTCATTGGACCCATCAGGTCCTTAGGTCTTCATCTCTTCCAACCTCAGTTTTCAGGTTTCAGAACCTAGACCTAAACTCCAATCATTGTCCAGGGGTGAACGTGATGCAGAAATCACAACTCTTCCTTCGTTATGGCTGGAAACCTTGTGGTTGGCATATTCTCCAACTTTCAGTGTAGGAGAATCCAGCGTGGCCCATGAGGCACTTCCCATGCTTGAGGGCCTTGTTGGGCACAAATAGGCATTGTGACCCTCAGCATGAGCCGTGTCCTCAAGGAAGGCCTATCAGTGTCTGAATCAAGAGCCCGCCTTTTGGACTTGCCATGCCCCTAGGCCCTCAAACATAAACAGAGGTGGGGATATCCAGTTGTCCCTCCCAAGGACTCTGCTCTGGAATCCCTCTTTTATTGGGACACTTGAGGTACATAAAATAAAATATAAAATAAAATAAAATAAAAAACAGAAAAGACTCCTCCCATCCCACAGAATGTACCCAAACTCTTGGGATCGGGTCAAATCCTCAGAGAAGGAAAGCCATCCACAACCCATGAGGCCACGCCAGCATTCCACCCACATTGTTGACACAAATCCAGAGACAAAACCTGAGCAAGCACCTCAAACTCACCCTTTTTCATATCCCTAAGTGTTATCACGGTCTGTAGATTGGGCGTGCCATACCTATGTCCCCAATCCTAAGCGGAGTTTGTGTTTTCAGACATTTGTCCCCACAGGCCTGGCCCACACAGCCTCAAGGCTGGGCCCCTAGAGCCAAACTAAGAACTGTGCCTGCCCTCTCCATGGGATTTCTGCCCATTCCATTGGCCACAACCCTATAGATTAGGAGAAACTCCAAAGTCCTGAGGCCATTCCAATATTATAGGCTGCCCAGGACAAACAGGGGCGATCTGACACAAGCTGAGCAACTACATCCCCTCAGATCCTTAGACACGTATCCACAGGAAAGAGATTGAACCGGACAGGCACCTAGGACCTAATCATCTCGATTGCTTTTGTTTCCAGTCATCTCTCCTCAGAGGCCTGGTTTCCAATACCAGCATATGGGAGATTCCTTAGGCACTGATCAAAACAATTCTCTTCTCTACATAGGAAACGTACTCTTTAGAGGCCATCAAAACCTCCGGTTATGAACATCCCTCAAGGCCCCGGATCAAGGACCCCATTCCAAGGTCTACATCGACACAAATGCACATTATGACCCATCCTCAACTCACCCATTTCAACACACCCACCTCGGATGCTCCCCTAGATCCAGCAGTCGAACTTGCCTTGGCGCTATGAGACACCTGGAATGGGAGGCAGGCTGCCCAGGCATCCATCCTTAGAACCCTGCTCTGGATAACTTCCTTATGGGATGTCCTGGAGCCATCCCACAGGTCTCGACTGTCCCACAGAAGGAATCATTGCGGTTTGGAGCATCTCACAATTCCCATCGTGGGAAAACCTCCATGTCCTCGCGACACCGTCCCCTTCATGAAGGGGCGTCATTAACTGAAACTCCGACTTAAGCCAACGTCTGATCCTAGCTCTGACTTCAGGCATACGGGATCTCGAATCATCTCTGCAGAGGGTGCCTGCCGTCCCCTCACCCCGAAATCTAAGTCTGGCTTGTGTTCTCAGAATTTTTTTTCACACTCCTGGCTCACAAGCCTTCCAGTTTGGGAATTCTGGAGCCACTATGTGGCACTGTGTCTTCCCTCCAGAAGAAAAACGTTGCCCTCTGGGGCTACCCAGTAACCACAAATGAGTACCATCCTGCACGAAACTCGACTGCACCCCAATGATACAGTCTAGCCTGGGCACTAATTCCCTGTCTGCCACAGCCTGAGCCTGCACCTCCCAATCCACACTCAACAGCTGGCCGAACACTGAGCACATCAGCCACACCATGGCCTTAGGTCTTCATCTCTTCCCAACCTCAGTTTTCAGGCTTCAGAACCTAGACCTTAAATCCAATCACAGTCCAGGAGTGAAATTGTTGCAGAAATTAGAACTCCTTCTTCCCAATGGCCAGAAAACTTGTGGTTGCCATATTGTGCAATGTTCCGTGTAGGTGAAACCAGCATGGTACATTAGGCCACGCCCTGACTTGAGGGGCTCCTTGGGCACAAAAACACATTGGAAACTCAGTGTGAGACCTATCCTCAAGGAAGGCCTCTCAGTGTCTGGACCAAGAGCCCACATATGGGGCTTGCCAGGTTCTTAGGTCCCAATGTTAACCAGAGGTCTGGTTGTCCAGTCGCCCCTCCCCAGGACTCTGCTCTGGAATCCCTCTTTTGGTGGTCCACCTTAGGTAAAAAAAAATAATAATAATAATAAAAAAAATAAACAAAAAAACAAGAAAGGCCTCCTCCCTTCCCACAGAATGACCCCAAACTCTTGGGATCGGGTCAAATCCCCAGAAAGGGTGCCTCATCAATGGCCCATGAGGACACCCCGACATTCCATGGCAATCGGTGACACATTTCCAGAAAAAAAAAAAAAAAAAGCATGAGCCAGCACCTCACATTCGCCCTTTGTTCATATCCCGAAGAGTTCTCCTCACGGTCTATAGATCGGGCCGGCCATACATACATCCTCCAAACTAGTGGAGTTTGTGTTTTCAGACTTTTGTCCAAATAGCCCTGGACCACACACGCTCCACACTTGGGTCCCTGGAGCCACACCTCAGGACTGTGCTTCCCTTTCAAGGGAATTCTTCCCATTCCATTGGCCACAACCTTGCAAATGAGGAAAAACCTCCAAAGTCACCGAGGCCATCCCATTAGTGTAGGCCACCCAGGACAAACAGGGGTGATCTCAAACCAGCTGAGCAACTACCTCCCCTCAGACAACAGATGTCCCCAGAGAAGAATATTGAACCGGACAGGCCCCTAGGCCCTAATCAGATCCATTGCTTTGGTTTTTAGGCATCTCTCCTCAGAGGCCTCGTTTCCAATACCAGCATATGGTGGTTTCCTGAGGCACCAATAAGAACAAATCTCGTCTCCCCATGGAAAACTTGCTCATTGGAGCTTTGTCATAACCTCTGGTTAGGAGAATCCTTCAGGGCCCTGGTGCCACTGCCCCATACCAAGGTCTCCATGGACTCAAACCAACATTAAGACCATCCTCAGGAAAGTCCATTTCAACTCAGCCCCCTCTGTTGCTACCCCAAGCCAGCAGATCAAACGTTTCTTGTTGCTAGGAGACAATTGGAATGTGAGGCTGGCTTCCCAGGCATCCATACTTAGAACCCTGTTCTGGAAAAATACCTTATAAGACGTCCTGGAGCCATCCAACAAATCTTAATTGTCCCACAGAAGGAATCCTTGCGGTTTGGAGCATCTCACAACTCCAATAGTGGGAAAACCCCCATGGGCTCATAATGTACCCCCTTCATGAAGGGGCCAACATGGACAGAAACTGAAACCTGAGCCAAAGTCTGATCCTCGACCTAACTTCAGACGCATGAGATGTCAATTCAGCTCTGCAGAGTGTGCCTGCCATGTCCTTGCCCCGAAACCTAAGCCTAGCTTGTGTTTTCAGACTTCCGACCTCACTCTCCTGGCCCACAAGCCCTCCAGTTTAGGAATACCGATGCCACAATGCAGCACTCTGCCTGCCCTCCAGAAGAAAAACTTTGCCCTATGCTGCTAATAAGAAACCCCAAATGATTTTCTAATGCATGCCACTTGATTGTAAAGCAATTATACAGCCTACCCTGTATACTAATGCCCTGTCTGGCACAGCCTGAGACAAGTCATCCCAAACGACACCCAGACAGCTGGCCCCAACCTGGACACATAGGACCCGCTATGGCTGTAGGTCGTCATCTCTTCCCAACCTCGGTTTTCAGGCTTCAGAACCTAGACCTTATCTCCAATCACTGCCCAGGGGTGAACGTGATGCAGAAATTAGAATTCCTCCTTCCCCATGGCCAGAAACCTTGTGGTTGGCATGTTGCCCAACGTTCAATGTGGGAAATTCTGCATTGTCCGAAAGGCCACGCCAGTGCTTGAGGGCCGCCTAGGGCACAGACATGCATTGTGACCTGCAGCGTGAGTCCCGTATTAAAGTAACGCCTCTCAGAGGCTGCACCAAGATCTTGCATATGGGGCTTGTCATATCCGTAGGCCCCCAGGCTTAACCAGAGGGCGAGTATTCCAGTTGTCAGTACCCACTGCTATGTGCTAGATTCCCTCTACAGGGGGGACACATGAAGCAGAAAACAGGACACTTCCCTTCCCACAGAATGACCCCAAACACTTGGGGGCTGGACCAACTACCAGAGAGGGAGACTTCTACGACCCATGAGGCAACTCCTACATTAAACGGCCATTGTGGACAAAACATCCAGATACAAAAGCCTGAGCGACTGCCTCCCTCTCACCCTTCTTTCATATCCAGAGGAGCTCCCCTCATGGACTGTAGATCAGGCCTGCCGTAACCTCGGCCCCAACCCTGAGCTGAGTTAGGGTTTTTGGATGTCTGTCTGCACAGCCATGGCCCACACAGCCTTCAGGCTGGGGTCTCTGGAGCCACACCACAGAACTGTGCCTGCTCTCTCCTAAGAAACTGCCCATTCCATTGGCCACAACTCTACAAAATAGTAGAAACCTCAAGGTCCCCAAGGACATCCCACTACCGCAAGCCGCACTGGACAAATAGGGGCATTATGACACAAGCTGAGCAACTACTACCTCCATGCAGACACACAGACAGATATCCGCAGAGACAGAAGATTGAACCAGACAGGCCCCTAGGCCCTATTATGAACTCTTGCTTTGGTGTCCAGGTATCACTCCTCAGAGGCCTGCGTTCGAAGACCAGCATACGGGGCTTTCCTGAGGCACCAGACAGAAGACCTCTCATCTCCACATGGGAAGCTTCCTTGTTGGAGTTGTGTCAAGCCCTTCGGGTTGGAGAATCCTGCAGAGTCCCTTAGCTACTGCCACATTCCAAGGTCTCCATGGCCACTAAACCACGTTATGACTCATCCTCAGGAGAGTCCATTTAAACTCAGCCTTCTGGGTAGCTCACCCAAGAGCCCGCAGATTGAGCGTGCCTTGTCTCGACCAGGCAATGGGAAGGTGAGTTGGCGTTTCTCGGCATCCATGCTTAGGCCCCTGCTCTCGAGTCTTTCTGTATGGGGCATCAAGGGACCATCCAATAGTACTCGACTGTCCTGAAGAAGGAAACTTTGAAGTTTGGAGCTGCTCACAACTCCCAGCCTAGGGAAACCTCCCTGGCCTCATGACGCCCCCACCCCCTTCATGTAAGGGCCGTCATAGACACAAACTCCAGCTTGAGGCAACATCTGATACTCGCCCTGTCCTCACCTGCAGGAGATCTCGATTCAGCCTCTGCAGAGTGGGCCTGCCATGCTCTTGGCCCCAAAACTCGTGCTACCTTGTGTTTTCAGACTTCCTTCCTCACAATCCTGGCCACACCCCTCCAGTTTGGCAATTCTGAAGACACAATGCAGCACTCTGCCTGCCCTACAGAAGAAAAATGTTGCCCTATAGGGCTAAACGGAAACGCCAAATGAGTAACAACCTGCATGCCACTCGACCATACCCCAATTATACAGTCTAGCCTGTGCACTAAAGCCCTGTCTGACACAGCCTGAGAGCAGACCTCCAGTCCAACACCCAGACAGCTGGCCGTACACAGAGCATATCACACCCACAATGGCTTTAGGCCATCATCTCTACCCAACCTCAGTTTTCACCTTCAGAACCTAGACATTATCTCCACTCACTGCTCAGGAGTGAACGTGATGCAAGAATCAGAACTTCTCTTTTGCCTTGGCAAGAAACCTAGTGGTTGGCATGTTGTCCAATGTTCATTGTAAAAGAAAGCAGCATGGACTATGAGGTCCCACCTATCCCTGAGGGCCACAATTTGCACAAACACACATTGTGACCCTCAGCGTGAACCCTATCCTCATGTAAAGCCTCTTAGTGTGTGGCCAGAGGAATGGACACAGTTTCCCAGGAGACAGCAGGCACGGTCCTGTTGTATGGCTCCAGAGGACCAAGCCTAGAGGCTGTGGTTGCCAGGGTTGTGGGGACAGATGTCTGAAAAAGCAACTTGGCTCAGCTATGGGCCTAGGTAATGGCAGGCCTTATCTCCAGTCCGTGAGGGGAGATCCTCTGGATATCAAAGGAGGGCAAGTGGGAGGCAGTCGCTCAGGCTTTTGTCTCTGGGTGTTGCGTTCACAGTGGCCGTTCAGGATAGGGGTTGCTTCAGGGGCCGAGGCAGAGCCTTCCTCTCGGGGGATAGTCCAAGCTCCCTTGTGTTTGGGTTCATTCTGTGGGAAGGGAAAAGTACTGTTTTCTACCACAGCGAACCCCCCAGTAGAGGGACTCTAGAGCACAGTAGTGGGTTCCCTCAACTGGAATACACACCATCAAGGTTGTCCTGGGTGCCTATGGGCAAGGCAAGCCACATATGCGGGCTCATGGTCCAGTCACTGAGAGGCGTTACTTGAATAAGGTACTCACGTTGTGGGTCATTATGTGTGTTTGTGCCCAAGGCGGCCCTCACGCATGGGCGTTGCCTCATGGGCCATGCCGTTTTCTCCTACACTGAAGGGTTGACTCACTGCCAGCAGCAAATTTCTTGCCATGGGGATGAGGGGTTCTGACTTGTGCATCAGGTTCCCCCCTGTGCAGTGATTGGAGATAAGGTCTAGGTTCCGATGACTGAAAACCGAGTTTGGGAATGGATGGTGTCCTAAGACAGTGGCGGGTCCAATGTGCTGGGTGTGCAGCCAGCTGTGTTGGTGTCTGTTGGAAGGTCTGGGCTCAGGGTATTTGCGACAGACCATCAGTGTTTAAGGTAGCCTATGCAATTGGGGTGTTGCCATGGGCCAAGCAGTTTGATCCTCATTCGGGGTTCCTGGGCAGCACCATAGACAATGTTTTTCTCCTGGGAGGAAGGCAGAGTGCTTCATTGTGGCCCCAGAATTCCCAGTAGGGAGGGTATGTGGGCCAGGAGTGTGAGGACGGATGTCTGAAAACACAAGCTAGGGTGAGGATTGGAGCCAAGGGCAGAGCAGGCCCACTCTGCAGAGGCTGAATCAAAATCTTCTGCATCTGAAGTCAGGCTGAGTATCAGACGTTGGCTGAGGCTGGAGTATGTGTCCATGATGGCACTTTCATGAAGCGGGGGCCTCATGAGGCCAAGGAAGTTTTCCCACACTGAGTTTGGAGGTTGCCCCAAACCACAAGGTTTCATTCTGCGGGACATTCGAGTCCTGTTGCATGGCTCCAGGATATACCATATGGAAGGACTGGAGAGCAGGGTTCGAAGGATGGATCCCTGTACAGCATGCCTCGCATTCCCATTGGCCATTAGCGACAAGATATGTTTGATCTGCTGCCTCTGGGGCACACTACCCAGGGGGCAGAGTTGAAATGGCCTCTCCTGAGGATGCGTCATAATATGCGTTTTGGTCCATGGAGACCTTGGAATGTGCTGGTAGTTCAGTGGCCCTGCGAAACTCTCCTAACTGAAGAATTTGATACATCCCCAGTAAGAAAGCTCCCCATGTGGAGACGAGAGAGGTTTGGTTGTGTGCCTCGGAAAAGCCCCGTGTGCTGGTCTACGAAAACAGTCCTCTGAGGACGGACACATGGAAACCAAAGCTAAGGTTCAGATTAGGCCCTGGGGCCTGTCCATTTCAACCTTCTGTCTATGGGGACACTCAATGAGAGTCTAAGTTGAGATAGTTGCTCCGCTGGTGTCAGAGAGCCCCTCTTTGTCCAGGGTAGCCTACACTATTGATGGCCTCAGGGGCCGTGGAGCTTTTATCTAACCTGTTGTTTTGTGGTCAATGGATTGGGCACAATTTCCTTGGAGAGGGGAGGCACAATCTTTCGCTGTGGCTCCAGAGGCCCTACCCTGGAGGATGTGTGGGTCCAGGCTGTGGGCACAGAAGTCTGAAAACACAAACTCAGCGTATGAGTGGAGCCTAGGGTACGGCAGGCCGGATGTACAGCCCGAGAGGGAGCTCCTGGGACTCTGAAATAAGGGCGAGTGGGAGGCGTTCCTTCAGGCTTTTGTCTCTGTATGTTGTGTCCGGGATAGCCGTGGATTGGAGGGGTGGCCTCAGGGACTGTGGACGAGTATCCCTCTCTGGGGATTTGTCCCAGTTCCCAAGAGTTTGGGGTCATTTTGTGGGAAGGGTGAAGTCGTGTTGTCTGGCTCATGTGTCTCTCCAAGAAAGGGATTCCAGAGCAGAGCCCCAGGTACGGTCGGGTCGACTGGAAAACTCAAACCATGGTGAGGATTGGGTGCATAGGGGCTTGGCAAGCCCCATATGTGGGCTCTTGGTCCAGGCCCTGACAGGCCTTTCTTTGACATTGGGCTCATGCTGAGGGTCACAGTGTGAACTTGTGCCCAAGCTGCACTCACATTTGTGCGTGGCATCAGGGGCCATGAAAGTTTCTCCCACCTTGAAGGTGTGACTCCATGCCAAGAGCAAGCTTAACAGCCATGGGGAAGGAGGAGTTCTTTCTTGTGCTTGCGATACACAGCTGTGTGGAGAATTGATATAATGTCTAGGTTCAGATATCTGAAAACCAAGGTTAGGAAGAGGTGACGGCATAAGACCATGGTGCGGCCAGCTGTCTCCTTGTCTGTCTGGATGTCTGGCTTCAGGCTGTGTCAAACAGAGCATGAGTGCCCAGAGCAGCCTATCCAGTTCGGGTACCGTCGAGGCCCAAGCAGGTTGATCCTCATCTGGGTTTTCTGGAGAGCCCTACAGGGAAACGTTTTTCTTCCGTTGGACAGACAATGGGCTGGGTTGTGGTTCTGGAGTTCCTAGATCGAAGGGCTTGTCTGCCAGGAGTGTGAGGAAGGAAGTCTGAAAACACAAGCTAGCGTGAGGTTTGGGACCGAGGGCACGGCAGGCCCACTCTGCAGAGGCTGAATCGAGATCTCCTGCACTGAGGTCATGTCAACTATGAGACGTGCCTCAGGCTAGAGTTTTTGTCCAGCATGGCCACTTCCTGAAGGATGTGGGGGCTTCATGAGGCCAGGGAGGTTTGCCTACGATGGGATTTGTGAACCAAACCTCAAGGTTTCCTTCTTCACGACAGTCGAGTCCTATTGGATAGTTCCAGGAGGCCCCATACGGAAAGACTCGAGAGCAGGTGTCTAAGCATGGATGCCTGGGAACGCCACCTCATATTCCCACTCTTTAGTCAGGACAAGGCAGGCTCAATCTGCGGGCTCCTGGGTGAGCTACCCAGAGGGGAGAGTTGAAATGGACTCTCCTGAAGATGAGTCCTACTGTGGCTTGGTGGCCTGGGAGACCTTGGAATGTGGAGGTGGCTCACGGACTCTGCAGGATTCTCCAAGCTGAGGTGTTTCACACGGCTCCAACAAGGGAGCTTCCCATGTGGAGACGAGAGGAGTTCTGTTCAGTGCCTCAGGAAAGCCCCATATCCTGTTCTTCAAAGCAAAGCCTCTGAGGAGTGACACCTGGAAACCAAAGCAAGAGTTGAGATTAGGTCGTAAGGTCCTATCCGGCTCAACCTTCTATCTCTGTTGACATCTGTGTGCATGCCTTCGTGGAGGTTGCTGCTCAGCTTATGTCCGAATGCCTTTGTGTGTCCGGGAGGCTCCCAGTAGTGGGATGTCCTCGGGGGCCTTGAGGTTTCTCATATTCTGGAGGTGTGTGGAAAAAGGAATGGACACAGTTTCCCAGGATACAGCAGGCACGGTCCTGTGGTATGGCTCCAGAGGACCGTGCCTAGAGGCTGTGTTTGCCAAGGCTGTGGGGACAGATGTCTGAAAAAGCAAACTTGGCTCATTTAGGGGCCAAGGTAATGGCAGGCCTGATCTCCAGTCCATGAGGGGAGATCCTCTGGATATCAAAGGAGGGCAAGTGGGAGGCAGTCACTCAGGCTATTGTCTCTGGGTGTTGCGTTCAAAGTGGATGTTCAGGGTAGGGGTTGCTTCAGGGACCGAAGAAGAGCCTACCTCACGGGGGATAGTCCAAGCTCCCAAGTGTTTGGGTTCATTCTGTGGGAAGGGAAGAGTACTGTTTTCTGCCACAGGGGACCCCCCAGGAGAGGGACTCTCGAGCACAGCAGTGGGTTCCCTCAACTGGAATACACACCATCTAGTTAGTCCTGGGTGTCTGTGAGCAAGGCAAGCCACATATGCAGGCACTTGGTCCAGTCACTGAGAGGCCTTACTTGAATAAGGTACTCACGCTGAGCGTCACAATGTGTGTTTGTGCCCAAGGCGGCCCTCACTCATGGGCGTGGCCTCATGGACCATGCCCTTTCTCCTACACTGAAGGTTTGACTCACAGCCAGCAGCAAGGTTTCTTGCCATGGGAAGGATGGGTTCTGACTTGTGCATCAGGTTCCCCCCTGTGCAGGGATTGGAGATAAGGTCTAGTTTCCCAGGTTGGGAATGGATGGTGGACTAAGGCAGTGGCGGGTCCATTGTGCTGGGTGTGCAGCCAGCTGTGTCTGTGTCTGTTGGACGGTCAGGGCTCAGGCTGTTTGCGACAGAGCATCAGTGTTTAAGGTAGCATATGCAATTGTGGTGTTGCCGAGGGACAAGAAGTTTGATCCTCATTTGGGGTTTCTGGGCAGCACCATAGACAGTGTTTTTTTCCTGGGAGGCAGGCAGAGTGCTTCATTTGGCCCCAGAATTCCCAGTAGGGAGGGTTTGTGGGCCAGGAGTGTGAGGACAGAAGTCTGAAAACACAAGCTTGTGTGAGGATTGGAGCCAAGGCAGGCAGGCCCACTCTGCAGAGGCTGAATCAAAATCTCCTGCATCTGAAGTCAGGCTGCGGATCAGACGTTGGCTGAGGCTGGAGTATGTGTCCATGATGGCACCTTCATGAGACCAGGGAAGTTTTCCCACGCTGAGTTTGGAGGTTGCCCCAAACCACAAGGTTTCCTTCAGTGGGACATTCGAGTCCTGTTGCATGGCTCCAGGACATACCATACGGAAGGACTGGAGAGCAGGGTTCGAAGGATGGATCCCTGTACAGCATGCCTCGCATTCCCATTGGCCATTAGCGACAAGTTATGTTTGATCTGCTGCCTCTGGGGCACGATACCCAGGGGGCTGAGTTGAAATGGCCTCTCCTGAGGATGCGTCATAATGTGCGTTTGGGTCCATGGAGACCTTGGAATATGCTGGTTGTTCAGTGTCCCTGCGGAACTCTCCTACCTGAAGGGTTTGATAAATCCCCAGCAAGAAAGCTCCCCATGTGGAGACGAGAGAGGTTTGGTTGGGTGCCTCGGAAAAGCCCCGTGTGCTGGTCTACGAAAACAGTCCTCTGAGGACGGACACATGGAAACCAAAGCTAAGGTTCAGATTAGGGCCTGGGGGCCTGTCCATTTCAATCTTCTGTCTCTGGGGACACTGTCTGAGAATCTAAGTGGAGATAGTTGCTCCACTGGTGTCAGGGAGCCCCTCTTAGTCCAGGGTTGCCTACAGTATTGATGGCCTCAGGGGCGTTGGAGCTTTTCCCTAACCTGTAGGGTTGTGGTCAATGGATGGGGCACACTCTCCTTGGAGAGGGCACGCACAATCTTTTGCTGTGGCTCCAGAGGCCCTAGCCTGGAAGTTGTGTGGGTCCAGCCTGTGGGCACAGAACTCTGAAAACTCAAACTCAGCATATGAGTGGCGCCTAGGGTATGGCAGGCCAGATGTACAACCCGAGAAGGAGCTCCTGGGCCTCTGAAACAAGGGCGAGTGGGAGGCATTCCTTCAGGCTTTTGTTTCTGGATGTTGTGTCTGGGATAGCCGTGGATTGGAGGGGTGGCCTCAGGGACTGTGGACGAGTATCCCTCTATGGGGATTTGTCCCAGCTCCCAGGAGTTTGGGGTCATTTTGTGGGAAGGGTGGAGTCGTGTTGTCTGGCTCATGTGTCTCTCCAATAAAGGGATTCCAGAGCAGAGCCCCAGGTACGGTCGGGTCGACTGGAAATCTCAAACCCTGGTGAGGATCTGGTGCATAGGGGCTTGGCAAGCTCCATATGCGGGCTCTTGGTCCAGGCCTTGACAGGCCTTTCTTTGACATGGGGCTCGTGCTGAGGGTCACAGTGTGAATTTGTGCCCAAGCAGCACTCAAGTTTGGGCGTGGCATCAGGGGCCATGAAGGTTTCTCCCACCCTGAAGGTGTGACTCCATGCCAAGAGCAAGCTTGACAGCCATGGGGAAGGAGGTGTTCTGTTTTGTGCTTGCGATACCCAGCTGTGTGGAGAATTGATATAATGTCTAGGTTCAGATATCTGAAAACCAAGGTTAGGAAGAGGTGACGGCATAAGACCATGGCGTGTCCGAAGTGCTGGGTGTGCGGTCAGCTTTCTCCTTGTCTGTTTGGACGTCTGGCTTCAGGCTGTGTCAGACAGAGCATGCGTGCCCAGAGCAGCCTATCCAGTTCGGGTACCGTCGAGTCCCGAGCAGGTTGATCCTCATCTGGGTTTTCTGGAGAGCCCCACAGGGAAACGTTTTTCTTCTTTTGGGCAGACAATGGGCTGGGTTGTGGTTCTGGAGTTCCTAGTCCGGAGGTCTTGTTTGCCAGGAGTGTGAGGAAGGAAGTCTGAAAACACAAGCTAGCGTGAGGTTTGGGACCGAGGGCACGGCAGGCCCACTCTGCAGAGGCTGAATCGAGATCTCCTGCACTGAGGTCATGTCAACTATGAGACGTGCCTCAGGATAGAATTTTTGTCCAGCATGGCCTCTTCCTGAAGGGTGTGGGGGCTTCATGACGCCAGGGAGGTTTGCCTACGATGGGATTTGTGAACTACTCCAAACCTCAAGGTTTCCTTCTGCACGACAGTCGAGTCCTATTGGATGATTCCAGGAGGCCCCATACGGAAAGACTCGAGAGCAGGTGTCTAAGCATGGATGCCTGGGAAGGCCACCTCATATTCCCACACTTTATTCAGGACAAGGCAGGCTCAATCTGTGGGCTCCTGGGTGAGCTACCCAGAGGGGAGAGTTGAAATGGACTCTCCTGAAGATGAGTCCTACTGTGGCTTGGTGGACTGGGAGACCTTGGAATGTGGATGTGGCTCAGGGACTCTGCAGGATTTTCCAACCTGAGGTGTTTGACACGGCTCCAACAAGGAAGCTTCCCATGTGGAGACGAGAGGAGTTCTGTTCAGTGCCTCAGGAAAGCCCCATATCCTGTTCTTCGAACCAATAGCTCTGAGGAGTGACACCTGGAAACCAAAGCAAGAGTTGAGATTAGGGCCTATGGGCCTGTCCGGCTCAACCTTCTATCTCTGTTGACATCTGTGTGCATGCCTTCGTGGAGGTAGCTGCTCAGCTTGTGTCCGAATGCCCCTGTGTGTCCAGGGAGGCTCCCAGTAGTGGGATGTCCTCGGGGGCCTTTAGGTTTCTCATATTCTGGAGGTGTGTGGCCAAAGGAATGGACAAAGTTTCCCAGGAGACAGCAGGCACGGTCCTGTGGTATGGCTCCAGAGTACCCAGCCTAAAGGCTGTGTTTGCCAGGGCTGTGGGGACAGATGTCTGAAAAAGCAAACTTGGCTCAGCTAGGGGCCAATGTAATGGCAAGCCTGATCTCCAGTCCATGAAGGGAGATCTTCTGGATATCAAAGGAGGGCAAGTGGGAGGCAGTCGTTCAGGTTTTTTTCTCTGGGTGTCGCTTTCACAGTGGCCGGTCAGTGTAGGGGTTGCCTCAGGGTCCGAGGAAGAGCCTTCCTCTCAGGGGATTGTCCAAGCTCCCAAGTGTTAGGGTTCATTTTGTGGGAAGGGAAGAGTACTGTTTTCTGCCACAGCGGACCGCCCAGGAGAGGGACTCTAGAGCACAGCAGTGGGTTCCCTCAACTGGAATACACACCATCTAGTTAGTCCTGTGTGCCTATGGGCATGGCAAGCCACATATGCGGGCTCTTGGTCCATTCACAAGAGGCGTTACTTGAATAAGGTACCCACGCTGTGGATCACAATGTGTGTTTGTGCCCAAGGCGGCCCTCACGCATGGGCGTGGCCTCATGGGCCATGCCGTTTTTTCCTACACTGAAGGTTTGACTCACTGCCAGCAGCAAGTTTTCTTGCCATGGGTAAGGAGGAGTGTGATTTCTGCATCACACTCACGCCTGGGCAGTGATTGGAGTTAAGGTCTCGGTTCTGAAGCCTGAAAACTGATATAGGGAAGAGATGATGACCTAAGGCAATGGCGGGTCTTATGTGCTCAGTATGCGTTCATCTTTCTGGGTGTTGGTCAGGAGGTCCAGCCTCATGTTGTGTCCGACAGTGCATTAGTGCCCAGGTTAGACGACAAAATTTGGGTAAAGTTGAGTGCTGTGTAGGTTTATCCCTGCAGATCTGAACTAATATCTCATGCATCTGAAGTCAGGGCGAGGATCAGACGTTGGCTCAGGTGGGAGTTTCTAAGCATGACGTCCGCTTCATGAAGGGAGCGAAATCTCGAGGCCATTGAGGTTTTCCCACGTTGGGAGTTGTGGGATGCTCCCTTCAAGAATTCCTTCTGCGGGACAATTGAGACCTGTTGGACAGCTCCAAGACATCCCATATGGAATGACTCCAGAGCACCATTCGCGGATGGATGCCTGGGAAGCCCGCCTCGCATACCAATGATCTCCTAGCAACAAGACAGTTTAGATCTGATGGCTCTGCGGGAGCAACCGGGGTGGCTGAGTTGAAATGGACTTTCCTGAGGATGGGTCGTAATGTGTTTTTGTGTCCATGAGGGCCTTGGAATGGGGCGGTGGCACCGGGACCCTGAAGTACTCTCGTAAGCTTTGGACATGGCTCCCATGCACAGGTTTCCTTGTGGAGATGAGATGAGTTCTGATGGGTGCCTCAGGAAAACCCCTATGCTCGTATTGGAATCAGGCTTTTGAGGACACATGCCTGTAACCCAAAGCAATGGATCCTATTATGGCCTAGGGTCCTGTCTGGTTCAATCTTCTTCTCTGGGGACATCCATCTATGGTATGAGTGGAGGTCGATTATCAGCTGGTGTCAGACAGCCCTTGTTTGTTCCGGGCGACCTACACTATTGGGATGGCCTCAGGGACTTTGGAGGTTTCTCCTAATTTGTACGATTTTGGACCATGGAATGGGCAGAATTCCCATGGATTGGTAGGCACAGTCCTAATGTGTGGCTCCAGGCGCCCAGCCTGGAGGGTGTGTGGCCCAAGACTTTGAGGACAGAAGTCTGAAAACACAAACTCAGCTTAGGTTTGGGGACGTAGGTATGGCAGGCCCAATCGACAAACCATGAGATGAAATCTTCAGGATATGAAGAAAGTGCGAGTCTGAGGCGCTTGCTCAGGCTTTTGTCTCTGGATTTTTATCAGCGATGGCCGTGGAATGTCGGGGAGGCCTCATGGGCCATGGACGAATCTTACTCCTTGAGGATTTGGCCCGATTCACAATTGCTTTTCGTCATTCTGTGGGATGGGAGGTCTCCTTTCAGGTTTGTTACCTCAGGTGTCCCACCAAAAGAGGAATTCCAAATTCAAGCCGTGGGGAAGACTGAAGGGACATCCCGAACTATGGTTAAAAGTTGGGGCCTAGGGTCATGGCAAGCACAATATGCTATCTCTTCATCCAGCCACTGAGTGTCCTTACTTGAGGACTGGGCTCAGCCTGAGGGTCACAATGTGTGTTTGTGACCAATGTGGCCCTCGAGCATGGGCGGGGCCTCATGGGCAACACTGGTTTCAACCACACTGAACGTTGGACAACATGCCAACCACAAGGTTTCTTGCCATGGGGAAGGAGTTCTGATTTCTGCATCACCTTCAACCTTGGGCAGTGATTGGAGATAAGGTCTAGGTTCTGAAACCTGGAAACCGTGGTTGGGAAGAGATGACGACCTAAGGCCACGGAGGCTCGATGTGCTCAGTGTGCGGCCAGCTGTCTGGGACGGGCCAGGGAGTCCAGGCTCTTGCTGTGTCAGAAAGGGCATTAGTGCCCTGGTCAGCCAAGGTCGGTGCAGGTTGATCCTCATTTGGGGTTACTGGGTAGCCCCAGAGGACAATGTTTTTCTTCTGGAGGGCCGGCAGAGTGCTGCATTGTAGTTCTGGATTGCCAAACTGGAGGGCTTGTGGGTCAGTAGTCTGACCACAAAAGTCTGAGAACACAAGCTAGGCTTAGGTTTCTGGGTGAGGCCATGGCAGGCACAATCTACAGACCTGAATCGAGATCTCGTGCATCTGAAGTCAGGGCGAGGATCAGACGATCGCTCAGGTTGGAGTTTCTGTCCCTGATGGCCTCTTCATGAATGGGGGGGGGGGCATCACGAGGCCATGGGGGTTTTCCCACGATGGGAGTTATGAGAAGCTCCAAACAGCAGAGAGTCTTCTGCAGGTCAATTGAGACCTGTTGCTTGGCTCCAGGCCAATGATTCTGAGCAGGATTCTAAGGATGGATGGCTGGGTAGCCCACCTCGCTTCTAATTGTCTCCTAGCAACAAGACAGGTTAGATCTCCTGGATCTGTGGGGAGCAACCGAGGACGCTGAGTTGAAATGGACACCCCTGGGGATGGGTCCTAATGTGCTTTTGTGTCTATGGAGACCTTGGTATGAAGAGGTGGCACTGGTGCCCTAAATGGTTCTCCTAAACAGAGGCTTTGACACAGCTCCAACGTGCCAGTTTCCCATGTGTAGATGAGATGTTTTCTGATGGGTGAGTCAAGAAACAGCTAGATGCTGCTTTTGAAATCCAGGCCTCTGAGGAGAGATGCCTGGAAACCAAAGCAATGGATCAGATTAGTGCCTAGGGGCCTGTTCTTTCCTTTTTACCTCTCGGGACATCTGTCTATGGGTCTGAGTGCAGGTAGGTGCTCATTTGGGCTCAGATTGCCCCTGTTTTTCCTGGGAAGGGACCACTATTGAGATGGATCTGGGACTTTCGAGGTTTATCCTATTAGAAGGGTTGTGGCCATTGGAATGGGCACACACAATTCCCTTGGAGAGGGCAAGTACAGTCCTCAGGTTTGGCTCCAGGGGCCTGAGCCTGTAGGTTGTGTAGGCCAGGGCTGTTTGGACAGTTGTCTGAAAACACAAACTCGGCTTATGTTTCGGGTCATAGGTATGGCAGGACTGATCTACAGACCATGAGGAGAACTCTTCGGGATTTGAAAGAAGGGCGAGTGTGAGGCTCCTGCTCAAGTTTTTGTCTCCGGATATCGTGTCACTCATGGTCGTGGAATTTCTGGGTGACTTCATGGGAAATGGATGACTCTTACTCTCTGGTGGTTTGGCCCCGTCCAAAGAGTTTGGGGTCATTCTGTGGGCTGGAAGAAGTTCGTTTTTTTTTTTGTTGTTGTTGTTGTTTTCTTTTTTAACCTCAGGTGTTCCACTAAATGAGGGATTCCAGAGTAGAGCCCTGGGGGGGCGGAGCCTGGACAATCAGAAATCTGGTTAAAATTGGGGCCTAGGGACATGTCAAGCCCATTATGACATCTAATGGTCCAGCCACTGAGAGGACTTACTAGAGGAACAGACTCATGCTGAGGGTCACAATGCGTGTGTATGCCCTCGTCGCACTCAAGAATGGACGGGGCCTCAGGGTCAATGCTGGTTTCTCCTACACTGAAAGTTGGACAACGTGCCAACCACAAGGGTTCTTGCCATGGGTAAGGAGTTCTGATTTCTGCATAACATTCACCCCTGGGCAGTGATCGGAGATAAGGTCTTGGTTCTGAAACCTAAAAAGTGAGGTAGGGAAGAGATGATGACCTAAGGCCATGGCGGGGTTTATGTGCTCAGTGTGCGGTCAGCTTTCTGGGTGTTGGTCAGGAGGTCCGGGCGCAGGTTTTGTTCGACAGTGCATTAGTGCCTAGGTTAGACTGTATAATTTGGTAAAGTCGAGTGCTGTGTGTGTTTACCCTCATTTAAGGTGCCTGGGCAGCTCATGAGGCAATAATTTTTTTTCTAGAGGGCAGGCAGAGTGCTGCATTGTGGGTCGGAATTGCCAAATATTAGGACTTTGGGGCCAGGAGTGTGAGGACGGAAGTGTGAGAAGACAAGCTAGACTTGGGTTTCAGGGCGAGGGCACGGCAGGGACCCCCTGCAGATCTGAACCAATATCTCATGCATCTGAAGTCAGGGCGAGGATCAGACGTTGGCTCAGGTTGGAGTTCCTGTGCATGACGGCCACTTCATGAAGGGAGCGGATCTCGGGCCCATTGAGGTTTTCCCACGTTGGGAGTTGTGGGATGCCCCCTTCAAGGATTCCTTCTGCGGGACTATTGAGACCTGTGGGACAGCTCCAGGACATCCCATATGGAATGACTACAGAGCACCATTTGCGGATGGATGCCTGGGAAGCCCGCCTCGCATTCCAATTGTCTCCTAGCAAAAAGACAGTTTTGATCTTATGGCTCTGCGGGAGCAACCGGGGTGGCTGAGTTGAAATGGACTTTCCTGAGGATGGGTCCTAATGTGTTTTTGTGTCCATGAGGGCCTTGGAATGGGGCGGTGGCTGCGGCACCATGAAGTACTCTCCTAAGCTTTGGACATGGCTCCCATGCACAGGTTTCCTTGTGGAGATGAGATGAGTTCTGATGGGTGCCTCAGGAAAACCCCTATGCTCGTATTGGAATCAGGCTTTTGAGGACACATGCCTGTAACCCAAAGCAATGGATCCTATTATGGCCTAGGGTCCTGTCTGGTTCAATCTTCTTCTCTGGGGACATCCATCTATGGTATGAGTGGAGGTCGATTATCAGCTGGTGTCAGACAACCCTTTTTGTTCCGGGCGACCAACACTATTGGGATGGCCTCAGGGACTTTGGAGGTTTCTCCTAATTTGTACGATTTTGGACCATGGAATGGGCAGAATTCCCATGGTTTGGTAGGCACAGTACTAATGTGTGCCTCCAGGCGCCCAGCCTGGAGGGTGTGTGGCCCAAGACTTTGAGGACAGAAGTCTGAAAACACAAACTCAGCTTAGGTTTGGGGACGTAGGTATGGCAGGCCCGATCGACAAACCATGAGAAGATATCTTCAGGATATGAAGAAAGTGCGAGTCTGAGTCGCTTGCTCAGGTTTTGTCTCTGGATTTTGTATCAGCAATGGCCGTGGAATGTCGGGGAGGCCTCATGGGCCATGGACGAATCTTCCTTTCTGAGGATTTGACCCGATTCCCAATTGCTTTTTGTCAATCTGTGGGATGGGAGGTCTCCTTTCAGTTTTGTTACCTCAGGTGTCCCACCAAAAGAGGAATTCCAAATCCAAGCCGTAGGGAAGACTGAAGGGACATCCCGAACTATGGTTAAAAGTTGGGGACTAGGGGCATGGCAAGCCCAATATGCTATCTCTTCATCCAGCCACTGAGTGGCCCTACTTGAGGACTGGGCTCAGCCAGAGTGTCACAATGTGTGTTTGTGACCAATGTGGCCCGCGAGCATGGGCAGGGCCTCATGGGCCACACTGGTTCAACGACACTGAACGTTGGACAACATGCCAACCACAAGGTTTCTTGCCATGGGGAAGGAGTTCTGATTTCTGCATCACCTTCATCCCTGGGCAGAGATTGGAGATAAGGTCTAGGTTCTGAAACCTGAAAACCGAGGTTCGGAAGAGATGACGACCTGAGGCCATGGCGGCTCGATGTGCTCAGGTTCCGGCCAGCTGTCTGGGAGGGGCCAGGGGGTCCAGGCTCAAGCTGTGTCAGAAAGGGCATTAGTGCCCTGGTCAGCCTATGTATTTGGGAGACAGCCAAGGTCGGTGCAGGTTGATCCTCATTTGGGGTTACTGGTAGCCCCAGAGGACAATGTTTTTCTTCTGGAGGGCCGGCAGAGTGCTGCATTGTAGTTCTGGATTGCCAAATGGAGGGCTTGTGGGCCAGTAGTCTGACGACAAAAGTCTGAGAACACAAGCTAGGCTTATGTTTCTGCGTGAGGCAATGGCAGGCACAATCTACAGACCTGAATCGAGATCTCGTGCATCTGAAGTCAGGGCGAGAATTAGACGATCACTCAGGTTTTAGTTTCTGTCCCTGATGGCCCCTTCATGAATGGGGGGGCATCACGAGGCCATGGGGGTTTTCCCACTATGGGAGTTGTGAGAAGCTCCAAACTGCAGAGAGTCTTCTGCAGGACAATTGAGACCTGTTGTTTGGCTCCAGGAAAATGATTCTGAGCAGGGTTCTAAGGATGGATGGCTGGGTAGCCCACCTCTCATTCCAATTGTCTCCTAGCAAAAAGACAGGTTAGATCTCCTGGATCTGTGGGGAGCTACCGAGGATGCTGAGTTGAAATGGACACCCCTGGGGATGGGTCCTAATGTGCTTTTGTGTCTATGGAGGCCTTGGAATGAAGCGGTGGCACTGGGGCCCTAAAGGGTTTTCCTAAACAGAGGCTTTGACACAGCTCCAACGTGCAAGTTTTCCATGTGTAGATGAGATGTTTTCTGATGGGTGAGTCAAGAAACAGCTATATGCTGCTTTTGAAATCCAGGCCTCTGAGGAGAGATGCCTGGAAACCAAAGCAATGGATCTGATTAGTGCCTAGAAGCCTCTTCTTTCCTTTTTACCTCTGGGGACATCTGTCTATGAGTCTGAGTGCAGGTAGGTGCTCAGTTGGGCTCAGATTGCCCCTGTTTTTCCTGGGAGCCACCACTATTGAGATGGATCAGGGACTTTGGAGGTTTATCCTATTAGAAGTGTTGTTGCCATTGGAATGGGCACACACAATTCCCTTGGAGAGGGCAAGTACAGTCCTCAGGTTTGGCTCCAGGGGCCTGAGCCTGTAGGTTGTGTAGGCCAGGGCTGTTTGGACAGTTGTCTGAAAACACAAACTCGGCTTATGTTTCAGGTCATAGGTATGGCAGGACTGATCTACAGACCATGAGGAGAACTCTTCAGGATTTGAAAGAAGGGCGAGTGTGAGGCTCCTGCTCAAGTTTTTGTCTCTGGATATCTTGTCACTCATGGTCGTGGAGTTTCTGGGTGACTTCATGGGAAATGGACGAGTCTTACTCTCTGGTGGTTTGGCCCCATCCAAAGAGTATGGGGTCCTTCTGTGGGCTTGAAGAAGTCCGTTTTTTGTTGTTGTTGTTGTTGTTGTTGTTGTTTTCTTTTTTAACCTCAGGTGTCCCACCACATGAGGGATTCCAGAGTAGAGCCTTGGGGAGGGGCGACTGGACAATCAGAAATCTGGTTAAAAATTGGGTCCTAGGGACATGTCAAGCCCTTTATGACATCTAATGTTCCAGCCACTGAGAGGACTTACTAGAGGACAGGACTCATGCTGCGGGTCACAATGCGTGTGTATGCCCTCATCGCACTCAAGAATGGGCGGGGCCTCAGGGTGAATGCTGGTTTCTCCTACACTGAACGTTGGACAACGTGCCAACCACAAGGATTCTTGCCATGGGTAAGGAGGAGTTCTGATTTCTGCATCACACTCACCCCTGGGCAGTATTGGAGAGAAGGTCTCGGTTCTGAAGCCTGAAAACTGAGGTAGGGAAGAGATGATGTCCTAAGGCCATGGCGGGTTTTATGTGCTCAGTGTGCGGTCTGCTTTCTGGGTGTTGGTCAGGAGGTCCGGGCTCAGGTTGTGTTCAACAGTGCATTAGTGCCTAGGTTAGACTATATAATTTCGGTGAAGTCGAGTGCTGTGTATGTTTACCCTCATTTAAGGTGCCTGGGCAGCTCATGAGTGAATAATTTATTTTCTAGAGGGCAGGCAGAGTGCTGAATTGTGGGTCCAGAATTGTCAAACTTGAGGTCTTTGGGGCCAGGATTGTAAGGATGGAAGTCTGAGAAGACAAGCTATACTTGGGTTTCAGGGTGAGGGCACGGCAGGTACCCCCTGCAGATCTGAACCAATATCTCATGCATCTGAAGTCAGGGCGAGGATCAGACGTTGGCTCAAGTGGGAGTTTCTGAGCATGACGGCCCCTTCATGAAGGGAGCGGAATCTCGAGGCCATTGAGGTTTTCTCACGTTGGGAGTTGTGGGATGCCCCCTTCAATGATTCCTTCTGCGGGACAATTGAGACCTTTTGGACAGCTCCAGGACATCCCATATGGAATGACTCCAGAGCACCTTTCGCGGATGGATGCCTGGGAAGCCCGCCTCGCATTCCAATTGTCACCTATCAACAAGACAGTTTAAATCTGATGGCTCTGCGGGAGCTACCGGGGTGGCTGAGTTGAAATCGACTTTCCTGAGGATGGGTCCTAATGTGTTTTTGTGTCCATGAGGGCCTTGGAATGGGGCGGTTGCACCGGCACCCTGAAGTACTCTCCTAAGCTTTGGACATGGCTCCCATGCACAGGTTTCCTTGTGGAGACGAGATGAGTTCTGATGGGTGCCTCAGGAAAACCCCTATGCTCGTATTGGAATCAGGCTTTTGAGGACACATGCCTGTAACCCAAAGCAATGGATCCTATTATGGCCTAGGGTCCTGTCTGGTTCAATCTTCTTCTCTGGGGACATCCATCTATGGTATGAGTGGAGGTCGATTATCAGCTGGTGACAGACAGCCCTTGTTTGTTCCGGGCGACCTACACTATTGGGATGGCCTCAGGGACTTTGGAGGTTTCTCCTAATTTGTACGATTTTGGACCATGGAATGGGCAGAATTCCCATGGATTGGTAGGCACAGTCCTAATGTGTGGCTCCATGGGCCCAGCCTGCAGGGTGTGTGGCCCAAGACTTTGAGGACAGAAGTTTGAAAAAACAAACTCAGCTTAGGTTTGGGGACTTAGGTATGGCCGGCCCGATCTACAAACCATTAGAAGAACTCTTCAGGATATGAAGAAAGTGCGAGTCTGAGTCGCTTGCTCAGGCTTTTGTCTCTGGTTTTGTATCAGCGATGGCCGTGGAATGTCGGGGAGGCCTCATGGGCCATGGACAAATCTTCCTCCCTAGAATTTGGCCCGATTCCCAATTGCTTTTCGTCAATCTGTGGGATGGGAGGACTCATTTCAGTTTTGTTACCTCAGGTGTCCCACCAAAAGAGGAATTCCAAAGCCAAGCCGTGGGGAAGACTGAAGGGACATCCCGAACTATGGTTAAAAATTGGGGCCTAGGGACATGGCAAGCCCAATATGCTATTGCTTCATCCAGCCACTGAGTGGCCTTAATTGAGGACTGGGCTCAGCCTGAGGGTCACAATGTGTGTTTGTGACCAATGTGTCCCGCGAGCATGGGAGGGGCCTCATGGGCCACACTGGTTTCAAATACACTGAACGTTGGACAACATGCCAAACACAAGGTTTCTTGCCATGGGGAAGGAGTTCTGATTTCTCCATCACCTTCAACCTTGGGCAGTGATTGGTGATAAGGTCTATGTTCTGAAACCTGGAAACCGAGGTTGGGAAGAGATGACGACCTAAGGCCACGGAGGCTCGATGTGCTCAGTGTGCGGCCAGCTGTCTGGGACAGGCCAGGGAGTCCAGGCTCAGGCTGTGTGTGAAAGGGCATTAGTGCCCTGGTCAGCCTATGTATTTGGGGTACAGCAAAGGTCGGTGCAGGTTGATCCTCATTTGGGGTTACTGGGTAGCCCCAGAGGACAATGTTTTACTTCTAGAGGGCAGGCAGAGTGCTGCATTGTAGTTCTGGATTGCAAATCTGGAGGGCTTGTGGGCCAGTAGTCTGACCACAAAAGTCTGAGAACACAAGCGAGGCTTAGGTTTCTGGGTGAGGCCATGGCAGGCACAATCTACAGACCTGAATCGTGATCTCGTGCATGTGAAGTCAGGGCGAGGATCAGACGATCGCTCAGCTTGGAGTTTCTGTCCCTGATGGCCCCATCATGAATGGGGGGGGGCATCACGAGACCATGAGGGTTTTCCCACGATGGGAGTTGTGAGAAGCTCCAAACTGCAGAGAGTCTTCTGAAGGACAATTGAGACCTGTTGTTTGGCTCCAGGAAAATGATTCTGAGCAGGGTTCTAAGGATGGATGGCTGCGTAGACCACCTCGCATTCCAATTGTCTCCTAGCAACAAGACAGGTTAGATCTCCTGGATCTGTGGGGAGCTACCGAGGATGCTGAGTTGAAATGGACACCCCTGGGGATGGGTCCTAATGTGCTTTTGTGTCTATGGAGACCTTGGAATGAAGCGGCGGCACTGGGGCCCTAAAGGGTTCTCCTAAACAAATGCTTTGACACAGCTCCAACGTGCAAGTTTCCCATGTGTAGATGAGATGTTTTCTGATGGGTGAGTCAAGAAACAGCTATATGCTGCTTTTGAAATCCAGGCCTCTGAGGAGAGATGCCTGGAAACCAAAGCAATGGATCTGATTAGTGCCTAGGGGCCTGTTCTTTCCTTTTTACCTCTGGGGACATCTGTCTATGGGTCTGAGTGCAGGTAGGTGCTCAGTTGGGCTCAGATTGCCCCTGTTTTTCCTGGGAAGCCACCACTATTGAGATGGATCAGGGACTTTGGAGGTTTATCCTATTAGAAGGGTTGTGGCCATTGGAATGGGCACACACAATTCCCTTGGTGAGGGCAAGTACAGTCCTCAGGTTTGGCTCCAGGGGCCTGAGCCTGTAGGTTGTGTAGGCCTGGGCTGTTTGGACAGTTTTCTGAAAACACACACCCTCCAGTCTAGGGCCCCTGGAGCCACACCTCAGGATTGTTCCTGCCCTCTCAAAGGGAATTCTTCATATTCCATTGGCCACAACCATATAAATCAGGAGAAATCTCCAATGTCCCTGGGACCATACCAATATTGTAGGCCGCTTGGAACAAACAGGGGTGATCTGACACTAGCTGATCAACTAGCTCCACACCAACTCGGAGACCGATGTCCCCAGAGAAGAACATTGAACTGGACAGGCCCCTAGGCCCTAATCAGATCCATTGCTTTGGTTTCCAGCCATCTCTTCTCTGAGGCCTGCTTTCCAATACCAGCCTATGGGGTTTCCAGAGGCCCCTTCAGAGCAAGTCTTGTCTGCACATTGGAAACTTGCTCGTGGAGCTATGTCAGAACCTCAGAGGCCTTTTTTTCAATACCACCATATGGGGGTTTCCTGAGTCATCAGTCAGAACAAATGTCTTCTCCACATGGGAAATGTGCTCTTTCAAGCTGTGTCAAAACCCCCCGGCTAGGAAAATCCTTCAGGGCCCCGGTGCCACCACCTCATTCCAAGGTCTCCATGGACACAATCCCACATTAGGACCCATCTGCAGGAGAGTCTATTTCAACTCAGTGCCCTTGGGTGCTCCCCTAGAGCCAGCAGATCGAACCTATCTTGTCACTAGGAGAAATTTGAATGTGAGACGGGCTGGCTGGGCATCCATCTCTAGAAAACTACTCTGAAGTAATTCCATATGGGACCTCCTGGAGCCATCCAACAGGTCACAGCTGTCCTGCAGAAGGAATCCTTGCGCTTTGGAGCACCTCACAACTCCCATCATGGGAAAAGCTCTGTGGCCTCGTGGTGCACCGTCCCCTTCATGAAAGAGCCATCTTGGACAGAAACTCCAACCTGAGCCAACGTCTAATCCTCGCCCTGACTTCAGATGCACGAAATCTTGATTCAACTCTGCAGAGTGTGCCTGCCGAAACCCCGCCCCGAAGCAAAACCTAGCTATTGTTCTCAGACTTCGTCCTCACACTCCGAGCCCACCAGCCCTCCAGTTAGGGAATTCTGGAGAGACACAATGCAGCACTCTGACTGCCCTCCAGAAGAGAAACGTTGTCCTATGGGGCTAACCAGAAACACCAAATGAGGATCAACCTGCATGCCACTTGACTCTACCCCAATTATACAGTTTCGCTTCAGCGTTAATGCCCTGTCTTGCACAGCCTGAGGTCTGAATTCCCAACCGACACCCAGACAGCTGGCTGTACACTGAGCACATCAGACCCGCCATGGCTTTAGGTCATCATCTCTTCCCAACCTTGGTTTTCAGGCTTCAGAACCTAGACCTTATATATACTCACTACCCAGGGGTGAACGTGATGCAGAAATGAAACTCCTTCTTCCTCAAGGCAAGAAACCTTGTGGTTGGCATGTTTTCCAACGTTCAGTGTAGGAGAATCCAGTGTAGCCCATGAGTCCCCGCCCATGCTTGAGAACCGCAATGGGCACAAACACATTGGGACCCTCAGTGTGAGCCCTGTCCTCAAGTAAAGCCTCTCAGGGGCTGGACCAAGAACCCGCATTGCCATCCCTAGTACCCCAATATTAATGAGAGGTTGAGAGGTCTAGTCACCCCTATTCAGGTCTCTGCTCTGGAACCCCTGAGGAAAAAAATATCAAAGGGTCTCCTCCATCCCCTGAATGAGCCCCAAAATTTGGGATCTGACCAAATCTTAAAAGAGAAAGAATCATCCATGGCCAAAGAGGCCATCCCGTCATTCCATGGCCACCATTGACACAAAATCTAGAGACAAAAGCCTGGAGATATGCCTCACACTTGCCCTTTGTTCATAGCCTGAAAAATTCTCCTCACGGTCTATAGATCAGGCCTGTCATACCTACGTCCCCAAACCTAAGCTGAGTTTGGGTTTTCAGATTTCTGTCCCCACTGTCCTGGCCCACACACCCTCCAGGCTGGGGCCCCTGGAGCCATGCCTCAGGACTGTGCCTGCCTTCTCCAAGCAAATTCTGCCCATTCCATTGGCCACAACCCTAAAGATTAGGAGAACACTCCAACGTCCCTGAGGCCATCCCAATAGTGTTGGCCACTCAGGGCAAACAGGGTGATCTGTCCCAAGATGAGCAACTACCTCAACTCAGACCCATAGACAGATAACCCCAGAGAAGAAGATTGAACCGGACAGGCACCTAGGACCTAATCAGATCCATTGCTTTTGATTCCAGGCATCTCTCCTCAGAGGCCTGGTTTCCAATACCAGCATATGTGTTCTTCTGGAGGTACCAGTCTGAACAAATCTCATTTCCACATGGGAAACATGCATTTTGGAGCTGTGTCACAACCTCCAGTTAAGGGAAACCTTCAGGTCCCAGCAGCCAACACCCCATTCCAAGGTCTCCATGAACACAAACCCACATTATGACCCATCCGCAGGCGAGTCCATTTCAACACATCCCCTTTGGTTGCTCCCCAAAAGAAGCAGATCGAACCTGCCTTGTCACTAGGAGACAATAGGAATGTGAGGCGGGCACTCCAGGAATCCATCCTTAGAACTCTGCACTGCCGTGGTTCCGCATGGGACTTCCTGGAGCAATCTGACCGGTCTCGACTGTTCCGTAGAAGGAATCCTTGCCGATTGGAGCAACATACAATGCCAATAGTGGGAAAGTCTCCATAGCCCCATGATACCCCCCACCATCATGAAGGGGCCATCCTGAACAGAAACTTCAACCTGAGCCTACGTCTGATCCTCGCCCTGACATCAGATGCATGAGATTTAGATTTAGCTCTACAGAGTGTGCCTGCCATGATCTTGACCCAAAACCTAAGCCTAGCTTGTGTTCTCACACTTCCTTCCTCACAATTCTGGCCCACAAGCCCTCCAGTGTGAGAATTCCGTCGCCACAATGCAGCACTCTTTCTTCCCTCCAGAAGAAAAACGTTGGCCCTGGGGCTACCCAGAAACGCCAAATGAGGATCAACCTGCATGCCACTCAACTTTACTTCAATTATACAGTCTAAGCTTGGCACTAATGCCCTGTCTGACACAGCCTGAGCCTGGACCTCCTGGATGACACCCAGAAAGGTGGTGTCACACCTAAGGACTGTGCCAGTGCTCTCCAAGGGAACTCTGCCCGTTTCATTTGCCACAACCTTACAGATTAGGAGAAACCTCCAATTCCCAAGACCAGCCCAATAGTGTTGGCCTCCCCCAACAAACATGGGTGATCTGACACAAGCTGAGCAGTGACCTCCATTCTGAATCTTAGACAGAGACACTCAGAGGAGAATATTGAAAAGGACAGGCCCCTAGACCGTAATCAGATCCATTGCTTTGGATTCCAGGCATTGTTCCCCAGATGCTTGGTTTCCAATACCAGGTTGAGGGGGTTTCAGAAAAAATCTCGTCTCTACATGGGAAACTTGCTCTTTGGACCTGCATCAAAACCTCAGGTTAGGAGAATTCTTCAGGGCAACAGAGCCATTGCCCCATTCCAAGGGATCCATGGACACAAATCCACATCGACTGATCCTCATGAGATTCCATTTCAATTCAGCCCCCTCGGTTGTTCCCCCAGTGACAGCAGATCAAATCCTCCTTTTCACTAGGACACAACTGGAATGCAAGTTGGACTGCCCAGGCATCCATCATTAGAACTGTGCTTTGGAGCATTTCTTATAGGACGTCCTTGATCCATCCAAAAAGTCGTGACTGTCCCGCTGACGGAATCCTTGTGGTTTGGAGCATCACACACTCACAAAGTTGGAAATCTTCCATGGTTTCCTGATGCCCCCCCCAACTTCATGAAGGGGACATCATGTACAGAAACTCCAACCTAAGCCAACATCTGATCCTCGCCCTGACTTCAGATGCACGAGATCTCATTTCAGGTCTGTAGAATGTGCCTGCCATGTCACCGCTGCGAATTCAAAGCTGAACTTGTGTTCTCAGACTTCTGTCCTAAAATACCTGGCCCACAAGCCCTGAAGTTGGCAATTCTGGAGCCAGAATGCAGCACTCTGCCTGCCCTCCAGAAGAGAATTTTTGCCCTATGGGGCCAACCAGAAACCCCAAATGAGGACCAACCTTCACATCACTCGACTGTACCCCAATTATACAGTCTAGCCTGGGGACAATGCCCTGCCTGACACAGCCTGAGCCCAGGCCTCATGATGGACACAGACATCTGGCCGCACACTAAGTGCATCGGACCCACCATGGCCTTAGGTCGTCATCTCTTACCAACCTCGGTTTTCAGGCTTCAGAATCTAGACCTTATCTCTACTCACTGCCATGCCGTGTATGTGATGCAGAAATCAGAACTCCTCCTTCCCCATGACCAGAAACCCTGTGGTTGGCATGTTGTCCAACGTGCAGTGTAGGAGAAACCAGCATGGCCCATGAGGCCTCAGACATGCTTGAGGGCTGCGATGGGCACAAACACACATTAGGATCCTAAGCATGATCCCTGGCCTCAAGTAAAGCCTCTCCGGGGATGGACCAAGAGCCCACATATGGAGATTACCATGCCCCTACTCCCCAAGCCTTAACCAGTGCTTGAGAAGTCTAGTCACCCCTACTCAGATCTCTTCTCTAGAATCCCTCCTTGGTGGGACACATGAGGTTAAAAAAAAATAGAGAAAGGACTCCTACCGTCCAAAGAATGACCGCAAACACTTGGAATTGGGCCAAATTCACAGAGAGAAATACTCGTCCATGGCTGATGAGGCCATCCTGACATTCCACGGCCACCATTGACACAAAATCCGGAGACAAAAGCCTGAAAAAGCGCCACACACTCGCCCTTTGTTCAAAGCCTGAAAAATTCTCACGGTCTGTAGATCGGGCCTGCCATACCTATGTCCCCAAACCTAAGCCACGTTTGTGTTTTCAGACTTCTGTCTCCATTGTCCTGGCCCACACACCCTCAAGGCTTGGCCCCATGGAGCCACACCTCAGGACTGTGCCTGCCCTCTCCATGGGAATTCTGCTCATTCCTTTGGCACAACCTGACAGATTAGGAGAAACATCCGAAGTCCCTGAGGCCACCCCAATATTGTAGGATGTCCGGGACAAACAGGGACCATCTGCCACAAGTTGAGCCACTACCTCCAATCAGACCTGTAGATAGATATCCATAGAAAAGAAGATTGAACAGGACAGGCACCTAGGCCCTAAACAGATCCATTGCTTTTGTTTTCACGTATCTCTCCTCAGAGGCCTGGATTCCAATACCAGCACATGGGGGTTTCTGGAGCTACCAATCAGAACAAATCGCATGCCACATGGGAATCATGCTATATGGAACTGTGTCAAAACCTCCAGTTAGGAGAAAATTTCACGTCACTGGAGCCACCGCCCCATTCCAATGTCTCAATGGACACAATCCCACATTATGACCCATCCTCAGGAGAGTCCATTTCAACTCAAACCTGGCGGTTGCTCACCCAGTGCCAGCAGATCAAACCTGCTTTGTCACTAGGAGACAATTGGAATGCGAGTTCGTTGCCCAGGTATCCGTTGTTAGAACTCTGCTCTGGAGAAATTCCTAATGGGGTGTCCTTGATCCATTCAACAGGTCTCAACTGTCCTGCAGAAGGAATCCTTGTGGTTTGCAGCATCACACACTCGCACCGTGGGAAAACCTCCATGGCCTCGTGATGCCTCCACCTTCAGGTAGAGGACATCATGGACAGAAACTCCCGTCTGATCCTCGCCCTGACTTCAGATGCATGAGATCTCAATTCAGCTCTGCAGAGTGTGCCTGCCTTTCCCTCGCTCCAAAACCTAAGCCAGCTCACGTTCTCAGACTTCCGTCCTCACACTCCTGGCACACAAGCCTTCCACTTTGGGAATTCTGGAGACAAAATGCAGCACTCTGCCTGCCCTCCAGAAGAGAGACTTTGCCCTAGGGGTCTACCCAGAAACATCAAATGAGGATCAACCTGCAATTCTCTAGACTGTACCCCAATTATACAGTCTAGCCTGGGCACTAATGCCCTGTCTGACACAGCCTGACCCCAGACCTCGTGACTGACACCCAGACACCTGGCCTCACACTGAACACATCGAAAATGCCATGGCCTTAGGTCATCATCTGTTCCCAACCTTGGTCTTCAGGCTTCAGAACCTAGACATTATCTCCACTCACAACTAAGTGACGTACGTGATGCAGAAATCAGAACTTCACCTTCCCCATGACCAGAAACCTTGTGGTTGGCATGTTGTCCAACGTTCAGTATATGAGAACCCAGCATGGCCCATGAGGCCTCAGACATGCTTGAGGGCTGCGATGGGCACAAACACACATTAGGACCCTAAGCATGAACCCTGGCCTCAAGTAAAGCCTTTCCGGGGCTGGACCAAGAGCCTGCATATGGGACTTGCCATGCCCCTACTCCACCAATCCTAGCCAGAGCTTGAGAAGTCTAGTCAACCTTATTCAGAGCTCTTTTCTGGAATCCCTCTTTGGTGGGACACATAAGGTAAAAAAAAAAAAAAAAAAAAAAAAAAAAAAACAAGATAAAGAAAAAAAAAAAGTAAGGACTCCTACCATCCAAAGAATGACCCCAAACACTTGGAATTTGGCCAAATCCACAGAGAGAAATACTCGTCCATGGTCGATGAGGCCAGCCTGACATTCCACGGCCACCATTGACACAAAATCCGGAGACAAAAACCTGAAAAAGCGCCACACACTTGCCCTTTGTTCAGAGCCCCCAAAATTATCAAGGTCTGTAGATCGGGCCTGCCATACCTATGTCCCCAAACCTAAGCCGAGTTTGTGTTTTCAGACTTCTGTCTCCATTGTCCTCACCCACACACCCTAAAGGCTGGGCCACATGGAGCCACACCTCAGGACTGTGCCTGCTCTCTCCAAGGGAATTCTGCTCATTCATTTGGCACAACCTGACAGATTAGGAGAATCATCCAAAATCTCTGAGGCCATCCCAATAGTGTAGAATGTCCTGGACATACAGGGACCCTCTGGCACAAGCTGAGCCACTACCTCCAATCAGAACCTTAGACAGATATCCATAGAAAAGAATATTGAACAAGACAGGCACCTAGGCCCTAATTGGATCCATTGCTTTTGTTTTCAGGCATCTCTCCTCAGAGGCCTGGATTCCAATACCAGCATAAGGGAGTTTCCAGAGCTACCTATCAGAAAAAATCTCGTCTCCACATGGGAATCTTGCTCTATGGAGCTGTGTCATAACCTCCAGTTAGGAGAAAACTTCAGGTCACTGGAGCCACTGCCCCATTTGAATATCTCCATGGACACAATCCCAAATTATGACCCATCCTCAGGAGAGTCCATTTCAACTAAACCCCCTCGGTTGCTACCCCAGAGCCAGCAGATTGAACCTGCCTTGTCGCTAGGAGACAATTGAAATGCGAGTTGGGCTCTTCAGGCATCCATCCTTAGAACCCTGCTCTTGTGTCGTTCCTTATGGGACATCCTTGAGCCATCCAACAGGTCTCGACTGTCCCACAGGAGTCCTTGTGCATGGACCACCTAACAACTCATATCATGGAAAGCTTCCAAGGTTACATGATGCCCCCAATCTTCATGAAGGCAGATCATGGAAAGAAACTCCAACCTGAGCCAACAGCTGATCTTCGCCTTGACTTCAGATGCACGAGATCTTGATTCAGCTCTTCAGAGTGTACCTGCTGTGCCCTCACCCCAAAACCTAAGCGTAGCTAGTGTTCTCCGACTTCCGTCCTCACTCTCCTGGACCACACGCCCTCTATTTTGGGATTTCCGATGACACAGTGCTGCACTCTGCCTGCCCTCTAGAAGAAAAATATTGCCCTATGGGTCTACCCAGAAACCTCAAATGAGGATAAACCTGCACGTCACTCAACTGTACACCAATTATATAGTCTAGCCTGTGCACTAATGCCCTGTCTGACATAACCTGAGGCCTGAATTCCCAACCGACACCCAGACAGCTTGCAGTACACTGAGAACATCAGAACCGCCATGGCCTTAGGTCGCCATCTCTTTCCAACTTCGGTTTTCAGGCTACAGAATCCTAGACCTTATCTCTACTCACTTCCCATGGGTGAACGTGATGCAGAAATCAGAACTCCTCCTTCCCTCTCGCCAGAATCTTGTGGTTGGCATCTTGTCCAACGTTCAGTGGAGGACCCCTGTAGGGCCTACAGGGGTAGTAGTAGGGCCCCTGAGGGTAGTGTAGGGTCCCTGAGGCCCTGCCTATGCTTAAGAGCTGCGGTGGGCTCAAACACACATTGGGACCCTCAGTTTGAGCCCTGTCCTCAAGTAAAGCCTCTCAGTGGCTGGACCATGAGCCCGCATATGGGGCCTGCCATGCCCCAAGTCACCCAATCTTAACCAGAGTTAGAGACATCTAGTCACCCCTACTCAGGGCTCTGCTCTGGAATCCCTCTTTGGTGGGACATTTGAGGTAAATAAACACAGAAAGGACTCCTCCCACTCACAGAATGACCCCAATCACTTGGGATTGGGCCATCCCAAGTGATTGGGGTCCAGAGAGAAAGACTCGTCCATGGCCCATGAGGCCAGCCCGACATTCCACGGCCACTATTGACACAAAATCCAGAGACATAAGCTTCAGCAAGCGTTCACACTCACCCTTAGGTCATAGCCCAAAAAATTCTCCTCATAGTCTGTAGATTGGGCCTGCCATACCTACGTCCCCAAACCTAAGCCGAGTTTGTGTTTTCAGACTTCTATCCTGACATCCCTGTCCCACACACCCTCCAGACTGAGGCCCCTGGAGCCACACCTCAGGACTGTGCCTGCCCTCTCCAAGGAAATTCTTCCCATTCCATTGGCCACAACCCTACAGATAAGGAGAAACCTCCAAAGTCCCAGAGGCCATTCCAATAGTGTAGGCCACCCAGGGCAAAGAGGGGCGATCTCTCACAAGCTGAGCAACGACGACAACTCACCCGTAGACAGATAACCCAAGAGAAGAAGATTAAACTGGACTGGCCCCTAGAATGTAATTGGTTCCATTGCTTTTTTTTCTAAGCATCTCTCCTCAGAGGCCTGTTTTCCAATACCAGCATATGGGGGATTCCAGAGATACCAATCAGAACAAATCTTGTCTTCACATGGGAAACTTATCCTTTGGAGCTCTGTAAAAGCCTCCAGTTAGGAGAAACCTTCAGGTAGCCGGAGCAACCGCCCTATTCCAAGGTCTCCATGGACACATACCCGCATTATGACCATTCGGCAGGAGAGTACATTTCAACTCAGCCCCGTCGATTACTCCCCCAGAGGCAGAATATCAAACCTGCCTTGTCGCTAGGAGACAACTGTAATGCAAAGCAGACTCTCTAGGCATCCATCCATGGAATCCTGCTCTGGCGCCGTTCCATATGGGATGTCCTGGAGCCTTCCAACAGGTCTTGACTGTCCCACAGAAGGAATCCTTGCAGATTGGAGCATCTCACAACTCCTATCGTGGGAAAACCTACATGGCCTCATGAGATGCTCCCCTTTATAAAGGGGCCATCATGGACAGAAACTCCAACCTGAGCCAACTTCTGATGCATTGCTTTGGTTTCTAGGTATCTCTCCTCAGAGGCCTGGTTTCCAATATCAGAATATGGGGGTTTCCTAAGGAAACAATCAGAACAGATCTCATCTCCACATGGGAAACTTGCTCTTTGGAGCTGTGTCAATACCTCAGGTTAGGAGGATCCTTCAGGGCGCTGGCACCATGGCCCAATCCCAAGGTCTCCAAGGACACAAACTTACATTATGAACCATTCTCAGGAGAGTCCATTTCAAATCAGCCCCCTCGGCTGCTCACCCAGAGCCAGCAGATCAAACCTTCCTTGTCACTCGGAGACAGTTAGAATGGGAGGCGGGCTGCCCAGGCATCCATCCTTAGAACCCTGCTCTGGAGAACTTCTTTATGGGACGTCTTGAATCCAACCAACCTGTCTTGACTGTCTCGCAGAATGAATCCTTGTGGTTTGAAGCATCACACAATAACACTGTGAGAAAACCTCCATTTCCTCATGATGCACCACACCTTCATAAATGGGCCATCATGGACAGAAACTCCATCCTAATCCAAAGTCTGATCCTCGCCCTGAATTCAGAAGCATGAGATCTCGATTCAGCACTTGAGAGTGTGCCTGCTGGGCCCTCGCCTTGAAACCTAAGCCTATCTTGTGTTCTCAGACTTCCGACCTCAGAATCCTGGCCAACCCCTCCAGTTTGGAAATTCTGGAGACACAATGCAGCACTCTGCCTGGCCTCCAGAAGAAAAATGTTGCCCTATAGGGCTAACCGGAAACGCCAAATGAGTAACAACCTGCATGCCACTCGACCATACCCCAATTATACAGTCTAGCCTGTGCACTAAAGACCTGTCTGACACAGCCTGAGGGCAGACCTCCAGTCCAACACCCAGAAAGCTGGCCGTACACAGAACATATCACACCCACAATGGCTTTAGGCCATCATCTCTACCCAACCTCAATTTTCACCTTCAGAACCTAGACCTTATCTACACTCACTGCTCAGGAGTGAACGTGATGCAAGAATCAGGACTTCTCCTTCACCATGGCAAGAAACCTTGTGGTTGGCATGTTGTCCAACGTTCATTGTAGGAGAAAGCAGCATGGACTATGAGGTCCCACCTATCCCTGAGGGCCACAATTTGCACAAACACATATTGTGACCCTCAGCGTGAGCCTTATTTTCTTGTGAAGCCTCTTAGTGACTGGAACAACAGCCCACATATGGGGCTTGCCAAGCCCCTAGTCCCCCAATCTCAACCAGAGTTCGAGATGTCTAGTCACCCGACTCAGGGCTCTGCTCTGGAATCCCTCTTTGGTGGGACACCTGGGTAAAAAAAAAAAATACAGAAAGGACTTTTCCCATCCACAGAATGATCCCAACCCCTTGGGATCAGGCCAAATCACCAGAGAAAGAATTGTCCATGGCCCTTGAGGACACCCCGACATTCCACGGCCACCGTTGACACAAAATCCAGGGACAAAAGCCTGAGCAAGTGCCACATACTCGCCCTTTGTTCATAGCCCGGAAAATTCTCACGGTCTGTAGATCGAGCCTTCATACATACATCCCCAAACATAAGCTGAGTTTGTGTTTTCAAACTTCTGTCCCCACAGTCCTGGCCCACACACCATCCAAGCTGGAGCCCCTGGAGACACACCTCAGGACTGTGGCTTCCCTCTCCAGGGGAATTCTGCCATTTCCATTGGCCACAACCTTATAGATTAGGAGAAACCTCCAAACTCCCCGAGGCCATCTGAATAGTGTTGGCTGCCCAGGACACACAGGGATGATTTTCACAAGTTAGGAAAGTACCTCCACTCAGACCCAGAGACAGATATCCCCATAGAATAAGATTGAACTGGACAGGCACTTAGGCCCTAATCAGATCCATTGCTTTTGATTCCAGTCATCTCTCCTCAGAGGCCTGGTTTCCAATACCAGCATATGGGAGATTCCTTAGGCACTCATCAAAACAATTCTCTTTTCTACATAGGAAACATACTCTTTAGAGCTCCATCAAAACCTCCGGTTATGAACATCCCTCAAGGCCCCGGTTCAAGCACCCCATTCCAAGGTCTACATGGACACAAATGCACATTATGACCCATCCTCAACTCACCCATTTCAACACACCCGCCTCGGTTGCTCCCCTAGATCCAGCAGATCGAACTTGCCCTGGCGCTATGAGACACCTGGAATGGGAGGCAGGCTGCTCAGGCATCCATCCTTAGAACCCTGCTCTGGATAACTTCCTTATGGGATGTCCTGGAGCCATCCAACAGGTCTCGACTGTCCCACAGAAGGAATCATTGTGGTTTGGAGCATCTCACAATTCCCATCGTGGGAAAACCTCCATGTCCTCATGACACCCTCCCCTTCATGAAGGGGCTGTCATGGACAGAAACTTCGTCCTAAGCCAACGTCTGATCCTAGCTCTGTCTTCAGGTATACAGGATCTCGAATCATCTCTGCAGAGGGTGCCTGCCGTCCCCTCACCCCGAAATCTAAGTCTGGCTTGTGTTCTCAGAATTTTTCCCTCACACTCCTGGCCCACAAGCCTTCCAGTTTGGGAATTCTGGAGCCACTATGTGGCACTGTGTCTTCCCTCCAGAAGAAAAACGTTGCCCTCTGGGGCTACCCAGTAACCACAAATGAGTACCATCCTGCACAAAACTCGACTGCACCCCAATGATACAGTCTAGCCTGGGCACTAATTCCCTGTCTGCCACAGCCTGAGCCTGCACCTCCCAACCCACACTCAACAGCTGGCCGAACACTGAGCACCTCAGCCACACCATGGCCTTAGGTCTTCATCTCTTACCAACCTCAGTTTTCAGGCTTCAGAACCTAGACCTTAAATCCAATCACAGTCCAGGAGTGAAAGTGTTGCAGAAATTACAACTCCTTCTTCCCCATGGCCAGAAAACTTGTGGTTGCCATATTGTGCAACGTTCCCTGTAGGAGAAACCAGCATGGTACATTAGGCCACGCCCTGACTTGAGGGGCTCCTTGGGCACAAAAACACATTGTGAAACTCAGTGTGAGACCATTCCTCAAGGAAGGCCTCTCAGTGTCTGGACCAAGAGCCCACATATGGGGCTTGCCATGTTCTTAGGTCCCAATGTTAACCAGAGGTCTGGTTGTCCAGTCGCCCCTCCCCAGGACTCTGCTCTGGAATCCCTCTTTTGGTGGTCCACCTTAGGTAAAAAAAATAATAAGAAGAAGAAAATAAACAAAAAAACAAGAAAGGCCTCCTCCCTTCCCACAGAATGACCCCAAACTCTTGGGATCGGGTCAAATCCCCAGAAACGGAGCCTCATCGATGGCCCATGAGGACACCCCGACATTCCATGGCAATCGGTGACACATTTCCAGAAAAAAAAAAAAAAAAAAAGCATGAGCAAGCACCTCACATTCGCCCTTTGTTCATATCCCAAAGAGTTCTCCTCACGGTCAATAGATCGGGCCGGCCATACCTACATCCCCCAACCTAAGTGGAGTTTGTGTTTTCAGACTTTTGTCCAAATAGCCCTGGACCACACACGCTCCACACTTGGGTCCCTGGAGCCACACCTCAGGACTGTGCTTCCCTTTCAAGGGAATTCTTCCCATTCCATTGGCCACAACCTTGCAAATGAGGAAAAACCTCCAAAGTCACCGAGGCCATCCCATTAGTGTAGGCTGCCCAGGACAAACAGGGTTGATCTCAAACCAGCTGAGCAACTACCTCCACTCAGACAACAGATGTCCCCAGAGAAGAATATTGAACCGGACAGGCCCCTAGGCCCTAATCAGATCCATTGCTTTGGTTTTTAGGCATCTCTCCTCAGAGGCCTCGTTTCCAATACCAGCATATGGTGGTTTCCTGAGGCACCAATAAGAACAAATCTCGTCTCCCCATGGAAAACTTGCTCATTGGAGCTTTGTCATAACCTCTGGTTAGGAGAATCCTTCAGGGCCCTGGTGCCACTGCCCCATACCAAGGTCTCCATGGACTCAAACCAACATTAAGACCATCCTCAGGAAAGTCCATTTCAACTCAGCCCCCTCTGTTGCTACCCCAAGCCAGCAGATCAAACGTTTCTTGTTGCTAGGAGACAATTGGATTGTGAGGCTGGCTGCCCAGGCATCCATACTTAGAACCCTGTTCTGGAAAAATACCTTATAAGACGTCCTGGAGCCATCCAACAAATCTTAATTGTCCCACAGAAGGAATCCTTGCGGTTTGGAGCATCTCACAACTCCAATAGTGGGAAAACCCCCATGGGCTCATAATGTCCCCCCTTCATGAAGGGGCCAACATGGACAGAAACTCAAACCTGAGACAAAGTCTGATCCTCGACCTGACTTCAGACGCATGAGATCTCAATTCAGCTCTGCAGAGTGTGCCTGCCATGTCCTTGCCCCGAAACCTAAGCCTAGCTAGTGTTCTCAGACTTCCGTCACACTCTCCTCGCCCACAAGCCCTCCAGTTTGGGAATTCTGAAGCCACAATGCAGCACTCTGCCTGCCCTCCAGAAGAAAAACTTTGCCCTATGCTTCTAATAAGAAACCCCAAATGATTTTCTAATGCATGCCACTCGATTGTAAAGCAATTATACAGCCTACCCTGTATTCTAATGCCCTATCTGGCAAGCCTGAGACAAGACATCCCAAACGACACCCAGACAGCTGGCCCCAACCTGGACACATAGAACCCGTTATGGCTGTAGGTCGTCATCTCTTCCCAACCTCGGTTTTCAGGCTTCAGAACCTAGACCTTATCTCCAATCAATGCCCAGGGTGAACGTGATGCAGAAATTAGAATTCCTCCTTCCCCATGGCCAGAAACCTTGTGGTTGGCATGTTGTCCAACGTTCAATGTGGGAAAACCTGCATTGTCCGAAAGGCCACGCCAGTGCTTGAGGGCCGCCTAGGGCACAGACATGCATTGTGACCTGCAGCGTGAGTCCCGTATTAAAGTAATGCCTCTCAGTGGCTGGACCAAGATCCTGCATATGGGGCTTGTCATATCCATAGGCCCCCAGGCTTAACCCGAGGGCGAGTATTCCAGTTGTCAGTACCCACTGCTATGCTCTAGAACCCCTCTACTGGGGGGACATATGAGGCAGAAAACAGGACACTTCCCTTCCCACAGAATGACCCCAAACACTTGGGGGCTGGACAAACTACCAGAGAGGGAGACTTCTACGACCCATGAGGCAACTCCTACATTAAACGGCCATTGTGGACAAAACATCCAGAGACAAAAGCCTGAGAGACTGCCTCCCTCTCACCCTTCTTTCATATCCAGAGGAGCTCCCCTCATGGACTGTAGATCAGGCCTGCCATAACCTCGGCCCCAAACCTGAGCTGAGTTAGGGTTTTTGGATGTCTGTCTGCACAGCCATGGCCCACACAGCCCCCAGGCTGGGGTCTCTGGAGCCACACCACAGAACTGTGCCTGCTCTCTCCTAAGAAACTGCCCATTCCATTGGCCACAACTCTACAAAATAGTAGAAACCACAAGGTCCCCAAGGACATCCCACTACCGCAAGCCGCACTGGACAAATAGGGGCATTATGACACAAGCTGAGCAACTACTACCTCCATGCATTCACACAGACAGATATCCGCAGAGACAGAAGATTGAACCAGACAGGCCCCTAGGCCCTATTATGAACTCTTGCTTTGGTGTCCAGGTATCACTCCTCAGAGGCCTGGGTTCGAAGACCAGCATACGGGGCTTTCCTGAGGCACCAGACAAAAGACCTCTCATCTCCACATGGGAAGCTTCCTTGTTGGAGTTGTGTCAAGCCCTTTGGGTTGGAGAATCCTGCAGAGTCCCTTAGCTACTGCCACATTCCAAGGTCTCCATGGCCACCAACCCACATTATGACTCATCCTCAGGAAAGTCCATTTAAACTCAGCCTTCTGGGTAGCTCACCCAAGAGCCCGCAGATTGAGCGTGCCTTGTCTCCACCAGGCAATGGGAAGGTGAGTTGGCGTTCTCGGCATCCATGCTTAGGCCCCTACTCTCGAGTCTTTCTGTATGGGGCATCAAAGGACCATCCAATAGTACTCGACTGTCCTGAAGAAGGAAACTTTGAAGTTTGGAGCAGCTCACAACTCCCAGCGTAGGGAAACCTCCCTGGCCTCATGACGCCCCCACCCCCTTCAGGAAGGGGCCGTCATGGACACAAACTCCAGCTTGAGGTAACATCTGATACTCGCCCTGACCTCACCTGCAGGAGATCTCGATTCAGCCTCTGCAGAGTGGGCCTGCCATGCTCTTGGCCCCAAAACTCATGCTAGCTTGTGTTTTCAGACTTCCTTCCTCACAATCCTGGCCACACCCCTCCAGTTTGGCAATTCTGGAGACACAATGCAGCACTCTGCCTGCCCTCCAGAAGAAAAATGTTGCCCTATAGGGCTAACCGGAAACGCCAAATGAGTAACAACCTGCATGCCACTCGACCATACCCCAATTATATAGTCTAGCTTGTGCACTAAAGCCCTGTCTGACACAGCCTGAGGGCAGACCTCCAGTCCAACACCCAGACAAATGGCCATACACAGAGTATATCACACCCACAATGGCTTTAGGCCATCATCTCTACCCAACCTCAGTTTTCACCTTCAGAACCTAGACCTTATCTCCACTCCCTGCTCAGGAGTGAACGTGATGCAAGAATCAGAACTTCTCCTTCGCCTTGGCAAGTAACCTAGTGGTTGGCATGTTGTCCATTGTTCATTGTAGGAGAAAGCAGCATGGACTATGAGGCCCCACCTATCCCTGAGGGCCACAATTTGCACAAACACACATTGTGACGCTCAGCGTGAGCCCTATCCTCATGTAAAGCCTCTTAGTGACTGGAACAACAGCCCACATATGGGGCTTGCCAAGCCCCTAGTCACCCAATCTCAACCAGAGTTCGAGATGTCTAGTCACCCCTACTCAGGGCTCTACTCTGGAATCCCTCTTTGGTGGGACACCTGAGGTAAAAAAAAAAAAAAAAAAAAAAAATATATATATATATATATATATATATATATATATATATATATATATAATATATATATATACAGAAAGGACTCTTCCAATCCACAGAATGATCCCAACCCCTTGGGATCAGGCCAAATCACCAGAGAAAGAATTGTCCATGGCCCTTGAGGACACCCCGACATTCCACGGCCACCGTTGACACAAAATCCAGAGACAAAAGCTTGAGCAAGCACCACATACTCGCCCTTTGTTCATAGCCTGGAAAATTCTCACGGTCTGTAGATCGAGCCTTCATACATACATCCCCAAACCTAAGCTGAGTTTGTGTTTTCAGACTTCTGTCCCCACAGTCCTGGCCCACACACCATCCAAGCTGGGGCCCCTGGAGACACACCTCAGGACTGTGGCTTCCCTCTCCAGGGGAATTCTGCCATTTCCATTGGCCACAACCCTATAGATTAGGAGAATCCTCCAAACTCCCCGAGGCCATCCCAATAGTGTTGGCTGCCCAGGACAAACAGGAATGATCTTTCACAAGTTAGGAAACTACCTCCACTCAGACCCAGAGACAGATATCCCCATAGAATAAGATTGAACTGGACAGGCACTTAGGCCCTAATCAGATCCATTGCTTTTGTTTCCAGGCATCTCTCCTCAGAGGCCTGGTTTCCAATACGAGCATAAGGGGATTACTGAGGCACTCATCAGAAAAATCTCGTCTCCACATAGGAAATGTACTCTTTGGAGCTCTATAAAAACCTCTGTTTAGGAGAATCTTTCAGGGCCCCGGATCAAGCGCCCCATTTCAAGGTCTCCATGGACTTAAACCCACATTATGATCTATCCTCGGGAGCGTCCATGTCAACTCAACCCCCTTGGTTTCTCCCCCAGGGCCTGCAGATCAAACCTGCCTTGTCGCTAGGAGACAACTAGAATGGGAGGTGGGCTGCCTAGGCATCAATCCTTAGAACCCTACTCTGGAGTCATTCCATATGGGACATCCTAGAGCCATCCAACAGGTCTCAAGTGTTCCACAGAAGGAATCTTTGCAGTCTGGAGCATCTCAGAACTCCCATTGTGGGAAAATCTACATGGCCTCTTGAGATGCTCCACTTTATAAAGTGGCCATCATGGACAGAAACTCCAACCTGAGCAAACGTCTGATATTCGCCCTGACTTCAGGTGCATGAGATCTTGATTCAGCTCTGCAGAGTGTGCCTTCTGTGCCCTCACCCCAAAAACGAAGCCTAGCTTGTGTTCTCAGACTACAGTCCTCACACCCCTGGCCCAAAAGCCCTACAGTTTGGCAATACTGGGGCCACAATGCAGCACTCTGCCTGCCCTCCCAGAGAAAAAACGTTGCCTTATGGAACTACCTAGAGACCCGAATGAGGATCAATTGAACGCCACTCGACTGCACCCCAAATATACAGTCTACCCTGTCTAATGCCTTGTCTGACACAGCATGAGCCCACACCTCCAGACCTACGCTGAACAGCTGGCCGCACACTGAGCTCATTGGACCCAACAGGTCCTTAGGTCTTCATCTCTTCCCAACCTCGGTTTTCGGGTTTCAGAACCTAGACCTAAACTCCAATCACTGTCCAGGGGTTAACGTGATGCAGAAGTCACAACTCTTCCTTCGCCATGGCCAGAAACCTTGTGGTTGGCATATTCTCCAACGTTCAGTGTAGGAGAATCCAGCGTGGCCCATGAGGCCCTTCCCATGCTTGAGGGCCTTGTTGGCATAAATAGGCATTGTGACCCTCAGCATGAGCCCTGTCCTCAAGGAAAGCCTCTCAGTGTCTGAATCAAGAGCCCACATATTGGACTTGCCATGCCCCTAGGCCCCCAAACTAAAACAGTGGTGGGGTTGTCCAGTTGTCCCTCCCGAGGACTCTGCTCTGGAATCCCTCCTTTATTGGGACACATGAGGTACAAAAAATAAAATAAAATAAAATAAAAAACAGAAAGGACTCCTCCCATCCCACAGAACATACCCAAACTCTTGGGATTGGGTCAAATCCTCAGAGAAGGAAAGCCGTCCACAACCCATGAGGCCACGCCAGCATTCCACCCACATTGTTGACACAAATCCAGAGACAAAATCTGAGCAAGCACCTCAAACTCACACTTTTTCATATCCTGAAGTGTTATTACGGTCTGTAGATTGGGCATGCCATAACTATGTCCCCAATCCTAAGCGGAGTTTGTGTTTTCAGCTTTTTGCTCAACAGGCCTGGCCCACACACCCACAAGGTTGGGCCCCTAGAGCCAAACTCAGAACTTTGCCTGCCCTCTCCAGGGGATTTCTTCCCATTCCATTGACCACAACCCTATAGATTAGGAGAAACTCCAAAGTCCAGAGGCCATTCCAATATTATAGGTCGCCCAGGACAAACAGGGGCGATCTGACACAATCTGAGCAACTACCTCACCTCAGATACTTAGAAACGTATCCCCAGCAAAGAGATTGAACCGGACAGGCACCTAGGCTCTAATTATATCCATTGCTTTTGTTTCCAGTCATCTCTCCTCAGAGACCTGGTTTCCAATACCAGCATATGGGAGATTCCTTAGGCACTCATCAAAACAATTCTCTTCTCTACATAGGAAACATACTCTTTAGAGCTCCATCAAAACCTCCGGTTATGAACATCCCTCAAGGACCCGGATCAAGACCCCATTCCAAGGTCTCCATGGACACAAATGCACATTATGACCCATCCTCAACTCACCCATTTCAACACACCCGCCTCGGTTGCTCCACTAGATCAGGCAGATCGAACTTGCCTTGGCTCTATGAGACACCTGGAATGGGAGGCAGGCTGCCCAGGCATCCATCCTTAGAACCCTGCTCTGGATAACTTCCTTATGGGATGTCCTGGAGCCATCCACCAGTCTCACCTGTCCCACAGAAGGAATCATTGCGGTTTGGAGCATCTCAAAATTCAAATCGTGGGAAAACCTCCATGTCCTCGTGACACCCTCCCATTTATTAAGGGGCCGTCATGGACAGAAACTCCGACCTAAGCCAACGTCTGATCCTAGCTCTGTCCTCAGGTATACGGGATCTCGAATCATCTCTGCAGAGGGTGCCTGCCGTCCCTTCACCCCGAAATCTAAGTCTGGCTTGTGTTCTCAGAATTTTTTCCTCACACTCCTGGCCCACAAGCCTTCAAGTTTGGGAATTCTGGAGCTAGTATGTGACACTGTGTCTTCCCTCCAGAAGAAAAACGTTGCCCTCTGGGGCTACCCAGTAACCACAAATGAGTACCATCCTGCACGAAACTCGACTGCACCCCTTGATACAGTCTAGCCTGGGCACTAATTCCCTGTCTGCCACAGCCTGAGCCTGCACCTCCCAACCCACACCCAACAGCTGCCGAACACTGAGCACATCAGACACACCATGGCCTTAGGTCTTCATCTCTTCCCAACCTCAGTTTTCAGGCTTCAGAACCTAGACCTTAAATCCAATCACAGTCCAGGAGTGAAAGTGTTGCAGAAATTACAACTCCTTCTTCCCCATGGCCAGAAAACTTGTGGTTGCCATATTGTGCAACGTTCCCTGTAGGAGAAAGCAGCATGGTACATTAGGCCACGCCCTGACTTGAGGGGCTCCTTGGGCACAAAAACACATTGTGAAACTCAGTGTGAGACCATACCTCAAGGAAGGCCTCTCAGTGTCTGGACCAAGAGCACAAATATGGGGCTTGCCATGTTCTTAGTTCCCAATGTTAACCAGAGGTCTGGTTGTCCAGTTGCCCCTCCCCAGGACTCTGCTCTGGAATGCCTCTTTTGGTGGTCCACCTGAGGTAAAAAAAAAAAAACAAAAAACAAACAAAAAACAAACAAAAATAAACAAAAAAAAAAAAACAGAAAGACCTCCTCCCTTCCGACAGAATGACCCCAAATTCTTGGGATCGGGTCAAATCCCCAGAAAGGGAGCCTCATCGATGGCCTATGAGGACACCCCGACATTCAATGGCAATCGGTGACACATTTCGAGAAAAAAAAAAAAAAAAAAAAGCATGAGCAAGCACCTCACATTCGCCCTTTGTTCATATCCCGAAGAGTTCTCCTCACGGTCTATAGATCGGGCCAGCCATACCTACATCCTCCAACCTAAGTGGAGTTTGTGTTTTCAGACTTTTGTCCAAATATCCCTGGACCACACATGCTCCACACTTGGGTCCCTGGAGCCACACCTCAGGACTGTGCTTCCCTTTCAAGGGAATTCTTCCCATTCCATTGGCCACAACCTTGCCAATTAGAAAAAACCTCAAAAGTCACCGAGGCCATCCCAATAGTTTAGGCCGCCCAGGACAAACAGGGGTGATCTCAATCCAGCTGAGCAACTACCTCCACTCAGACAACAGATGTCCCCAGAGAAAAATATTGATCCGGACAGGCCCCTAGGCCCTAATCAGATCCATTGCTTTGGTTTCCAGGCATCTCTCCTCAGAGGCCTCGTTTCCATTACCAGCATATGGTGGTTTCCTGAGGCACCAATAATAACAAATCTCGTCTCCCCATGGAAAACTTGCTCATTGGAGCTTTGTCATAACCTCTGGTTAGGAGAAATTTTCAGGGCCCTGGTGCCACTGCCCCATACCAAGGTCTCCATGGACTCAAACCAACATTAAGACCATCCTCAGGAAAGTCCATTTCAACTCAGCCCCTTCTGTTGCTACCCCAAGCCAGCAGATCAAACGTTTCTTGTTGCTAGGAGACAATTGAAATGTGAGGCTGCTGCCAAGGCATCCATACGTAGAACCCTGTTCTGGAAAAATACCTTATAAGACGTCCTGGAGCCATCCAACAAATCTTAATTGTCCCACAGAAGGAATCCTTGCGGTTTGGAGCATCTCACAACTCCAATAGTGGCAAAACCCCCATGGCCTCATAATCCCCCCTCTTCTTGAAGGGGCCAAAATGGAAAGAAACTCAAACCTGAGCCAAAGTCTGATCCTCGACCTAACTTCAGACGCATGAGATCTCAATTCAGCTCTGCAGAGTGTGCCTGCCATGCCCTTGCCCCGAAACCTAAGCCTAGCTAATGTTCTCAGCTTACGTCGTCACTCTACTGGCCCACAAGCCCTCCAGTTTGGGAATTCCGAAGCCACAAGGCAGCACTCTGCCTGCCCTCCAGAAGAAAAACTTTGCCCTATGCTTCTAATAAGAAACCCCAAATGATTTTCTAATGCATGTCACTCAATGGTAAAGCAATTATACAGCCTACCCTGTATACTAATGCCATGTCTGGCACAGCCTGAGACAAGACATCCCAAACGACACCCAGACAGCTGGCCCCAACCTGGACACATAGGACCCGCTATGGCTGTAGGTCGTCATCTCTTCCCAACCTCGGTTTTCAGGCTTCAGAACCTAGACCTTATCTCCAATCACTGCCCAGGGGTGAACGTGATGCAGAAATTAGAATTCCTCCTTCCCCATGGCCAGAAACCTTGTGGTTGGCATGTTGTCCAACGTTCAATGTGGGAAAACCTGCATTGTCCAAAAGGCCACGCCAGTGCTTGAGGGCCGCCTAGGGCACAGACATGCATTGTGACCTGCAGCGTGAGTCCCGTATTAAAGTAACGCCTCTCAGTGGCTGGACCAAGATCCTGCATATGGGGTTGTCATATCCATAGGCCCCCAGGCTTAACCCGAGGGCGAGTATTCCAGTTGTCAGTACCCACTGCTATGCTCTAGAATCGCTCTACTGGGGGGACACATGAAGCAGAAAACAGGACACTTCCCTTCCCACAGAATGACCCCAAACGATTGGGGGCTGGACAAACTACCAGAGAGGGAGACTTCTACGACCCATGAGGCAACTCCTACATAAACGGCCATTGTGGACAAAACATCCAGAGACAAAAGCCTGAGCGACTGCCTCCCTCTCACCCTTCTTTCATATCCAGAGGAGCTCCCCTCATGGACTGTAGATCAGGCCTGCCGTAACCTCGGCCCCAAACCTGAGCTGAGTTAGGGTTTTTGGATGTCTGTCTGCACAGCCATGGCCCACACAGCCTCCAGGCTGGGGTCTCTGGAGCCACACCACAGAACTGTGCCTGCTCTCTCCTAAGAAACTGCCCATTCCATTGGCCACAACTCTACAAAATAGTAGAAACCTCAAGGTCTCCAAGGACATCCCACTACTGCAAGCCGCACTGGACAAATAGGGGCATTATGACACAAGCTGAGCAACTACTACCTCCATGAATTCACACAGACAGATATCCGCAGAGACAGAAGATTGAAAAAGACAGGCCCCTAGGCCCTATTATGAACTCTTGCTTTGGTGTCCAGGTATCACTCCTCAGAGGCCTGGGTTTGAAGACCAGCATACGGGGCTTTCCTGAGGCACCAGACAGAAGACCTCTCATCACCACATGGGAAGCTTCCTTGTTGGTGTTGTGTCAAGCCCTTCGGGTTGGAGAATCCTGCAGAGTCCCTTAGCTACTGCCACATTCCAAGGTCTCCATGGCCACCAACCCACATTATGACTCATCCTCAGGAGAGTCCATTTAAACTCAGCCTTCTGGGTAGCTCACCCAAGAGCCCGCAGATTGAGCGTGCCTTGTCTCCACCAGGCAATGGGAACGTGAGTTGGCGTTTCTCGGCATCCATGCTTAGGCCCCTGCTCTTGAATCTTTCTGTATGGGGCATCCTGGAACCATCCAATAGTACTCGACTGTCCTGAAGAAGGAAACTTTGAAGTTTGGAGCAGCTCACAACTCCCAGCGTAGGGAAACCTCCCTGGCCTCATGACGCCCCCACCCCCTTCAGGAAGGGGCCGTCATGGACACAAACTCCAGCTTGAGGCAACATCTGATACTCGCCCTGACCTCACCTGCAGGAGATCTCGATTCAGCCTCTGCAGAGTGGGCCTGCCATGCTCTTGGCCCCAAAACTCATGCTAGCTTGTGTTTTCAGACTTCCTTCCTCACAATCCTGGCCACACCCCTCCAGTTTGGCAATTCTGGAGACACAATGCAGCACTCTGCCTGCCCTCCAGAAGAAAAATGTTGCCCTATAGGGCTTACCGGAAACGCCAAATGAGTAACAACCTGCATGCCACTCGACCATACCCCAATTATACAGTCTAGCCTGTGCACTAAAGCCCTGTGTGACACAGCCTGAGGGCAGAACTCCAGTCCAACACCCAGACAGCTGGCCGTACACAGAGCATATCACACCCACAATGGCTTTAGGCCATTATATCTACCCAACCTCAGTTTTCACCTTCAGAACCTAGGCCTTATCTCCACTCACTGCTCAGGAGTGAACGTGATGCAAGAATCAGAACTTCTCCTTCGCCTTGGCAAGTAACCTAGTGGTTGGCATGTTGTCCATTGTTCATAGTAGGAGAAAGCAGCATGGACTATGAGGCCCCACCTATCCCTGAGGGCCACAATGTGCACAAACACACATTGTGACGCTCAGCGTGAGCCCTATCCTCATGTAAAGCCTCTTAGTGACTGGAACAACAGCCCACATATGGGGCTTGCCAAGCCCCTAGTCCCCCAATCTCAACCAGAGTTCGAGATAACTATTCACCCCTACTCAGGGCTCTACTCTGGAATCCCTCTTTGGTGGGACACCTGAGGTAAAAAAAAAAAAAAAAAAAAAAAAAAAAAAAAAAAAAAAATATATATATATATATATATATATATATATATATATATAATATATATATACAGAAAGGACTCTTCCAATCCACAGAATGATCCCAACCCCTTGGGATCAGGCCAAATCACCAGAGAAAGAATTGTCCATGGCCCTTGAGGACACCCCGACATTCCACGGCCACCGTTGACACAAAATCCAGAGACAAAAGCTTGAGCAAGCACCACATACTCGCCCTTTGTTCATAGCCTGGAAAATTCTCACGGTCTGTAGATCAAGCCTTCATACATACATCCCCAAACCTAAGCTGAGTTTGTGTTTTCAGACTTCTGTCCCCACAGTCCTGGCCCACACACCATCCAAGCTGGGGCCCCTGGAGACACACCTCAGGACTGTGGCTTCCCTCTCCAGGGGAATTCTGCCATTTCCATTGGCCACAACCCTATAGATTAGGAGAATCCTCCAAACTCCCCGAGGCCATCCCAATAGTGTTGGCTGCCCAGGACAAACAGGAATGATCTTTCACAAGTTAGGAAACTACCTCCACTCAGACCCAGAGACAGATATCCCCATAGAATAAGATTGAACTGGACAGGCACTTAGGCCCTAATCAGATCCATTGCTTTTGTTTCCAGGCATCTCTCCTCAGAGGCCTGGTTTCCAATACGAGCATAAGGGGATTACTGAGGCACTCATCAGAAAAATCTCGTCTCCACATAGGAAATGTACTCTTTGGAGCTCTATAAAAACCTCTGTTTAGGAGAATCTTTCAGGGCCCCGGATCAAGCGCCCCATTTCAAGGTCTCCATGGACTTAAACCCACATTATGATCTATCCTCGGGAGGGTCCATGTCAACTCAACCCCCTTGGTTTCTCCCCCAGGGCCTGCAGATCAAACCTGCCTTGTCGCTAGGAGACAACTAGAATGGGAGGTGGGCTGCCTAGGCATCAATCCTTAGAACCCTACTCTGGAGTCATTCCATATGGGACATCCTAGAGCCATCCAACAGGTCTCAAGTGTTCCACAGAAGGAATCTTTGCAGTCTGGAGCATCTCAGAACTCCCATTGTGGGAAAATCTACATGGCCTCTTGAGATGCTCCACTTTATAAAGTGGCCATCATGGACAGAAACTCCAACCTGAGCAAACGTCTGATATTCGCCCTGACTTCAGGTGCATGAGATCATGATTCAGCTCTGCAGAGTGTGCCTTCTGTGCCCTCACCCCAAAAACGAAGCCTAGCTTGTGTTCTCAGACTACAGTCCTCACACCCCTGGCCCAAAAGCCCTACAGTTTGGCAATACTGGGGCCACAATGCAGCACTCTGCCTGCCCTCCCAGAGAAAAAACGTTGCCTTATGGAACTACCTAGAGACCCGAATGAGGATCAATTGAACGCCACTCGACTGCACCCCAAATATACAGTCTACCCTGTCTAATGCCTTGTCTGACACAGCATGAGCCCACACCTCCAGACCTACGCTGAACAGCTGGCCGCACACTGAGCTCATTGGACCCATCAGGTCCTTAGGTCTTCATCTCTTCCCAACCTCGGTTTTCGGGTTTCAGAACCTAGACCTAAACTCCAATCACTGTCCAGGGGTTAACTTGATGCAGAAGTCACAACTCTTCCTTCGCCATGGCCAGAAACCTTGTGGTTGGCATATTCTCCAACGTTCAGTGTAGGAGAATCCAGCGTGGCCCATGAGGCCCTTCCCATGCTTGAGGGCCTTGTTGGCACAAATAGGCATTGTGACCCTCAGCATGAGCCCTGTCCTCAAGGAAGGCCTCTCAGTGTCTGAATCAAGAGCCCACATATTGGACTTGCCATGCCCCTAGGCCCCCAAACTAAAACAGTGGTGGGGTTGTCCAGTTGTCCCTCCTGAGGACTCTGCTCTGGAATCCCTCCTTTATTGGGACACATGAGGTACAAAAAATAAAATAAAATAAAATAAAAAACAGAAAGGACTCCTCCCATCCCACAGAACATACCCAAACTCTTGGGATTGGGTCAAATCCTCAGAGAAGGAAAGCCGTCCACAACCCATGAGGCCACGCCAGCATTCCACCCACATTGTTGACACAAATCCAGAGACAAAATCTGAGCAAGCACCTCAAACTCACACTTTTTCATATCCTGAAGTGTTATTACGGTCTGTAGATTGGGCGTGCCATAACTATGTCCCCAATCCTAAGCGGAGTTTGTGTTTTCAGCTTTTTGCTCAACAGGCCTGGCCCACACACCCACAAGGTTGGGCCCCTAGAGCCAAACTCAGAAATTTGCCTGCCCTCTCCAGGGGATTTCTGCCCATTCCATTGACCACAACCCTATAGATTAGGAGAAACTCCAAAGTCCCGAGGCCATTCCAATATTATAGGTCGCCCAGGACAAACAGGGGCGATCTGACACAATCTGAGCAACTACCTCACCTCAGATACTTAGACAAGTATCCCAAGCAAAGAGATTGAACCGGACAGGCACCTAGGCTCGAATCATATCCATTGCTTTTGTTTCCAGTCATCTCTCCTCAGAGACCTGGTTTCCAATACCAGCATATGGGAGATTCCTTAGGCACTCATCAAAACAATTCTCTTCTCTACATAGGAAACATACTCTTTAGAGCTCCATCAAAACCTCCGGTTATGAACATCCCTCAAGGACCCGGATCAAGACCCCATTCCAAGGTCTCCATGGACACAAATGCACATTATGACCCATCCTCAACTCACCCATTTCAACACACCCGCCTCGGTTGCTCCACTAGATCAGGCAGATCGAACTTGCCTTGGCTCTATGAGACACCTGGAATGGGAGGCAGGCTGCCCAGGCATCCATCCTTAGAACCCTGCTCTGGATAACTTCCTTATGGGATGTCCTGGAGCCATCCACCAGTCTCATCTGTCCCACAGAAGGAATCATTGCGGTTTGGAGCATCTCAAAATTCAAATCGTGGGAAAACCTCCATGTCCTCGTGACACCCTCCCATTTATTAAGGGGCCGTCATGGACAGAAACTCCGACCTAAGCCAACGTCTGATCCTAGCTCTGTCCTCAGGTATACGGGATCTCGAATCATCTCTGCAGAGGGTGCCTGCCGTCCCTTCACCCCGAAATCTAAGTCTGGCTTGTGTTCTCAGAATTTTTTCCTCACACTCCTGGCCCACAAGCCTTCAAGTTTGGGAATTCTGGAGCCACTATGTGACACTGTGTCCTCCCTCCAGAAGAAAAAGTTGCCCTCTGGGGCTACCCAGTAACCACAAATGAGTACCATCCTGCACGAAACTCGACTGCACCCCAATGATACAGTCTAGCCTGGGCACTAATTCCCTGTCTGCCACAGCCTGAGCCTGCACCTCCCAACCCACACTCAACAGCTGGCCGAACACTGAGCACATCAGACACACCATGGCCTTAGGTCTTCATCTCTTCCCAACCTCAGTTTTCAGGCTTCAGAACCTAGACGTTAAATCCAATCACAGTCCAGGAGTGAAAGTGTTGCAGAAATTACAACTCCTTCTTCCCCATGGCCAGAAAACTTGTGGTTGCCATATTGTGCAACGTTCCCTGTAGGAGAAACCAGCATGGTACATTAGGCCACGCCCTGACTTGAGGGGCTCCTTGGGCACAAAAACACATTGTGAAACTCAGTGTGAGACCATTCCTCAAGGAAGGCCTCTCAGTGTCTGGACCAAGAGCACAAATATGGGGCTTGCCATGTTCTTAGTTCCCAATGTTAACCAGAGGTCTGGTTGTCCAGTAGCCCCTCCCCAGGACTCTGCTCTGGAATGCCTCTTTTGGTGGTCCACCTGAGGTAAAAAAAAAAAAACAAAAAACAAACAAAAATAAACAAACAAAAAAAAAAACAGAAAGACCTCCTCCCTTCCGACAGAATGACCCCAAACTCTTGGGATCGGGTCAAATCCCCAGAAAGGGAGCCTCATCGATGGCCCATGAGGACACCCCGACATTCAATGGCAATCGGTGACACATTTCGAGAAAAAAAAAAAAAAAAAGCATGAGCAAGCACCTCACATTCGCCCTTTGTTCATATCCCGAAGAGTTCTCCTCATGGTCTATAGATCGGGCCAGCCATACCTACATCCTCCAACCTAAGTGGAGTTTGTGTTTTCAGACTTTTGTCCAAATAGCCCTGGACCACACATGCTCCACACTTGGGTCCCTGGAGCCACACCTCAGGACTGTGCTTCCCTTTCAAGGGAATTCTTCCCATTCCATTGGCCACAACCTTGCCAATTAGAAAAAACCTCAAAAGTCACCGAGGCCATCCCAATAGTTTAGGCCGCCCAGGACAAACAGGGGTGATCTCAATCCAGCTGAGCAACTACCTCCACTCAGACAACAGATGTCCCCAGAGAAAAATATTGATCCGGACAGGCCCCTAGGCCCTAATCAGATCCATTGCTTTGGTTTCCAGGCATCTCTCCTCAGAGGCCTCGTTTCCAATACCAGCATATGGTGGTTTCCTGAGGCACCAATAAGAACAAATCTCGTCTCCCCATGGAAAACTTGCTCATTGGAGCTTTGTCATAACCTCTGGTTAGGAGAAACATTCAGGGCCCTGGTGCCACTGCCCCATACCAAGGTCTCCATGGACTCAAACCAACATTAAGACCATCCTCAGGAAAGTCCATTTCAACTCAGCCCCCTCTGTTGCTACCCCAAGCCAGCAGATCAAACGTTTCTTGTTGCTAGGAGACAATTGGAATGTGAGGCTGCTGCCCAGGCATCCATACGTAGAACCCTGTTCTGGAAAAATACCTTATAAGACGTCCTGGAGCCATCCAACAAATCTTAATTGTCCCACAGAAGGAATCCTTGCGGTTTGGAGCATCTCACAACTCCAATAGTGGCAAAACCCCCATGGCCTCATAATCCCCCCTCTTCTTGAAGGGGCCAAAATGGAAAGAAACTCAAACCTGAGCCAAAGTCTGATCCTCGACCTAACTTCAGACGCATGAGATCTCAATTCAGCTCTGCAGAGTGTGCCTGCCATGCCCTTGCCCCGAAACCTAAGCCTAGCTAATGTTCTCAGCTTCTGTCGTCACTCTACTGGCCCACAAGCCCTCCAGTTATGGAATTCCGAAGCCACAATGCAGCACTCTGCCTGCCCTCCAGAAGAAAAACTTTGCCCTATGCTTCTAATAAGAAACCCCAAATGATTTTCTAATGCATGTCACTCGATGGTAAAGCAATTATACAGCCTACCCTGGATACTAATGCCCTGTCTGGCACAGCCTGAGACAAGACATCCCAAACGACACCCAGACAGCTGGCCCCAACCTGGACACATAGGACCCGCTATGGCTGTAGGTCGTCATCTCTTCCCAACCTCGGTTTTCAGGCTTCAGAACCTAGACCTTATCTCCAATCACTGCCCAGGGGTGAACGTGATGCAGAAATTAGAATTCCTCCTTCCCCATGGCCAGAAACCTTGTGGTTGGCATGTTGTCCAACGTTCAATGTGGGAAAACCTGCATTGTCCGAAAGGCCACGCCAGTGCTTGAGGGCCGCCTAGGGCACAGACATGCATTGTGACCTGCAGCGTGAGTCCCGTATTAAAGTAACGCCTCTCAGTGGCTGGACCAAGATCCTGCATATGGGGTTGTCATATCCATAGGCCCCCAGGCTTAACCCGAGGGCGAGTATTCCAGTTGTCAGTACCCACTGCTATGCTCTAGAATCCCTCTACTGGGGGGACACATGTAGCAGAAAACAGGACACTTCCCTTCCCACAGAATGACCCCAAACGATTGGGGGCTGGACAAACTACCAGAGAGGGAGACTTCTACGACCCATGAGGCAACTCCTACATTAAACGGCCATTGTGGACAAAACATCCAGAGACAAAAGCCTGAGCGACTGCCTCCCTCTCACCCTTCTTTCATATCCAGAGGAGCTCCCCTCATGGACTGTAGATCAGGCCTGCCGTAACCTCGGCCCCAAACCTGAGCTGAGTTAGGGTTTTTGGATGTCTGTCTGCACAGCCATGGCCCACACAGCCTCCAGGCTGGGGTCTCTGGAGCCACACCACAGAACTGTGCCTGCTCTCTCCTAAGAAACTGCCCATTCCATTGGCCACAACTCTACAAAATAGTGGAAACCTCAAGGTCCCCAAGGACATCCCACTACCGCAAGCCGCACTGGACAAATAGGGGCATTATGACACAAGCTGAGCAACTACTACCTCCATGCATTCACACAGACAGATATCCGCAGAGACAGAAGATTGAAAAAGACAGGCCCCTAGGCCCTATTATGAACTCTTTCTTTGGTGTCCAGGTATCACTCCTCAGAGGCCTGGGTTTGAAGACCAGCATACGGGGCTTTCCTGAGGCACCAGACAGAAGACCTCTCATCTCCACATGGGAAGCTTCCTTGTTGGAGTTGTGTCAAGCCCTTCGGGTTGGAGAATCCTGCAGAGTCCCTTAGCTACTGCCACATTCCAAGGTCTCCATGGCCACCAACCCACATTATGACTCATCCTCAGGAGAGTCCATTTAAACTCAGCCTTCTGGGTAGCTCACCCAAGAGCACGCAGATTGAGCGTGCCTTGTCTCGACCAGTCAATGGGAAGGTGAGTTGGCGTTTCTCGGCATCCATGCTTAGGCCGCTGCTCTTGAATCTTTCTGTATGGGGCATCCTGGAACCAACCAATAGTACTCGACTGTCCTGAAGAAGGAAACTTTGAAGTTTGGAGCACCTCACAACTCCCAGCGTTGGGAAACCTCCCTGGCCTCATGACGCCCCCACCCCCTTCAGGAAGGGGCCGTCATGGACACAAACTCCAGCTTGAGGCAACATCTGATACTCGCCCTGACCTCACCTGCAGGAGATCTCGATTCAGCCTCTGCAGAGTGGGCCTGCCATGCTCTTGGCCCAAAAACTCATGCTAGCTTGTGTTTTCAGACTTCCTTCCTCACAATCCTGGCCACACCCCTCCAGTTTGGCAATTCTGGAGACACAATGCAGCACTCTGCCTGCCCTCCAGAAGAAAAATGTTGCCCTATAGGGCTTACCGGAAACGCCAAATGAGTAACAACCTGCATGCCACTCGACCATACCCCAATTATACAGTCTAGCCTGTGCACTAAAGCCCTGTCTGACACAGCCTGAGGGCAGACCTCCAGTCCAACACCCAGACAGCTGGCCGTACACAGAGCATATCACACCCACAATGGCTTTAGGCCATTATATCTACCCAACCTCAGTTTTCACCTTCAGAACCTAGGCCTTATCTCCACTCACTGCTCAGGAGTGAACGTGATGCAAGAATCAGAACTTCTCCTTCGCCTTGGCAAGTAACCTAGTGGTTGGCATGTTGTCCATTGTTCATAGTAGGAGAAAGCAGCATGGACTATGAGGCCCCACCTATCCCTGAGGGCCACAATGTGCACAAACACACATTGTGACCCTCAGCGTGAACCCTATCCTCATGTAAAGCCTCTTAGTGACTGGAACAACAGCCCACATATGGGGCTTGCCAAGCCCCTAGTCCCCCAATCTCAACCAGAGTTCGAGATGTCTAGTCACCCCTACTCAGGGATCTACTCGGGAATCCCTCGTTGATTGGACACCTGAGGTAAAAAAAAAAATACAGAAAGGACTCTTCCAATCCACAGAATGATCCTACCCCGTGCGATCAGGCCAAATCACCAGAGAAAGAATTGTCCATGGCCCTTGAGGACACCCCGACATTCCACGGCCACCGTTGACACAAAATCCAGAGACAAAAGCCTGAGCAAGCGCCACATACTCGCCCTTTGTTCATAGCCCGGAAAATTCTCACGGTCTGTAGATCGAGCCTTCATACATACATCCCCAAACCTAAGCTGAGTTTGTGTTTTCAGACTTCTGTCCCCACAGGCCTAGCCCACACACCATCCAAGCTGGGGCCCCTGGAGCCACACCTCAGGACTTTGGCTTCCCTCTCCAGGGGAATTCTGCATTTCCATTGGCCACAACCCAATAGATTAGGAGAATCCGCCAAACTCCCCCAGACCATCCGAATAATTTTGGCTGCCCAGGACACACAGGGATGATCTTTCACAAGTTAGGAAACTACCTCCACTCAGACCCAGAGACAGATATCCCCATAGAATAAGATTGAACTGGACAGGCACTTAGGCCCTAATCAGATCCATTGCTTTTGATTCCAGTCATCTCTCCTCAGAGGCCTGGTTTCCAATACCAGCATATGGGAGATTCCTTAGGCACTCATCAAAACAATTCTCTTCTCTACATAGGAAACATACTCTTTAGAGCTCCATCAAAACCTCCGGTTATGAACATCCCTCAAGGCCCCGGTTCAAGCACCCCATTCCAAGTTCTACATGGACACAAATGCACATTATGACCCATCCTCAACTCACCCATTTCAACACACCCGCCTCGGTTGCTCCCCTAGATCCAGCAGATCGAACTTGCCTTGGCGCTATGAGACACCTGGAATGGGAGGCAGGCTGCTCAGGCATCCATCCTTAGAACCCTGCTCTGGATAACTTCCTTATGGGATGTCCTGGAGCCATCCAACAGGTCTCGACTGTCCCACAGAAGGAATCATTGCGGTTTGGAGCATCTCACAATTCCCATCGTGGGAAAACCTCCATGTCCTCGTGACACCCTCCCCTTCATGAAGGGGCCGTCATGGACAGAAACTCCGACCTAAGCCAACGTCTGATCCTAGCTCTGTCTTCAGGTATACAGGATCTCGAATCATCTCTGCAGAGGGTGCCTGCCATCCCCACACCCCGAAATCTAAGTCTGGCTTGTGTTCTCAGAATTTTTCCCTCACACTCCTGGCCCACAAGCCTTCCAGTTTGGGAATTCTGGAGCCACTATGTGGCACTGTGTCTTCCCTCCAGAAGAAAAACGTTGCCCTCTGGGGCTACCCAGTAACCACAAATGAGTACCATCCTGCACGAAACTCGACTGCACCCCAATGATACAGTCTAGCCTGGGCACTAATTCCCTGTCTGCCACAGCCTGAGCCTGCACCTCCCAACCCACACTCAACAGCTGGCCGAACACTGAGCACATCAGCCACACCATGGCCTTAGGTCTTCATCTCTTCCCAACCTCAGTTTTCAGGCTTCAGAACCTAGACCCTAAATCCAATCACAGTCCAGGAGTGAAAGTGTTGCAGAAATTAGAACTCCTTCTTCCCCATGGCCAGAAAACTTGTGGTTGCCATATTGTGCAACGTTCCCTGTAGGAGAAACCAGCATGGTACATTAGGCCACGCCCTGACTTGAGGGGCTCCTTGGGCACAAAAACACATTGTGAAACTCAGTGTGAGACCATTCCTCAAGGAAGGCCTCTCAGTGTCTGGACCAAGAGCCCACATATGGGGCTTGCCATGTTCTTAGGTCCCAATGTTAACCAGAGGTCTGGTTGTCCAGTCGCCCCTCCCCAGGACTCTGCTCTGGAATCCCTCTTTTGGTGGTCCACCTTAGGTAAAAAAAATAATAATAAGAAGAAAATAAACAAAAAAACAAGAAAGGCCTCCTCCCTTCCCACAGAATGACCCCAAACTCTTGGGATCGGGTCAAATCCCCAGAAAGGGAGCCTCATCGATGGCCCATGAGGACACCCCGACATTCCATGGCAATCGGTGACACATTTCCAGAAAAAAAAAAAAAAAAGCATGAGCCAGCACCTCACATTCGCCCTTTGTTCATATCCCAAAGAGTTCTCCTCACGGTCAATAAATCGGGCCGGCCATACCTACATCCCCCAACCTAAGTGGAGTTTGTGTTTTCAGACTTTTGTCCAAATAGCCCTGGACCACACACGCTCCACACTTGGGTCCCTGGAGCCACACCTCAGGACTGTGCTTCCCTTTCAAGGGAATTCTTCCCATTCCATTGGCCACAACCTTGCAAATGAGGAAAAACCTCCAAAGTCACCGAGGCCATCCCATTAGTGTAGGCCGCCCAGGACAAACAGGGGTGATCTCAAACCAGCTGAGCAACTACCTCCACTCAGACAACAGATGTCCCCAGAGAAGAATATTGAACTGGACAGGCCCCTAGGCCCTAATCAGATCCATTGCTTTGGTTTTTAGGCATCTCTCCTCAGAGGCCTCGTTTCCAATACCAGCATATGGTGGTTTCCTGAGGCACCAATAAGAACAAATCTCGTCTCCCCATGGAAAACTTGCTCATTGGAGCTTTGTCATAACCTCTGGTTAGGAGAATCCTTCAGGGCCCTGGTGCCACTGCCCGATACCAAGGTCTCCATGGACTCAAACCAACATTAAGACCATCCTCAGGAAAGTCCATTTCAACTCAGCCCCCTCTGTTGCTACCCCAAGCCAGCAGATCAAACGTTTCTTGTTGCTAGGAGACAATTGGATTGTGAGGCTGGCTGCCCAGGCATCCATACTTAGAACCCTGTTCTGGAAAAATACCTTATAAGACGTCCTGGAGCCATCCAACAAATCTTAATTGTCCCACAGAAGGAATCCTTGCGGTTTGGAGCATCTCACAACTCCAATAGTGGGAAAACCCCCATGGGCTCATAATGTACCCCCTTCATGAAAAGGCCAACATGGACAGAAACTCAAACCTGAGCCAAAGTCTGATCCTCGACCTGACTTCAGACGCATGAGATCTCAATTCAGCTCTGCAGAGTGTGCCTGCCATGTCCTTGCCCCGAAACCTAAGCCTAGCTTGTGTTCTCAGACTTCCGTCACACTCTCCTCACCCACAAGCCCTCCAGTTTGGGAATTCCGAAGCCACAATGCAGCACTCTGCCTGCACTCCAGAAGAAAAACTTTGCCCTATGCTGCTAATAAGAAACCCCAAATGATTTTCTAATGCATGCCACTCGATTGTAAAGCAATTATACAGCCCACCCTGTATTCTAATGCCCTGTCTGGCACAGCCTGAGACAAGACATCCCAAACGACACCCAGACAGCTGGCCCCAACCTGGACACATAGGACCCGCTATGGCTGTAGGTCGTCATCTCTTCCCAACCTCGGTTTTCAGGCTTCAGAACCTAGACCTTATCTCCAATCACTGCCCAGGGTGAACGTGATGCAGAAATTAGAATTCTTCCTTCCCCATGGCCAGAAACCTTGTGGTTGGCATGTTGTCCAACGTTCAATGTGGATAAACCTGCATTGTCCGAAAGGCCACGCCAGTGCTTGAGGGCCGCCTAGGGCACAGACATGCATTGTGACCTGCAGCGTGAGTCCCGTATTAAAGTAACGCCTCTCAGTGGCTGGACCAAGATCCTGCATATGGGGCTTGTTATATCCATAGGACCCCAGGCTTAACCCGAGGGCGAGTATTCCAGTTGTCAGTACCCACTGCTATGCTCTAGAATCCCTCTACTGGGGGGACATATGAGGCAGAAAACAGGACACTTCCCTTCCCACAGAATGACCCCAAACACTTGGGGGCTGGACAAACTACCAGAGAGGGAGACTTCTACGACCCATGAGGCAACTCCTACATTAAACGGCCATTGTGGACAAAACATCCAGAGACAAAAGCCTGAGCGACTGCCTCCCTCTCACCCTTCTTTCATATCCAGAGGAGCTCCGCTCATGGACTGTAGATCAGGCCTGCCATAACCTCGGCCCCAAACCTGAGCTGAGTTAGGGTTTTTGGATGTCTGCCTGCACAGCCATGGCCCACACAGCCTTCAGGCTGGGGTCTCTGGAGCCACACCACAGAACTGTGCCTGCTCTCTCCTAAGTAACTGCCCATTCCATTGGCCACAACTCTACAAAATAGTGGAAACCTCACGGTCCCCAAGGACATCCCACTACCGCAAGCCGCACTGGACAAATAGGGGCATTATGACACAAGCTGAGCAACTACTACCTCCATGCATTCACACAGACAGATATCCGCAGAGACAGAAGATTGAACCAGACAGGCCCCTAGGCCCTATTATGAACTCTTGCTTTGGTGTCCAGGTATCACTCCTCAGAGGCCTGGGTTCGAAGACCAGCATACGGGGCTTTCCTGAGGCACCAGACAGAAGACCTCTCATCTCCACATGGGAAGCTTCCTTGTTGGAGTTGTGTCAAGCCCTTCGGGTTGGAGAATCCGGCAGAGTCCCTTAGCTACTGCCACATTCCAAGGTCTCCATGGCCACCAACCCACATTATGACTCATCCTCAGGAGAGTCCATTTAAACTCAGCCTTCTGGGTAGCTCACCCAAGAGCACGCAGATTGAGCGTGCCTTGTCTCGACCAGGCAATGGGAAGGTGAGTTGGCGTTTCTCGGCATCCATGCTTAGGCCGCTGCTCTTGAATCTTTCTGTATGGGGCATCCTGGAACCAACCAATAGTACTCCACAGTCCTGAAGAAGGAAACTTTGAAGTTTGGAGCACCTCACAACTCCCAGCGTAGGGAAACCTCCCTGGCCTCATGACGCCCCCACCCCCTTCAGGAAGGGGCCGTCATGGACACAAACTCCAGCTTGAGGCAACATCTGATACTCGCCCTGACCTCACCTGCAGGAGATCTCGATTCAGCCTCTGCAGAGTGGGCCTGCCATGCTCTTGGCCCCAAAACTCATGCTAGCTTGTGTTTTCAGACTTCCTTCCTCACAATCCTGGCCACACCCCTCCAGTTTGGCAATTCTGGAGACACAATGCAGCACTCTGCCTGCCCTCCAGAAGAAAAATGTTGCCCTATAGGGCTTACCGGAAACGCCAAATGAGTAACAACCTGCATGCCACTCGACCATACCCCAATTATACAGTCTAGCCTGTGCACTAAAGCCCTGTCTGACACAGCCTGAGGGCAGACCTCCAGTCCAACACCCAGACAGCTGGCCGTACACAGAGCATATCACACCCACAATGGCTTTAGGCCATTATATCTACCCAACCTCAGTTTTCACCTTCAGAACCTAGGCCTTATCTCCACTCACTGCTCAGGAGTGAACGTGATGCAAGAATCAGAACTTCTCCTTCGCCTTGGCAAGTAACCTAGTGGTTGGCATGTTGTCCATTGTTCATAGTAGGAGAAAGCAGCATGGACTATGAGGCCCCACCTATCCCTGAGGGCCACAATGTGCACAAACACACATTGTGACCCTCAGCGTGAACCCTATCCTCATGTAAAGCCTCTTAGTGACTGGAACAACAGCCCACATATGGGGCTTGCCAAGCCCCTAGTCCCCCAATCTCAACCAGAGTTCGAGATGTCTAGTCACCCCTACTCAGGGATCTACTCGGGAATCCCTCGTTGATTGGACACCTGAGGTAAAAAAAAAAATACAGAAAGGACTCTTCCAATCCACAGAATGATCCTACCCCGTGCGATCAGGCCAAATCACCAGAGAAAGAATTGTCCATGGCCCTTGAGGACACCCCGACATTCCACGGCCACCGTTGACACAAAATCCAGAGACAAAAGCCTGAGCAAGCGCCACATACTCGCCCTTTGTTCATAGCCCGGAAAATTCTCACGGTCTGTAGATCGAGCCTTCATACATACATCCCCAAACCTAAGCTGAGTTTGTGTTTTCAGACTTCTGTCCCCACAGGCCTAGCCCACACACCATCCAAGCTGGGGCCCCTGGAGCCACACCTCAGGACTTTGGCTTCCCTCTCCAGGGGAATTCTGCATTTCCATTGGCCACAACCCAATAGATTAGGAGAATCCGCCAAACTCCCCCAGACCATCCGAATAATTTTGGCTGCCCAGGACACACAGGGATGATCTTTCACAAGTTAGGAAACTACCTCCACTCAGACCCAGAGACAGATATCCCCATAGAATAAGATTGAACTGGACAGGCACTTAGGCCCTAATCAGATCCATTGCTTTTGATTCCAGTCATCTCTCCTCAGAGGCCTGGTTTCCAATACCAGCATATGGGAGATTCCTTAGGCACTCATCAAAACAATTCTCTTCTCTACATAGGAAACATACTCTTTAGAGCTCCATCAAAACCTCCGGTTATGAACATCCCTCAAGGCCCCGGTTCAAGCACCCCATTCCAAGTTCTACATGGACACAAATGCACATTATGACCCATCCTCAACTCACCCATTTCAACACACCCGCCTCGGTTGCTCCCCTAGATCCAGCAGATCGAACTTGCCTTGGCGCTATGAGACACCTGGAATGGGAGGCAGGCTGCTCAGGCATCCATCCTTAGAACCCTGCTCTGGATAACTTCCTTATGGGATGTCCTGGAGCCATCCAACAGGTCTCGACTGTCCCACAGAAGGAATCATTGCGGTTTGGAGCATCTCACAATTCCCATCGTGGGAAAACCTCCATGTCCTCGTGACACCCTCCCCTTCATGAAGGGGCCGTCATGGACAGAAACTCCGACCTAAGCCAACGTCTGATCCTAGCTCTGTCTTCAGGTATACAGGATCTCGAATCATCTCTGCAGAGGGTGCCTGCCATCCCCACACCCCGAAATCTAAGTCTGGCTTGTGTTCTCAGAATTTTTCCCTCACACTCCTGGCCCACAAGCCTTCCAGTTTGGGAATTCTGGAGCCACTATGTGGCACTGTGTCTTCCCTCCAGAAGAAAAACGTTGCCCTCTGGGGCTACCCAGTAACCACAAATGAGTACCATCCTGCACGAAACTCGACTGCACCCCAATGATACAGTCTAGCCTGGGCACTAATTCCCTGTCTGCCACAGCCTGAGCCTGCACCTCCCAACCCACACTCAACAGCTGGCCGAACACTGAGCACATCAGCCACACCATGGCCTTAGGTCTTCATCTCTTCCCAACCTCAGTTTTCAGGCTTCAGAACCTAGACCCTAAATCCAATCACAGTCCAGGAGTGAAAGTGTTGCAGAAATTAGAACTCCTTCTTCCCCATGGCCAGAAAACTTGTGGTTGCCATATTGTGCAACGTTCCCTGTAGGAGAAACCAGCATGGTACATTAGGCCACGCCCTGACTTGAGGGGCTCCTTGGGCACAAAAACACATTGTGAAACTCAGTGTGAGACCATTCCTCAAGGAAGGCCTCTCAGTGTCTGGACCAAGAGCCCACATATGGGGCTTGCCATGTTCTTAGGTCCCAATGTTAACCAGAGGTCTGGTTGTCCAGTCGCCCCTCCCCAGGACTCTGCTCTGGAATCCCTCTTTTGGTGGTCCACCTTAGGTAAAAAAAATAATAAGAAGAAGAAAATAAACAAAAAAACAAGAAAGGCCTCCTCCCTTCCCACAGAATGACCCCAAACTCTTGGGATCGGGTCAAATCCCCAGAAAGGGAGCCTCATCGATGGCCCATGAGGACACCCCGACATTCCATGGCAATCGGTGACACATTTCCAGAAAAAAAAAAAAAAAAAAAAGCATGAGCCAGCACCTCACATTCGCCCTTTGTTCATATCCCAAAGAGTTCTCCTCACGGTCAATAAATCGGGCCGGCCATACCTACATCCCCCAACCTAAGTGGAGTTTGTGTTTTCAGACTTTTGTCCAAATAGCCCTGGACCACACACGCTCCACACTTGGGTCCCTGGAGCCACACCTCAGGACTGTGCTTCCCTTTCAAGGGAATTCTTCCCATTCCATTGGCCACAACCTTGCAAATGAGGAAAAACCTCCAAAGTCACCGAGGCCATCCCATTAGTGTAGGCCGCCCAGGACAAACAGGGGTGATCTCAAACCAGCTGAGCAACTACCTCCACTCAGACAACAGATGTCCCCAGAGAAGAATATTGAACTGGACAGGCCCCTAGGCCCTAATCAGATCCATTGCTTTGGTTTTTAGGCATCTCTCCTCAGAGGCCTCGTTTCCAATACCAGCATATGGTGGTTTCCTGAGGCACCAATAAGAACAAATCTCGTCTCCCCATGGAAAACTTGCTCATTGGAGCTTTGTCATAACCTCTGGTTAGGAGAATCCTTCAGGGCCCTGGTGCCACTGCCCGATACCAAGGTCTCCATGGACTCAAACCAACATTAAGACCATCCTCAGGAAAGTCCATTTCAACTCAGCCCCCTCTGTTGCTACCCCAAGCCAGCAGATCAAACGTTTCTTGTTGCTAGGAGACAATTGGATTGTGAGGCTGGCTGCCCAGGCATCCATACTTAGAACCCTGTTCTGGAAAAATACCTTATAAGACGTCCTGGAGCCATCCAACAAATCTTAATTGTCCCACAGAAGGAATCCTTGCGGTTTGGAGCATCTCACAACTCCAATAGTGGGAAAACCCCCATGGGCTCATAATGTACCCCCTTCATGAAAAGGCCAACATGGACAGAAACTCAAACCTGAGCCAAAGTCTGATCCTCGACCTGACTTCAGACGCATGAGATCTCAATTCAGCTCTGCAGAGTGTGCCTGCCATGTCCTTGCCCCGAAACCTAAGCCTAGCTTGTGTTCTCAGACTTCCGTCACACTCTCCTCACCCACAAGCCCTCCAGTTTGGGAATTCCGAAGCCACAATGCAGCACTCTGCCTGCACTCCAGAAGAAAAACTTTGCCCTATGCTTCTAATAAGAAACCCCAAATGATTTTCTAATGCATGCCACTCGATTGTAAAGCAATTATACAGCCCACCCTGTATTCTAATGCCCTGTCTGGCACAGCCTGAGACAAGACATCCCAAACGACACCCAGACAGCTGGCCCCAACCTGGACACATAGGACCCGCTATGGCTGTAGGTCGTCATCTCTTCCCAACCTCGGTTTTCAGGCTTCAGAACCTAGACCTTATCTCCAATCACTGCCCAGGGTGAACGTGATGCAGAAATTAGAATTCTTCCTTCCCCATGGCCAGAAACCTTGTGGTTGGCATGTTGTCCAACGTTCAATGTGGGAAAACCTGCATTGTCCGAAAGGCCACGCCAGTGCTTGAGGGCCGCCTAGGGCACAGACATGCATTGTGACCTGCAGCGTGAGTCCCGTATTAAAGTAACGCCTCTCATGGCTCGACCAAGATCCTGCATATGGGGCTTGTCATATCCATAGGACCCCAGGCTTAACCCGAGGGCGAGTATTCCAGTTGTCAGTACCCACTGCTATGCTCTAGAATCCCTCTACTGGGGGGACATATGAGGCAGAAAACAGGACACTTCCCTTCCCACAGAATGACCCCAAACACTTGGGGGCTGGACAAACTACCAGAGAGGGAGACTTCTACGACCCATGAGGCAACTCCTACATTAAACGGCCATTGTGGACAAAACATCCAGAGACAAAAGCCTGAGCGACTGCCTCCCTCTCACCCTTCTTTCATATCCAGAGGAGCTCCCCTCATGGACTGTAGATCAGGCCTGCCATAACCTCGGCCCCAAACCTGAGCTGAGTTAGGGTTTTTGGATGTCTGTCTGCACAGCCATGGCCCACACAGCCTCCAGGCTGGGGTCTCTGGAGCCACACCACAGAACTGTGCCTGCTCTCTCCTAAGTAACTGCCCATTCCATTGGCCACAACTCTACAAAATAGTGGAAACCTCAAGGTCCCCAAGGACATCCCACTACCGCAAGCCGCACTGGACAAATAGGGGCATTATGACACAAGCTGAGCAACTACTACCTCCATGCATTCACACAGACAGATATCCGTAGAGACAGAAGATTGAACCAGACAGGCCCCTAGGCCCTATTATGAACTCTTGCTTTGGTGTCCAGGTATCACTCCTCAGAGGCCTGGGTTCGAAAACCAGCATACGGGGCTTTCCTGAGGCACCAGACAGAAGACCTCTCATCTCCACATGGGAAGCTACCTTGTTGGAGTTGTGTCAAGCCCTTCGGGTTGGAGAATCCTGCAGAGTCCCTTAGCTACTGCCACATTCCAAGGTCTCCATGGCCACCAACCCACATTATGACTCATCCTCAGGAGAGTCCATTTAAACTCAGCCTTCTGGGTAGCTCACCCAAGAGACCGCAGATTGAGCGTGCCTTGTCTCCACCAGGCAATTGCAAGGTGAGTTGGCATTCTCGGCATCCATGCTTAGGCCCCTGCTCTCGAGTATTTCTGTATGGGGCATCCTGGAACCATCCAATAGTACTCGACTGTCCTGAAGAAGGAAACTTTGAAGTTTGGAGCAGCTCACAACTCCCAGCGTAGGGAAACCTCCCTGGCCTCATGACGCCCCCACCCCCTTCAGGAAGGGGCCGTCATGGACACAAACTCCAGCTTGAGGCAACATCTGATACTCGCCCTGCCCTCACCTGCAGGAGATCTCGATTCAGCCTCTGCAGAGTGGGCCTGCCATGCTCTTGGCCCCAAAACTCATGCTAGCTTGTGTTTTAAACTTCCTTCCTGACAATCCTGGCCACACCCCTCCAGTTTGGCAATTCTGGAGACACAATGCAGCACTCTGCCTGCCCTCCAGAAGAAAAATGTTGCCCTATAGGGCTAACCGGAAACGCCAAATGAGTAACAACCTGAATGCCACTCGACCATACCCCAATTATACAGTCTAGCCTGTGCACTAAAGCCCTGTCTGACACAGCCTGAGAGCAGACCTCCAGTCCAACACCCAGACAGCTGGCCGTACACAGAGCATATCACACCCACAATGGCTTTAGGCCATCATCTCTACCCAACCTCAGTTTTCACCTTCAGAACCTAGACCTTATCTCCACTCACTGCTCAGGAGTGAACGTGATGCAAGAATCAGAACTTCTCCTTCCCCTTGGCAAGTAACCTAGTGGTTGGCATGTTGTCCATTGTTCATTGTAGGAGAAAGCAGCATGGACTATGAGGCCCCACCTATCCCTGAGGGCCACAATTTGCACAAACACACATTGTGACCCTCAGCGTGAGCCCTATCCTCATGTAAAGCGTCTTAGTGACTGGAACAACAGCCCACATATGGGGCTTGCCAAGCCCCTAGTCCCCCAATCTCAACCAGAGTTCGAGATGACTAGTCACCCCTACTCAGGGCTCTACTCTGGAATCCCTCTTTGGTGGGACACCTGAGGTAAAAAAAAAAAAAAAAAAAAAAAAATATATATATATATATATATATATATATATATATATATATATATAATATATATATATATATATATATATATATATATATATATATATATAATATATATATACAGAAAGGACTCTTCCAATCCACAGAATGATCCCAACCCCTTGGGATCAGGCCAAATCACCAGAGAAAGAATTGTCCATGGCCCTTGAGGACACCCCGACATTCCACGGCCACCGTTGACACAAAATCCAGACACAAAAGCTTGAGCAAGCGCCACATACTAGCCCTTTGTTCATAGCCTGGAAAATTCTCACGGTCTGTAGATCGAGCCTTCATACATACATCCCCAAACCTAAGCTGAGTTTGTGTTTTCATACTTCTATCCCCACAGTCCTGGCCCACACACCATCCAAGCTGGGGCCCCTGGAGACACACCTCAGGACTGTGGCTTCCCTCTCCTGGGGAATTCTGCCATTTCCATTGGCCACAACCCTATAGATTAGGAGAATCCTCCAAACTTCCCGAGGCCATCCCAATAGTGTTGGCTGCCCAGGACAAACAGGAATGATCTTTCACAATTTAGGAAACTACCTCCACTCAGACCCAGAGACAGATATCCCCATAGAATAAGATTGAACTGGACAGGCACTTAGGCTCTAATCAGATCCATTGCTTTTGTTTCCAGGCATCTCTCCTCAGAGGGCTGGTTTCCAATACCAGCATACGGGGGATTACTGAGGCACTCATCAGAAAAATCTCATCTCCACATAGGAAATGTACTCTTTGGAGCTCTATAAAAACCTCTGTTTAGGAGAATCTTTCAGGGCCCCAGATCAAGCGCCCCATTCCAAGGTCTCCATGGATTTAAACCCACATTATGATCTATTGTCGGGAGAGTCCATGTCAACTCAACCCCCTTGGTTTCTCCCCCAGGGCCTGCAGATCAAACCTGCCTTGTTGCTAGGAGACAACTAGAATGGGAGGCGGGCTGCCCAGGCATCCATCCTTAGAACCCTACTCTGGAGTCGTTCCACATGGGACATCCTAGAGCCATCCAACAGGTCTCAAGTGTCCCACAGAAGGAATCTTTGCAGTCTGGAGCATCTCACAACTCCCATTGTGGGAAAATCTACATGGCCTCTTGAGACGCTCCACTTTATAAAGGGGCCATCATGGACAGAAACTCCAACCTGAGCAAACGTCTGATATTCGCCCTGACTTCAGGTGCATGAGATCTTGATTCAGCTCTGCAGAGTGTGCCTTCTGTGCACTCACCCCCAAAACTAAGCCTAGCTTGTGTTCTCAGACTACCGTCCTCACACCCCTGCCCCAAAAGCCCTACAGATTGGCAATACTGGGGCCATAATGCAGCACACTGCCTGCCCTCCAGAAGAAAAACGTTGCCTTATGGAGCTACCTAGAAACCCGAATAAGGATCAACTGAACGCCACTCGACTGCACCCCAAATATGCAGTCTACCCTGTCTAATGCCTTGTCTGACACAGCATGAGCCCACACCTCCAGACCTACTCTCAACAGCTGGCTGCACACTGAGCTCATTGGACCCATCAGGTCCTTAGGTCTTCATGTCTTCCCAACCTCAGTTTTCGGGTTTCAGAACCAAGACCTAAACTCCAATCACTGTCCAGGGGTGAACGTGATGCAGAAATCACAACTCTTCCTTCGTTATGGCTGGAAACCTTGTGGTTGGCATATTCTCCAACGTTCAGTGTAGGAGAATCCAGCGTGGCCCATGAGGCACTTCCCATGCTTGAGGGCCTTGTTGGGCACAAATAGGCATTGTGACCCTCAGCATGAGCCCTGTCCTCAAGGAAGGCCTCTCAGTGTCTGAATCAAGAGCCCGCCTATTGGACTTGCCATGCCCCTAGGCCCCCAAGCTTAAACAGAGGTGGGGATATCCAGTTGTCCCTCCCAAGTACTCTGCTCTGGAATCCCTCTTTTATTGGGACACTTGAGGTACATAAAATAAAATATAAAATAAAATAAAATAAAAAACAGAAAAGACTCCTCTCATCCCACAGAATGTACCCAAACTCTTGGGATCGGGTCAAATCCTCAGAGAAGGAAAGCCATCCACAACCCATGAGGCCACGCCAGCATTCCACCCACATTGTTGACACAAATCCAGAGACAAAACCTGAGCAAGCACCTCAAACTCACCCTTTTTCATATCCCTAAGTGTTATCACAGTCTGTAGATTGGGCGTGCCATACCTATGTCCCCAGCCTAAGCGGAGTTTGTGTTTTCAGACTTCTGTCCCCACAGTCCTGGCCCACACACCATCCAAGCTGGGGCCCCTGGAGACACACCTCAGGACTGTGGCTTCCCTCTCCAGGGGAATTCTGCCATTTCCATTGGCCACAACCCTATAGATTAGGAGAATCCTCCAAACTTCCCGAGGCCATCCCAATAGTGTTGGCTGCCCAGGACAAACAGGAATGATCTTTCACAAGTTAGGAAACTACCTCCACTCAGACCCAGAGACAGATATCCCCATAGAATAAGATTGAACTGGACAGGCACTTAGGCTCTAATCAGATCCATTGCTTTTGTTTCCAGGCATCTCTCCTCAGAGGCCTGGTTTCCAATACCAGCATACGGGGGATTACTGAGGCACTCATCAGAAAAATCTCATCTCCACATAGGAAATGTACTCTTGGGAGCTCTATAAAAACCTCTGTTTAGGAGAATCTTTCAGGGCCCCAGATCAAGCGCCCCATTCCAAGGTCTCCATGGATATAAACCCACATTATGATCTATTGTCGGGAGAGTCCATGTCAACTCAACCCCCTTGGTTTCTCCCCCAGGGCCTGCAGATCAAACCTGCCTTGTTGCTAGGAGACAACTAGAATGGGAGGCGGGCTGCCCAGGCATCCATCCTTAGAACCCTACTCTGGAGTCGTTCCACATGGGACATCCTAGAGCCATCCAACAGGTCTCAAGTGTCCCACAGAAGGAATCTTTGCAGTCTGGAGCATCTCACAACTCCCATTGTGGGAAAATCTACATGGCCTCTTGAGACGCTCCACTTTATAAAGGGGCCATCATGGACAGAAACTCCAACCTGAGCAAACGTCTGATATTCGCCCTGACTTCAGGTGCATGAGATCTTGATTCAGCTCTGCAGAGTGTGCCTTCTGTGCACTCACCCCCAAAACTAAGCCTAGCTTGTGTTCTCAGACTACCGTCCTCACACCCCTGCCCCAAAAGCCCTACAGATTGGCAATACTGGGGCCATAATGCAGCACACTGCCTGCCCTCCAGAAGAAAAACGTTGCCTTATGGAGCTACCTAGAAACCCGAATAAGGATCAACTGAACGCCACTCGACTGCACCCCAAATATGCAGTCTACCCTGTCTAATGCCTTGTCTGACACAGCATGAGCCCACACCTCCAGACCTACTCTCAACAGCTGGCTGCACACTGAGCTCATTGGACCCATCAGGTCCTTAGGTCTTCATGTCTTCCCAACCTCAGTTTTCGGGTTTCAGAACCAAGACCTAAACTCCAATCACTGTCCAGGGGTGAACGTGATGCAGAAATCACAACTCTTCCTTCGTTATGGCTGGAAACCTTGTGGTTGGCATATTCTCCAACGTTCAGTGTAGGAGAATCCAGCGTGGCCCATGAGGCACTTCCCATGCTTGAGGGCCTTGTTGGGCACAAATAGGCATTGTGACCCTCAGCATGAGCCCTGTCCTCAAGGAAGGCCTCTCAGTGTCTGAATCAAGAGCCCGCCTATTGGACTTGCCATGCCCCTAGGCCCCCAAGCTTAAACAGAGGTGGGGATATCCAGTTGTCCCTCCCAAGTACTCTGCTCTGGAATCCCTCTTTTATTGGGACACTTGAGGTACATAAAATAAAATATAAAATAAAATAAAATAAAAAACAGAAAAGACTCCTCTCATCCCACAGAATGTACCCAAACTCTTGGGATCGGGTCAAATCCTCAAAGAAGGAAAGCCATCCACAACCCATGAGGCCACGCCAGCATTCCACCCACATTGTTGACACAAATCCAGAGACAAAACCTGAGCAAGCACCTCAAACTCACCCTTTTTCATATCCCTAAGTGTTATCACAGTCTGTAGATTGGGCGTGCCATACCTATGTCCCCAGCCTAAGCGGAGTTTGTGTTTTCAGACTTTTGTCCCCACAGGCCTGCCCACACACCCTCAATGCTGGGCCCCTAGAGCCAAACTCAGAACTGTGCCTGCCCTCTCCAGGGGATTTCTGCCCATTCCATTGGCCACAACCCTATAGATTAGGAGAAACTCCAAAGTCCCGAGGCCATCCCAATATTATAGGCTGCCCAAGACAAACAGGGGCGATCTGACACAAGCTGAGCAACTACATCCCCTCAGATCCTTTGACACGTATACTCAGGAAAGAGTTTGAACCGGACAGGCACCAAGGCCCTAATCATATCGATTGCTTTTGTTTCCAGTCATCTCTCCTCAGAGGCCTGGTTTCCAATACCAGCATATGGGAGATTCCTTAGGCACTCATCAAAACAATTCTCTTCTCTACATAGGAAACGTACTCTTTAGAGCCCATCAAAACCTCCGGTTATGAACATCCCTCAAGGCCACGGACCAAGCACCCCATTCCAAGGTCTACATGGACTCAAATGCACATTATGAGCCTTCCTCAACTCACCCATTTCAACACACCCGCCTCGGTTGCTCCCCTAGATCCAGCAGATCGAACTTGCCTTGGCGCTATGAGACACCTGGAATGGGAGGCAGGCTGCTCAGGCATCCATCCTGAGAACCCTGCTCTGGATAACTTCCTTATGGGATGTCCTGGAGCCATCCAACAGGTCTCGACTGTCCCACAGAAGGAATCATTGCGGTTTGGAGCATCTCACTATTCCCATCGTGGGAAAACCTCCATGTCCTCGTGACACCGTCCCCTTCATGAAGGGGCGTCATGGACAGAAACTCAGACGTAAGCCAACGTCTGATCCTAGCTCTGTCTTCAGGCATACGGGATCTCGAATCATCTCTGCAGAGGGTGCCTGCTGTCCGACACCCCGAAATCTAAGTCTGGCTTGTGTTCTCAGAATTTTTTTCTCACACTCCTGGCCCACAAGCCTTCCAGTTTGGGAATTCTGGAGCCACTATGTGGCACTGTGTCTTCCCTCCAGAAGAAAAACGTTGCCCTCTGGGGCTACCCAGTAACCACAAATGAGTACCATCCTGCACGAAACTCGACTGCACCCCAATGATACAATCTAGCCTGGGCACTAATTCCCTGCCTGCCACAGCCTGAGCCTGCACCTCCCAACCCACACTCAACAGCTGGCCGAACACTGAGCACATCAGCCACACCATGGCCTTAGGTCTTCATCTCTTCCCAACCTCAGTTTTCAGGCTTCAGAACCTAGACCTTAAATCCAATCACAGTCCAGGAGTGAAAGTGTTGCAGAAATTAGAACTCCTTCTTCCCCATGGCCAGAAAACTTGTGGTTGCCATATTGTGCAACGTTCCCTGTAGGAGAAACCAGCATGGTACATTAGGCCACGCCCTGACTTGAGGGGCTCCTTGGGCACAAAAACACATTGTGAAACTCAGTGTGAGACCTATCCTCAAGGAAGGCCTCTCAGTGTCTGGACCAAGAGCCCACATATGGGGCTTACCATGTTCTTAGGTCCCAATGTTAACCAGAGGTCTGGTTGTCCAGTCGCCCCTCCCCAGGACTCTGCTCTGGAATCCCTCTTTTGGTGGTCCACCTTAGGTAAAAAAAAATAATAATAATAATAATAAAATAAACAAAAAAACAAGAAAGGCCTCCTCCCTTCCCACAGAATGACCCCAAACTCTTGGGATCGGGTCAAATCCCCAGAAAGGGAGCCTCATCGATGGCCCATGAGGACACCCCGACATTCCATGGCAATCGGTGACACATTTCCAGAAAAAAAAAAAAAAATAAAAAGCATGAGCCAGCACCTCACATTCGCCCTTTGTTCATATCCCAAAGAGTTCTCCTCGCGGTCTATAGATCGGGCCGGCCATATCTACATCCCCCAACCTAAGAGGAGTTTGTGTTTTCAGACTTTTGTCCAAATAGCCCTGGACCACACACGCTCCACACTTGGGTCCCTGGAGCCACACCTCAGGACTGTGCTTCCCTTTCAAGGGAATTCTTCCCATTCCATTGGCCACAACCTTGCAAATGAGGAAAAACCTCCAAAGTCACCGAGGCCATCCCAATAGTGTAGGCCGCCCAGGACAAACAGGGGTGATCTCAAACCAGCTGAGCAACTAGCTCCACTCAGACAACAGATGTCCCCAGAGAACAATATTGAACCGGACAGGCCCCTAGGCCCTAATCAGATCCATTGCTTTGGTTTCCAGGCATCTCTCCTCAGAGGCCTCGTTTCCAATACCAGCATATGGTGGTTTCCTGAGGCACCAATAAGAACAAATCTCGTCTCCCCATGGAAAACTTGCTCATTGGAGCTTTGTCATAACCTCTGGTTAGGAGAATCCTTCAGGGCCCTGGTGCCACTGCCCCATACCAAGGTCTCCATGGACTCAAACCAACATTAAGACCATCCTCAGGAAAGTCCATTTCAACTCAGCCCCCTCTCTTGCTACCCCATGCCAGCAGATCAAACGTTTCTTGTTGCTAGGAGACAATTGGAATGTGAGGCTGGCTGCCCAGGCATCCATACTTAGAACCCTGTTCTGGAAAAATACCTTATAAGATGTCCTGGAGCCATCCAACAAATCTTAATTGTCCCACAGAAGGAATCCTTGCGGTTTGGAGCATCTCACAACTCCAATAGTGGGAAAACCCCCATGGGCTCATAATGTACCCCCTTCATGAAGGGGCCAACATGGACAGAAACTCAAACCTGAGCCAAAGTCTAATCCTCGACCTGACTTCAGACGCATGAGATGTCAATTCAGCTCTGCAGAGTGTGCCTGCCATGTCCTTGCCCCGAAACCTAAGCCTAGCTTGTGTTCTCAGACTTCCGTCCTCACTCTCCTGGCCCAAAAGCCCTCCAGCTTGGGAATTCCGATGCCACAATGCAGAACTCTTCCTGCCCTCCAGAAGAAAAACTTTGCCCTATGCTGCTAATAAGAAACCCCAAATGATTTTCTAATGCATGCCACTCGATTGTAAAGCAATTATACAGCCTACTCTGTATACTAATGCCCTGTCTGGCACAGCCTGAGACAAGACATCCCAAACGACACCCAGACAGCTGGCCCCAACCTGGACACATAGGACCCGCTATGGCTGTAGGTCGTCATCTCTTCCCAACCTCGGTTTTCAGGCTTCAGAACCTAGACCTTATCTCTAATCACTGCCCAGGGGAGAACGTGATGAAGAAATTACAATTCCTCCTTCCCCATGGCCAGAAACCTTGTGGTTGGCATGTTGTCCAACGTTCAATGTGGGAAATTCTGCTTTGTCCGAAAGGCCACGCCAGTGCTTGAGGGCCGCCTAGGGCACAGACATGCATTGTGACCTGCAGCGTGAGTCCCATATTAAAGTAACGCCTCTCAGTGGCTGGACCAAGATCCTGCATATGGGGTTGTCATATCCATAGCCCCCCCGGCTTAACCAGAGGGCGAGTATTCCAGTTGTCAGTACCCACTGCTATGCTCTAGATTCCCTCTACAGGGGAGACACATGAAGCAGAAAACAGGACACTTCCCTTCCCACAGAATGACCCCAAACACTTGGGGGCTGGACAACTACCAGAGAGGGAGTCTTCTACGACCCATGAGGCAACTCCTACATTAAACGGCCATTGTGGACAAAACATACAGATACAAAAGCCTGAGTGACTGCCTCCCTCTCAACCTTCTTTCATATCCAGAGGAGCTCCCCTCATGGACTGTAGATCAGGCCTGCCGTAACCTCGGCCCCAACCCTGAGCTGAGTTAGGGTTTTTGGATGTCTGTCTGCACAGCCATGGCCCACACAGCCTCCAGGCTGGGGTCTATGGAGCCACACCACAGAACTGTGCCTGCTCTCTCCTAAGAAACTGCCCATTCCATTGGCCACAACTCTACAAAATAGTAGAAACCTCAAGGTCCCCAAGGACATCCCACTACCGCAAGCTGCACTGGACAAATTGGGGCATTATGACACAAGCTGAGCAACTACTACCTCCATGCATTCACACAGACAGATATCCGCAGAGACAGAAGATTGAACCAGACAGGCCCCTAGGCCCTATTATGAACTCTTGCTTTGGTGTCCAGGTATCACTCCTCAGAGGCCTGCGTTCGAAGACCAGCATACGGGGCTTTCCTGAGGCACCAGACAGAAGACCTCTCATCTCCACATGGGAAGCTTCCTTGTTGGAGTTGTGTCAAGCCCTTTGGGTTGGAGAATCCTGCAGAGTCCCTTAGCTACTGCCACATTCCAAGGTCTCCATGGCCACCAACCCATATTATGACTCATCCTCAGGAGAGTCCATTTAAACTCAGCCTTCTGGGTAGCTCACCCAAGAGCCCGCAGATTGAGCGTGCCTTGTCTCAACCAGGCAATGGGAAGGTGAGTTGGCGTTTCTCGGCATCCATGCTTAGGACCCTGCTCTCGAGTCTTTCTGTATGGGGCATCCTGGAACCATCCAATAGTACTCGACTGTCCTGTTCATTGTAAAAGAAAGCAGCATGGACTATGAGGTCCCACCTATCCCTGAGGGCCACAATTTGCACAAACACACATTGTGACCCTCAGCGTGAGCCCTATCCTCATGTAAAGCGTCTTAGTGACTGGAACAACAGCCCACATATTGGGCTTGCCAAGCCCCTAGTCCCCCAATCTCAACCAGAGTTCGAAATGTCTAGTCAACCCTACTCAGGGCTCTACTCTGGAATCCCTCTTTGGTGGAACACCTGAGGTAAAAAAAAAAAAAAAAAGGACTATTCCCATCCACAGAATGATCCCAACCCCTTGGGATCAGGCCAAATCAACAGAGAAAGAATTGTTCATGGCCCTTGAAGACACCCCGACATTCCACGGCCACCTTTGACACAAAATCCAGAGACAAAAGCTTGAGCAAGCGCCACATACTCGCCCTTTGTTCATAGCCCGGAAAATTATCACTGTCTGTAGATCGAGCCTTCATACATATAACCCCAAACCTAAGCTGAGTTTGTGTTTTCAGACTTCTGTCCCCACAGTCCTGGCCCACACACCATCCAAGCTGGGGCCCCTGGAGACACACCTCAGGACTGTGGCTTCCCTCTCCAGGGGAATTCTGCCATTTCCATTGGCCACAACCCTATAGATTAGGAGAATCCTCCAAACTCCCCGAGGCCATCCCAATAGTGTTGGCTGCCCAGGACAAACAGGAATGATCTTTCACAAGTTAGGAAACTACTTCCACTCAGACCCAGAGACAGATATTCCCATAGAATAAGATTGAACTGGACAGGCACTTAGGCTCTAATCAGATCCATTGCTTTTGTTTCCAGGCATCTCTCCTCAGAGGCCTGGTTTCCAATACCAGCATACGGGGGATTACTGAGGCACTCATCAGAAAAATCTCATCTCCACATAGGAAATGTACTCTTTGGAGCTCTATAAAAACCTCTGTTTAGGAGATCTTTCAGGGCCCCGGATCAAGCACCCCATTCCAAGGTCTCCATGGACTTAAACCCGCATTATGATCTATTGTCGGGAGAGTCCATGTCAACTCAACCCCCTTGGTTTCTCCCCCAGGGCCTGCAGATCAAACCTGCCTTGTTGCTAGGAGACAACTAGAATGGGAGGCGGGCTGCCCAGGCATCCATCCTTAGAACCCTACTCTGCAGTCGTTCCACATGGGACATCCTAGAGCCATCCAACAGGTCTCAAGTGTCCCACAGAAGGAATCTTTGCAGTCTGGAGCATCTCACAACTCCCATTGTGGGAAAATCTACATGGCCTCTTCAGACGCTCCACTTTATAAAGGGGCCATCATGGACAGAAACTCCAACCTGAGCAATCGTCTGATATTCACCCTGACTTCAGGTGCATGAGATCTTGATTCAGCTCTGCAGAGTGTGCCTTCTGTGCACTCACCCCCAAAACTAAGCCTAGCTTGTGTTCTCAGACTACCGTCCTCACACCCCTGCCCCAAAAGCCCTACAGATTGGCAATACTGGGGCCATAATGCAGCACACTGCCTGCCCTCCAGAAGAAAAACGTTGCCTTATGGAGCTACCTAGAAACCCGAATAAGGATCAACTGAACGCCACTCGACTGCACCCCAAATATGCAGTCTACCCTGTCTAATGCCTTGTCTGACACAGCATGAGCCCACACCTCCAGACCTACGCTCAACAGCTGGCCACACACTGAGCTCATTGGACCCATCAGGTCCTTAGGTCTTCATCTCTTCCAACCTCAGTTTTCAGGTTTCAGAACCTAGACCTAAACTCCAATCACTGTCCAGGGGTGAACGTGATGCAGAAATCACAACTCTTCCTTCGTTATGGCTGGAAACCTTGTGGTTGGCATATTCTCCAACTTTCAGTGTAGGAGAATCCAGCGTGGCCCATGAGGCACTTCCCATGCTTGAGGGCCTTGTTGGGCACAAATAGGCATTGTGACCCTCAGCATGAGCCGTGTCCTCAAGGAAGGCCTATCAGTGTCTGAATCAAGAGCCCGCCTTTTGGACTTGCCATGCCCCTAGGCCCTCAAACATAAACAGAGGTGGGGATATCCAGTTGTCCCTCCCAAGGACTCTGCTCTGGAATCCCTCTTTTATTGGGACACTTGAGGTACATAAAATAAAATATAAAATAAAATAAAATAAAAAACAGAAAAGACTCCTCCCATCCCACAGAATGTACCCAAACTCTTGGGATCGGGTCAAATCCTCAGAGAAGGAAAGCCATCCACAACCCATGAGGCCACGCCAGCATTCCACCCACATTGTTGACACAAATCCAGAGACAAAACCTGAGCAAGCACCTCAAACTCACCCTTTTTCATATCCCTAAGTGTTATCACGGTCTGTAGATTGGGCGTGCCATACCTATGTTCCCAATCCTAAGTGGAGTTTGTGTTTTCAGACATTTGTCCACACAGGCCTGGCCCACACAGCCTCAAGGCTGGGCCCCTAGAGCCAAACTAAGAACTGTGCCTGCCCTCTCCATGGGATTTCTGCCCATTCCATTGGCCACAACCCTATAGATTAGGAGAAACTCCAAAGTCCTGAGGCCATTCCAATATTATAGGCTGCCCAGGACAAACAGGGGCGATCTGACACAAGCTGAGCAACTACATCCCCTCAGATCCTTAGACACGTATCCACAGGAAAGAGATTGAACCGGACAGGCACCTAGGACCTAATCATCTCGATTGCTTTTGTTTCCAGTCATCTCTCCTCAGAGGCCTGGTTTCCAATACCAGCATATGGGAGATTCCTTAGGCACTGATCAAAACAATTCTCTTCTCTACATAGGAAACGTACTCTTTAGAGGCCATCAAAACCTCCGGTTATGAACATCCCTCAAGGCCCCGGATCAAGGACCCCATTCCAAGGTCTACATCGACACAAATGCACATTATGACCCATCCTCAACTCACCCATTTCAACACACCCGCCTCGGATGCTCCCCTAGATCCAGCAGTCGAACTTGCCTTGGCGCTATGAGACACCTGGAATGGGAGGCAGGCTGCCCAGGCATCCATCCTTAGAACCCTGCTCTGGATAACTTCCTTATGGGATGTCCTGGAGCCATCCCACAGGTCTCGACTGTCCCACAGAAGGAATCATTGCGGTTTGGAGCATCTCACAATTCCCATCGTGGGAAAACCTCCATGTCCTCGCGACACCGTCCCCTTCATGAAGGGGCGTCATTAACTGAAACTCCGACTTAAGCCAACGTCTGATCCTAGCTCTGTCTTCAGGCATACGGGATCTCGAATCATCTCTGCAGAGGGTGCCTGCCGTCCCCTCACCCCGAAATCTAAGTCTGGCTTGTGTTCTCAGAATTTTTTTCTCACACTCCTGGCTCACAAGCCTTCCAGTTTGGGAATTCTGGAGCCACTATGTGGCACTGTGTCTTCCCTCCAGAAGAAAAACGTTGCCCTCTGGGGCTACCCAGTAACCACAAATGAGTACCATCCTGCACGAAACTCGACTGCACCCCAATGATACAGTCTAGCCTGGGCACTAATTCCCTGTCTGCCACAGCCTGAGCCTGCACCTCCCAATCCACACTCAACAGCTGGCCGAACACTCAGCACATCAGCCACACCATGGCCTTAGGTCTTCATCTCTTCCCAACCTCAGTTTTCAGGCTTCAGAACCTAGACCTTAAATCCAATCACAGTCCAGGAGTGAAAGTGTTGCAGAAATTAGAACTCCTTCTTCCCAATGGCCAGAAAACTTGTGGTTGCCATATTGTGCAATGTTCCGTGTAGGTGAAACCAGCATGGTACATTAGGCCACGCCCTGACTTGAGGGGCTCCTTGGGCACAAAAACACATTGGAAACTCAGTGTGAGACCTATCCTCAAGGAAGGCCTCTCAGTGTCTGGGCCAAGAGCCCACATATGGGGCTTGCCAGGTTCTTAGGTCCCAATGTTAACCAGAGGTCTGGTTGTCCAGTCGCCCCTCCCCAGGACTCTGCTCTGGAATCCCTCTTTTGGTGGTCCACCTTAGGTAAAAAAAAAATAATAATAATAATAAAAAAAATAAACAAAAAAACAAGAAAGGCCTCCTCCCTTCCCACAGAATGACCCCAAACTCTTGGGATCGGGTCAAATCCCCAGAAAGGGTGCCTCATTAATGGCCCATGAGGACACCCCGACATTCCATGGCAATCGGTGACACATTTCCAGAAAAAAAAAAAAAAAAAGCATGAGCCAGCACCTCACATTCGCCCTTTGTTCATATCCCGAAGAGTTCTCCTCACGGTCTATAGATCGGGCCGGCCATACATACATCCTCCAAACTAAGTGGAGTTTGTGTTTTCAGACTTTTGTCCAAATAGCCCTGGACCACACACGCTCCACACTTGGGTCCCTGGAGCCACACCTCAGGACTGTGCTTCCCTTTCAAGGGAATTCTTCCCATTCCATTGGCCACAACCTTGCAAATGAGGAAAAACCTCCAAAGTCACCGAGGCCATCCCATTAGTGTAGGCCGCCCAGGACAAACAGGGGTGATCTCAAACCAGCTGAGCAACTACCTCCCCTCAGACAACAGATGTCCCCAGAGAAGAATATTGAACCGGACAGGCCCCTAGGCCCTAATCAGATCCATTGCTTTGGTTTTTAGGCATCTCTCCTCAGAGGCCTCGTTTCCAATACCAGCATATGGTGGTTTCCTGAGGCACCAATAAGAACAAATCTCGTCTCCCCATGGAAAACTTGCTCATTGGAGCTTTGTCATAACCTCTGGTTAGGAGAATCCTTCAGGGCCCTGGTGCCACTGCCCGATACCAAGGTCTCCATGGACTCAAACCAACATTAAGACCATCCTCAGGAAAGTCCATTTCAACTCAGCCCCCTCTGTTGCTACCCCAAGCCAGCAGATCAAACGTTTCTTGTTGCTAGGAGACAATTGGAATGTGAGGCTGGCTTCCCAGGCATCCATACTTAGAACCCTGTTCTGGAAAAATACCTTATAAGACGTCCTGAAGCCATCCAACAAATCTTAATTGTCCCACAGAAGGAATCCTTGCGGTTTGGAGCATCTCACAACTCCAATAGTGGGAAAACCCCCATGGGCTCATAATGTACCCCCTTCATGAAGGGGCCAACATGGACAGAAACTTAAACCTGAGCCAAAGTCTGATCCTCGACCTAACTTCAGACGCATGAGATGTCAATTCAGCTCTGCAGAGTGTGCCTGCCATGTCCTTGCCCCGAAACCTAAGCCTAGCTTGTGTTTTCAGACTTCCGTCACACTCTCCTCACCCACAAGCCCTCCAGTTTAGGAATACCGATGCCACAATGCAACACTCTGCCTGCCCTCCAGAAGAAAAACTTTGCCCTATGCTGCTAATAAGAAACCCCAAATGATTTTCTAATGCATGCCACTTGATTGTAAAGCAATTATACAGCCTACCCTGTATACTAATGCCCTGTCTGGCACAGCCTGAGACAAGTCATCCCAAACGACACCCAGACAGCTGGCCCCAACCTGGACACATAGGACCCGCTATGGCTGTAGGTCGTCATCTCTTCCCAACCTCGGTTTTCAGGCTTCAGAACCTAGACCTTATCTCCAATCACTGCCCAGGGGTGAACGTGATGCAGAAATTAGAATTCCTCCTTCCCCATGGCCAGAAACCTTGTGGTTGGCATGTTGCCCAACGTTCAATGTGGGAAATTCTGCATTGTTCGAAAGGCCACGCCAGTGCTTGAGGGCCGCCTAGGGCACAGACATGCATTGTGACCTGCAGCGTGAGTACCGTATTAAAGTAACGCCTCTCAGAGGCTGGACCAAGATCTTGCATATGGGGCTTGTCATATCCGTAGGCCCCCAGGCTTAACCAGAGGGCGAGTATTCCAGTTGTCAGTACCCACTGCTATGTGCTAGATTCCCTCTACAGGGGGGACACATGAAGCAGAAAACAGGACACTTCCCTTCCCACAGAATGACCCCAAACACTTGGGGGCTGGACCAACTACCAGAGAGGGAGACTTCTACGACCCATGAGGCAACTCCTACATTAAACGGCCATTGTGGACAAAACATCCAGATACAAAAGCCTGAGCGACTGCCTCCCTCTCACCCTTCTTTCATATCCAGAGGAGCTCCCCTCATGGACTGTAGATCAGGCCTGCCATAACCTCGGCCCCAAACCTGAGCTGAGTTAGGGTTTTTGGATGTCTGTCTGCACAGCCATGGCCCACACAGCCTCCAGGCTGGGGTCTCTGGAGCCACACCACAGAACTGTGCCTGCTCTCTCCTAAGAAACTGCCCATTCCATTGGCCACAACTCTACAAAATAGTAGAAACCTCAAGGTCCCCAAGGACATCCCACTACCGCAAGCCGCACTGGACAAATAGGGGCATTATGACACAAGCTGAGCAACTACTACCTCCATGCAGACACACAGACAGATATCCGCAGAGACAGAAGATTGAACCAGACAGGCCCCTAGGCCCTATTATGAACTCTTGCTTTGGTGTCCAGGTATCACTCCTCAGAGGCCTGCGTTCGAAGACCAGCATACGGGGCTTTCCTGAGGCACCAGACAGAAGACCTCTCATCTCCACATGGGAAGCTTCCTTGTTGGAGTTGTGTCAAGCCCTTCGGGTTGGAGAATCCTGCAGAGTCCCTTAGCTACTGCCACATTCCAAGGTCTCCATGGCCACTAAACCACATTATGACTCATCCTCAGGAGAGTCCATTTAAACTCAGCCTTCTGGGTAGCTCACCCAAGAGCCCGCAGATTGAGCGTGCCTTGTCTCGACCAGGCAATGGGAAGGTGAGTTGGCATTCTCGGCATCCATGCTTAGGCCCCTGCTCTCGAGTCTTTCTGTATGGGGCATCAAGGGACCATCCAATAGTACTCGACTGTCCTGAAGAAGGAAACTTTGAAGTTTGGAGCTGCTCACAACTCCCAGCCTAGGGAAACCTCCCTGGCCTCATGACGCCCCCACCCCCTTCATGTAAGGGCCGTCATAGACACAAACTCCAGCTTGAGGCAACATCTGATACTCGCCCTGTCCTCACCTGCAGGAGATCTCAATTCAGCCTCTGCAGAGTGGGCCTGCCATCCTCTTGGCCCCAAAACCCGTGCTACCTTGTGTTTTCAGACTTCCTTCCTCACAATCCTGGCCACACCCCTCCAGTTTGGCAATTCTGAAGACACAATGCAGCACTCTGCCTGCCCTACAGAAGAAAAATGTTGCCCTATAGGGCTAACCGGAAACGCCAAATGAGTAACAACCTGCATGCCATTCGACCATACCCCAATTATACAGTCTAGCCTGTGCACTAAAGCCCTGTCTGACACAGCCTGAGAGCAGACCTCCAGTCCAACACCCAGACAGCTGGCCGTACACAGAGCATATCACACCCACAATGGCTTTAGGCCATCATCTCTACCCAACCTCAGTTTTCACCTTCAGAACCTAGACATTATCTCCACTCACTGCTCAGGAGTGAAAGTGATGCAAGAATCAGAACTTCTCTTTTGCCTTGGCAAGAAACCTAGTGGTTGGCATGTTGTCCAATGTTCATTGTAAAAGAAAGCAGCATGGACTATGAGGTCCCACCTATCCCTGAGGGCCACAATTTGCACAAACACACATTGTGACCCTCAGCGTGAACCCTATCCTCAGGTAAAGCCTCTTAGTGACTGGAACAACAGCCCACATATGGGGCTTGCCAAGCCCCTAGTCCCACATTCTCAACCAGACTTCGAGATGTCTAGTCACCCCTACTCAGGGCTCTACTCTGGAATCCCTCTTTGGTGGAACACCTGAGGTAAAAAAAAAAAAAATACAGAAAGGACTATTCCCATCCACAGAATGACCCAACCCCTTGGGATCAGGCCAAATCACCAGAGAAAGAATTGTCCATGGCCCTTGATGACACCCTACATTCCACGGCCACCGTTGACACAAAATCCAGAGACAAAAGCTTGAGCAAGCGCAACATACTCGCCCTTTGTTCATAGCCCGGAAAATTCTCACGGTCTGTAGATCGAGCCTTCATACATACATCCCCAAACCTAAGCTGAGTTTGTGTTTTCAGACTTCTGTCCCCACAGTCCTGGCCCACACACCATCCAAGCTGGGGCCCCTGGAGACACACCTCAGGACTGTGGCTTCCCTCTCCAGGGGAATTCTGCCATTTCCATTGGCCACAACCCTATAGATTAGGAGAATCCTCCAAACTCCCCGAGGCCATCCCAATAGTGTTGGCTGCCCAGGACAAACAGGGATGATCTTTCACAAGTTAGGAAAGTACCTCCACTCATACCCAGAGACAGATATCCCCATAGAATAAGATTGAACTGGACAGGCACTTAGGCCCTAATCAGATCCATTGCTTTTGTTTCCAGGCATCTCTCCTCAGAGGCCTGGTTTCCAATACTAGCATAAGGGGATTACTGAGGCACTCATCAGAAAAATCTCGTCTCCACATAGGAAATGTACTCTTTGGAGCTCTATAAAAACCTCTGTTTAGGAGAATCTTTCAGGGCCCCGGATCAAGCGCCCCATTTCAAGGTCTCCATGGACTTAAACCCACATTATGATCTATTGTCGGGAAAGTCCATGTCAACTCAACCCCCTTGGTTTCTCCCCCAGGGCCTGCAGATCAAACCTGCCTTGTTGCTAGGAGACATCTAGAATGGGAGGCGGGCTGCCCAGGCATCCATCCTTAGAACCCTACTCTGGAGTCGTTCCACATGGGACATCCTAGAGCCATCCAACAGGTCTCAAGTGTCCCACAGAAGGAATCTTTGCAGTCTGGAGCATCTCACAACTCCCATTGTGGGAAAATCTACATGGCCTCTTGAGACGCTCCACTTTATAAAGGGGCCATCATGGACAGAATCTCCAACCTGAGCAAACGTCTGATATTCGCCCTGACTTCAGGTGCATGAGATCTTGATTCAGCTCTGCAGAGTGTGCCTTCTGTGCACTCACCCCCAAAACTAAGCCTAGCTTGTGTTCTCAGACTACCGTCCTCACACCCCTGCCCCAAAAGCCCTACAGATTGGCAATACTGGGGCCATAATGCAGCACACTGCCTGCCCTCCAGAAGAAAATCGTTGCCTTATGGAGCTACCTAGAAACCCGAATAAGGATCAACTGAACGCCACTCGACTGCACCCCAAATATGCAGTCTACCCTGTCTAATGCCTTGTCTGACACAGCATGAGCCCACACCTCCAGACCTACGCTCAACAGCTGGCCGCACACTGAGCTCATTGGACCCATCAGGTCCTTAGGTCTTCATCTCTTCCAACCTCAGTTTTCGGGTTTCAGAACCTAGACCTAAACTCCAAACACTGTCCAGAAGTGAACGTGATGCAGAAATAACAACTCTTCCTTCGCCATGGCTGGAAACCTTGTGGTTCGCATATTCTCCAACTTTCAGTGTAGGAGAATCCAGCGTGGCCCATGAGGCACTTCCCATGCTTGAGGGCCTTGTTGGGCACAAATAGGCATTGTGACCCTCAGCATGAGCCGTGTCCTCAAGGAAGGCCTATCAGTGTCTGAATCAAGAGCCCGCCTTTTGGACTTGCCATGCCCCTAGGCCCTCAAACATAAACAGAGGTGGGGATATCCAGTTGTCCCTCCCAAGGACTCTGCTCTGGAATCCCTCTTTTATTGGGACACTTGAGGTACATAAAATAAAATATAAAATAAAATAAAATAAAAAACAGAAAAGACTCCTCCCATCCCACAGAATGTACCCAAACTCTTGGGATCGGGTCAAATCCTCAGAGAAGGAAAGCCATCCACAACACATGAGGCCACGCCAGCATTCCACCCACATTGTTGACACAAATCCAGACTCAAACTCACCCTTTTTCATATCCCTAAGTGTTATCACAGTCTGTAGATTGGGCGTGCCATACCTATGTCCCCAATCCTAAGCGGAGTTTGTGTTTTCAGACTTTTGTCCCCACAGGCCTGGCCCACACAGCCTCAAGGCTGGGCCCCTAGAGCCAAACTCAGAACTGTGCCTGCCCTCTCCAGGGGATTTCTGCCCATTCCATTGGCCACAACCCTATAGATTTGGAGAAACTCCAAAGTCCCGAAGCCATCCCAATATTATAGGCTGCCCAGTACAAACAGGGGCGATCTGACACAAGCTGAGCAACTACATCCCCTCAGATCCTTAGACACGTATCCTCAGGAAAGAGATTGAACCGGACAGGCACCTAGGACCTAATAATCTCGATTGCTTTTGTTTCCAGTCATCTCTCCTCAGAGGCCTGGTTTCCAATACCAGCATATGGGAGATTCCTTAGGCACTCATCAAAACAATTCTCTTCTCTACATAGGAAACGTACTCTTTAGAGCCCATCAAAACCTCCGGTTATGAACATCCCTCAAGGCCCCGGATCAAGCACCCCATTCCAAGGTCTACATAGACACAAATGTAAATTATGACCCATCCTCAACTCACCCATTTCAACACACCCGCCTCGGTTGCTCCGCTAGATCCAGCAGATCGAACTTGCCTTGGCGCTATGAGACACCTGGAATGGGAGGCAAGCTGCCCAGGCATCCATCCTTAGAACCCTGCTCTGGATAACTTCCTTATGGGATGTCCTGGAGCCATCCAACAGGTCTCGACTGTCCCACAGAAGGAATCATTGCGGTTTGGAGCATCTCACAATTCCCATCGTGGGAAAACCTCCATGTCCTCGTGACACCGTCCCCTTCATGAAGGGGCCGTCATGGACAGAAACTCCGACGTAAGCCAACGTCTGATCCTAGCTCTGACTTCAGGCATACGGGATCTCGAATAATCTCTGCAGAGGGTTCTTGCCGTCCCCTCACCCCGAAATCTAAGTCTGGCTTGTGTTCTCAGAATTTTTTTCTCACACTCCTGGCCCACAAGCCTTCCAGTTTGGGAATTCTGGAGCCACTATGTGGCACTGTGTCTTCCCTCCAGAAGAAAAACGTTGCCCTCTGGGGCTACCCAGTAACCACAAATGAGTACCATCCTGCACGAAACTCGACTGCACCCCAATGATACAGTCTAGCCTGGGCACTAATTCCCTGTCTGCCACAGCCTGAGCCTGTACCTCCCAATCCACACTCAACAGCTGGCCGAACACTGAGCACATCAGCCACACCATGGCCTTAGGTCTTCATCTCTTCCCAACCTCAGTTTTCAGGCTTCAGAACCTAGACCTTAAATCCAATCACAGTCCAGGAGTGAAAGTGTTGCAGAAATTAGAACTCCTTCTTCCCAATGGCCAGAAATCTTGTGGTTGCCATATTGTGCAATGTTCAGTGTAGGAGAAACCAGCATGGTACATTAGGCCACACCCTGACTTGAGGGGCTCCTTGGGCACAAAAACACATTGGAAACTCAGTGTGAGACCTATCCTCAAGGAAGGCCTCTCAGTGTCTGGACCAAGAGCCCACATATAGGGCTTGCCATGTTCTTAGGTCCCAATGTTAACCAGAGGTCTGGTTGTCCAGTCGCCCCTCCCCAGGACTCTGCTCTGGAATCCCTCTTTTGGTGGTCCACCTTAGGTAAAAAAAAAATAATAATAATAAAAAAATAAACAAAAAAACAAGAAAGGCCTCCTCCCTTCCCACAGAATGACCCCAAACTCTTGGGATCGGGTCAAATCCCCAGAAAGGGAGCCTCATCGATGGCCCATGAGGACACCCCGACATTCCATGGCAATCGGTGACACATTTCCAGAAAAAAAAAAAAAAGCATGAGCCAACACCTCACATTCGCCCTTTGTTCATATCCCGAAGCGTTCTCCTCACGGTCTATAGATCGGGCCGGCCATACCTACATCCCCCACCCTAAGTTGAGTTTGTGTTTTCAGACTTTTGTCCAAATAGCCCTGGACCACACACGCTCCACACTTGGGTCCCTGGAGCCACACCTCAGGACTGTGCTTCCCTTTCAAGGGAATTCTTCCCATTCCATTGGCCACAACCTTGCAAATGAGGAAAAACCTCCAAAGTCACCGAGGCCATCCCATTAGTGTAGGCCGCCCAGGACAAACAGGGGTGATCTCAAACCAGCTGAGCAACTACCTCCCCTCAGACAACAGATGTCCCCAGAGAAGAATATTGAACCGGACAGGCCCCTAGGCCCTAATCAGATCCATTGCTTTGGTTTTTAGGCATCTCTCCTCAGAGGCCTCGTTTCCAATACCAGCATATGGTGGTTTCCTGAGGCACCAATAAGAACAAATCTCGTCTCCCCATGGAAAACTTGCTCATTGGAGCTTTGTCATAACCTCTGGTTAGGAGAATCCTTCAGGGCCCTGGTGCCACTGCCCCATACCAAGGTCTCCATGGACTCAAACCAACATTAAGACCATCCTCAGGAAAGTCCATTTCAACTCAGCCCCCTCTCTTGCTACCCCAAGCCAGCAGATCAAACGTTTCTTGTTGCTAGGAGACAATTGGAATGTGAGGCTGGCTTCCCAGGCATCCATACTTAGAACCCTGTTCTGGAAAAATACCTTATAAGACGTCCTGGAGCCATCCAACATATCTTAATTGTCCCACAGAAGGAATCCTTGCGGTTTGGAGCATCTCACAACTCCAATAGTGGGAAAACCCCCATGGCCTCATAATGCCCCCCCTTCCTGAAGGGGCCTACATGGACAGAAACTCAAACCTGAGCCAAAGCCTGAACCTCGACCTGACTTCAGACGCATGAGATCTCAATTCAGCTCTGCAGAGTGTGCCTGCCATGTCCTTGCCCCGAAACCTAAGCCTAGCTTGTGTTCTCAGACTTCCGTCCTCACTCTCCTGGCCCACAAGCCCTACAGTTTGGGAATTCTGATGTCACAATGCAGCACTCTGCCTGCCCTCCAGAAGAAAAATGTTGCCCTATAGGCCTAACCAGAAACGCCAAATGAGTAACAACCTGCATGCCACTCGACCATACCCCAATTATACAGTCTAGCCTGTGCACTAAAGCCCTGTCTGAAACAGCATGAGGGCAGACCTCCAGTCCAACACCCAGACAGCTTGCCGTAAACAGAGCATATCACACCCACAATGGCTTTAGGCCATCAACTCTACACAACCTCAGTTTTCACCTTCAGAACCTAGACCTTATCTCCACTCACTGCTCAGGAGTGAACGTGATACAAGAATCAGAACTTCTCCTTCGCCTTGGCAAGAAACTTAGTGGTTGGCTTGTTTTCCAAAGTTCAGTGTAGTTGAAACCAGTGTGGCCCATGAGGCCCCGCCCATGTTTTGGCCACATTGGTCACAAACACACATTGTGTCCCTCAGCCTGATCCCAGGCCTCAGGTAAGGCCTCTCAGTGGCTGGATGAAGAGTCAGCATATTCGGCTTGCCATGTCCCTAGGCCCCAAATTTTACCCATAGTTCGGGTTTTCCCTTCACTTTTCCCCAGGGCTCATCTTTGGAATTCTTCTTTGGCGGGACACCTGAGGTAACAAACCTGAAAGGAGTCCTCCCTTTCCACAGATTGACGAAAAACAATTGGGATCGGGCCAAATCCCCAGAGAGAAAGATTCGTCCATGGCCCATGCGGCTTCCCGGACATTCCACGGCCATCTCTGATACAAAATCCAGAGACAAAAGCCTGAGCAAGTGCCTCAGACTCGCTCTTTCTTTATATCCGGAAGAGATCTTCTCATGGTTTATAGATCGGGCCTGCCATACCTAACTCCCCAAAGCTAAGCTGAGTTTGTGTTTTCAGACTTCTGTCCCCAACGTCCTGGGCCACACACCTTCCAGGCTGGGGCCCCAGGTGTCACACATTAGGACTGTGTCTACCCAATCCATGGGTATTCTGCCCATTCCATTGTCCAAAACCGTAAAATTAGGAGAACACTCCAAATCCCTGAGGCCATCCCAATGGTGCAGGTCGCTCGGGAAAAACAAGGGCGGTCTGATACGAGCTGAGCATCTACCTCCACTCATACCATAGATGGATGTCCCTTGAGAAGCAGATTGAACCAGACAGGACCCTAGGCCATAATCGGACACATTGCTTTGGATTACAGGCATGTCTCCTCAAAAGCCTGGATTCCAATACCAACATCGAGGGTTTCCTGAGGCACCCATGAAAACAAATCTCGTCTCCACAAGGAACCTTGTGCATCGAGCTATGTCAAAAGCATAGGAGAATACTTCAGGGTCCCGATGCCACCGCCCCATTTTAAGGCCCTCATGGACACAAACACACATTAGGACCCATCCTCAGGAAAGTCCATTTCAAGTCAGTCACTCCTGTTGCTCACGCAGAGCCATCAGATCTAAACTCTCTTGTTGCTAGGAGAAAATTGGAATGCGAGGCCCGCTTCCCAGTCATCCATCCTCGACCGGTGCCCTGGAGTCATTCCATATGGGATGTCCTGAAGCTGCCCAACAGGTCTCAATTGTCCCGCAGAAGGTATCCTTGAAGGGGGCATCCCACAACACCCAACGTGGGAAAACCTACATGGCCTCGAGATTCCGCTCCCTTCATGAAGGGGCCGTCATGCACATAAACTCCAACGTGAGCCAACGTCTGATCCTCGCACTGACTTCAGATGCATGAGATATTGGTTCAGATCTACAGTGGTCCCTGCCGTGTCCTCGCCTTGATACACAAGTCTAGCTTGTGTTCTAAGACTTCCGTCCTCACACTCCTGGACACGAAGCCCTCAAGTTTGGCAATTCCGGACCGACAATGAAGCACTCTGCCTGCCCTCTAGAAAACAAATTTTGCCTAATGAGCTGCCCAGACAACTTATATGAGGATAAATCTACATGGCACTCAACTTTACCCAAATTATATAGTCTACGGGGGCACTAATGCACTGTCTGACACAACCTGAGCCCGGACCTCCTGACCAACACCCCGACAGCTGACCGCACACTGAGCACATCAGACCCGCCATGGCCTTAGGTTATCATCTCTTCCCTACCTCAGTTTTCAGGCTTCAGAATCTAGACCTTATCTCCAATCACTGCCCAAGGGTGACTGTGATGCAGAAATCAGAACTATTCCTTACCCATGGCAAGAAATCTTGTCGTTGGCAGGTTGTCCAACGTTCAGTGTAGGAGAAACCAGCATTCACCCTGAGGCCCCACCCATTCTTTTTTGCGAAGTGGGCATAAACATGCATTGTGACCCTCAGTGTGAGTCCTGTCCTCTAGTAAGTCCTCTCAGTCGCTCGACCATTAGATGTCATAATGGGCTTGACATGTCCCTAGGCCCAAATTTGTAACAAGATTTCTGGTTGTCCAGTCGGCCCTCCCCAGGGCTCTACTCTGGAATACCTCATTTGGTGGGACACCTGAGGTTAAAAAACAAAACAAGACAAATCACAACAACAACAAAACGGACTTTTTCCATCCCACAGAATGACCCCGAAATCTTGCGATGGGGACAAACCCCCAGAGAGTAAGACTCGTCCATTTCCCATCAAGTCAACCGGAAATTTCATGACCATGAGTGACACGATATCCAGAGAAAAAAACTTGAGCAAGAGCCTCACACTCGCCCTTTTTTCATATCCCGAAGAGTTTTCCTCATGGTCTGTAGATCAATCCTGCCATACCTGTTACCCGAAACATAAGCCGTGTTTGTGTTTTCAGACAACTGTCCAAACAGCTCTGCCTACACATCCTACAGGCTCAGGCCCCTGGAGCCAAACCTGAGGACTGTACTTGCCCTCTCCAAGGGAATTGTATGTGCCCATTCCAATGGCCACAACCTACTAATAGGATAAACCTCCAAATTCCCTGAGGCCATCCCAATAGTGGTGGCTCTCCAGGACAAACAGGAGCAATCTGAGCCCATCTGACACCTACATGCACTCAAATGCATAGACTGATGTCCCCAGAGGTAAAAAGGTATGAACAGGCCCCTAGGCACTATTTGGATTCATTGTTGTGCTATCCAGTCATCTCTCCTCAGAGGCCTGGATTTCAATACCAGCATATGGCTGTTTCCTGACTCATCCCTCAGAACAAATCTCATCTACATATGGGAAACTTGCACGTTGGAGCTGTGTCAAAGCCTCTGTTTGAAAAACCCTTCAGGGCCCCAGTACCACCGCTTCATTCCAAGATCTCCATAGACACAAAAACATATTAGGATCCATCCACAGGAGAGTCCATTTCAACTCAGCCTCCTGGGTTGCTCCCCCAGATCCAGCAGATCTAACCTGTCTTGTTGCTAGGACACAATTGGAATGCGAGGTGGGCTACCCAGCCATCCATCCTTAGAACCCTGCTCGGAATCGTTGCCCTGGAGCCAACCAACAGGTCACAATTGTCTTGCAGAAGAATCTTTGCAGTTTGGAGCTTCTAACAACTAACATCGTGGGAAAACCCCCACGGCCTCGTGACCACCCCGCCCCTTCATGAAGGGCCATCAGGGACAGAAACACCAACCTGAGCGATCTTCTGATCCTCGCCCTGACATCATAAGCACGAGATCTCGATTCAGGTCTGTAGATTGTTCCTGCCTTGTCCTCACCCAGAAACCTAAGTCTAGCTTGTTCTCAGATTTCCTTCCTCAGACTACTGGCCCACAAGCCTCCAGTTTGAAAACCAGAACTATAATGCAGCACTCTTCCTGCCCTCAGGAAGAAAAACATTGCCCTCTGGGGCTACCCAGAAACTCCAAAAGAGGATCAACCTGCACGCCATTCGACTGTACCCCAAATATATAGGATGACCTGGGCACTATTGCCCTTTTTGACACAGCCTGAGCCTGGATTACCTGGCCCCACACAGAAAGCTGGCCGCTCACTGAGCACATCGGACCCGCCATGGTCTTAGGTCGTCATCTCTTCCCAACCACGGTTGTCAAGTTTCAGAACCTAGACCTTATCTCCAATCACTGCCCAGGCTTGAAAGTGATGCAGAAATCACAACTCCTTCCCCGTGGCAAGAAAGCATGTGGTTGGCATGTTGTCCAACGTTCAGTGTAGTTGAAACCAGTGTGGCCCATGAGGCCCCGCTCATGTTTGCGGGCCACATTGGTCAAAACCACACATTGTGACCCTCACCCTGATCCCAGTCCTCAATAAGGCCTCTCAGTGGCTGGATGAAGAGATAGCATATTGGGCTTGCCATGCCCCTAGGCCCCAAACTTTACCCATAGTTCGGGTTCTCCCTTCACTTTTCCCCAGGGCTCTTCTTTGGAATTCCTCTTTTGGCGGGACACCTGAGGTAACAAACCTGAAAGGAGTCCTCCCATTCCACAGATTGACGAAAAACAACTGGGATCGAGCCAAATCCACAGAGAGGAATATTCGTCCATGTCCCATGAGGCCTCCCCGACATTCCATGGCCAACTCTGATACAAAATCCAGAGACAAAAGCCTGAGCAAGCGCCTCAGACTCGCTCTTTCTTCATATCCGGAAGAGTTCTTCTCATGGTTTATAGATCGGGCCTGCCATACCTACGTCCCCAAACCTAAGCTGAGTTTGTGTTTTCAGACTTCTGTTCTCAAAGTCCTGGGCCACACACCCTCCAGGCTGGGGCCCCTGGAGTCACACATTAGGACTGTGCCTACCCAATCCATGGGAATTCTGCCGATGCCATTGTCCAAAACAGTAAAATTTGGAGAACCCTACAAATCCCTGAGGCCATCCAAATAGTGTAGGTCGCCTGGGACAAACAAGGGCGGTCTGATACCAGCTGAGCATCTACCTCCACTCATACCATAGATGGATGTCCCCTGAGAAGAAGATTGAACCAGACAGGACCCTAGGCCATAATCGGATACATTGCTTTGGATTACAGGCATGTCTCCTCAAAAGCCTGGATTCCAATACCAGCATAGAGGTTTTCCTGAGGCACCCATCAAAACAGATCTCGTCTCCACAAGGAACCTTGTGCATCGAGCTATGTCAAAAGCTTAGGAGAATACTTCAGGGTCCCGATGCCACCGCCCCATTTTAAGGCCCTCATGGACACAAACACACATTAGGACCCATCCTCAGGAAAGTCCATTTCAAGTCAGCCACCCCGGTTTCTCCCGCAGAGCCATCAGATCTAAACTGTCTAGTTGCTAGGAGACAATTGGAATGCGAGGCGGGCTTCCCAGGCATCCATCCTCGAACGGTGCCATGGAGTCATTCCATATGGGATGTCCTGGAGCTGCCCAACAAGTCTCAATTGTCCCGCAGAAGGAATCCTTGAAGGGGGCATCCCACAACTCCCAACGTGGGAAAACCTACATGGCCTCGAGATTCCGCTCCCTTCATGAAGGGGCCGTCATGCACAGAAACTCCAACCTGAGCCAACGTCGGATCCTCGCCCTGACTTCAGATGCATGAGATATAGGTTCAGATCTACAGGGGTACCTGCCGTGCCCTGGCCCTGAAACACAATTCTAGCTTGTGTTCTCAGACTTCCGTCCTCACACTCCAGGCCCCGAAGCCCGGAAGTTTCGCAATTCCAGACCCACAATGCAGCACTCTGCCTGCCCTCTAGAAAAAAAATTTGGCCTAATGAGCTGCCCAGGCACCTTATATGAGGATAAATCTACATGGCATTCGACTGTACCCAAAGTATATAGTCTAACCTGGGCACTAATGCACTGTCTGACACAACCTGAGCTCGGACCTCCTGACCAACACCCAGACAGCTGACCGCACACTGAGCACATCAGAACCGCCATGGCCTTAGGTCATCATCTCTTCCCAACTGCGGTTTTTCAGGCTTCAGAACCTAGACCTTATCTCCAACCACTGCCCAGGGGTGCCTGTGATGCAGAAATCAGAACTCGTCCTTACCCATGGCAAGAAACCTTGTGGTTGGCATGTTGTCCAACGTTCAGTGTAGGAGAAACCAGCATTCACCCGGAGGCCCTGCCAATTCTTGAGTGCGAAGAGGGCATAAACACGCATTGTGACCCTCAGCGTGAGTCCTGTGCTCTAGTAAGTCCTCTCAGTGGCTCGACCATTAGATGTCATAATGGGCTTGACATGTCCCTAGGCCCCAATTTTTAACCAGATTTCTGGTTGTCCGGTTGGCCCTCCCCAGGGCTCTACTCTGGAATACCTCATTTGGTGAGACACATGAGGTTAAAAAAAAAAAACAAAGCAAATCAACAACAACAACAAAACGGACTTCTTCCACCCCCAGAATGACTCAAAACTCTTGGGACGGGGCAAAACCCCAGAGAGTAAGACTCGTCCATTTCCCATGAAGTCACCCGGAAATTTCACGACCATGAGTGACACAATATCCAGAGACAAAAACTTGAGCACGAGCCTCACACTCGCCCTTTTTTCATATCCTGAAGAGTTCTCCTCATGGTCTGTAGATCAGTCCTGCCATACCTATGACCCGAAACATAAGCCGCGTTTGTGTTTTCAGACAACTGTCCAAACAGCTCTGGCCTACACACCCTACAGGCTCAGGCCCCTGGAGCCAAACCTGAGGACTGAGCTTGCCCTCTCCAAGGGAATTGTATGTGCCCATTCCAATGGCCACAACCGTACTAATAGGATAAACTCCAAACTGCCTGAGGCCATCCCAATAGTGGTGGCTTCCCAGGACAAACAGGGGCAATCTGAGCTCATCTGAGCACCTACCTGCACTCAGACGCATAGACTGATGTCCCCAGAGGTAAAAAGGCACGAACAGGCACCTAGGCACTAAACGGATCCATTGCTGTGGTATCCAGTCATCTCTCCTCAGAGGCCTGGATTTCAATACCAGCGTATGGCTGTTTCTTGACTCACCCATCAGAAAACATCTCATCTACATATGGGAAACTTGCACGTTGGAGCTGTGTCAAAGCCTCTGTTTGGAAAAACCCTTCAGGACCCCAGTGCCACCGCTACATTCCAAGGTCTCCATAGACACAAAAAGACATTAGGACCCATCCACAGGAGAGTCCATTTCAACTCAGCCTCCTGGGTTGCTCCCCCAGATCCAGCAGATCTAACCTGTTTTGTTGCTAGGACACAATTGGAATGCGAGGTGGGCTACCCAGCCATCCATCCTTAGAACCCTGCTCGGAATCGTTGCCCTGGAGCCAACCAACAGGTCTCAATTGTCCTGCAGAAGAATCTTTGCAGTTTGGACCTTCTCACAACTAACATCGTGGGAAAACCCCCACGGCCGCGTGGCCCCCCCACCCCTTCATGAAGGGTCATCAGGGACAGAAACACCAACCTGAGCGATCTTCTGATCCTCGCCCTGACATCATAAGCATGAGATCTCGATTCAGGTCTGTAGATTGTTCCTGCCTTGTCCTCACCCAGAAACCTAAGCCTAGCTTGTTCTCAGATTTCCTTCCTCAGACTACTGGCCCACAAGCCTCCAGTTTGAAAACCAGAACTATAATGCAGCACTCTTCCTGCCCTCAGGAAGAAAAACATTGCCCTCTGGGGCTACCCAGAAACTCCAAAAGAGGATCAACCTGCACGCCATTCGTCTGTACCCCAAATATATAGGCTGACCTGGGCACTATTGCCCTTTTTGACACAGCCTGAGCCTGGATTACCTGGCCCCACACAGAACGCTGGCCGCTCACTGAGCACATCGGACCCGCCATGGTCTTAGGTCGTCATCTCTTCCCAACCTCGGTTGTCAAGTTTCAGAACCTAGACCTTATCTCCAATCACTTCCCAGGCTTGAAAGTGATGCAGAAAACACAACTCCTTCCCCGTGGCAAGAAACCATGTGGTTGGCATGTTGTCCAACGTTCAGTATAGTTGAAACCAGTGTGGCCCATGAGGCCCTGCTCATGTTTGCGGGCCACATTGGTCAAAACCAGACATTGTGACCCTCACCCTGATGCCAGTCCTCAATAAGGCCTCTCAGTGGCTGGATGAAGAAATAGCATATTGGGCTTGCCATGCCCCTAGGCCCCAAATTTTACCCATAGTTCGGGTTCTCCCTTCACTTTTCCCCAGGGCTCTTCTTTGGAATTCCTCTTTTGGCGGGACACCTGAGGTAACAAACCTGAAAGGAGTCCTCCCATTCCACAGATTGACGAAAAACAATTGGGATCGAGCCAAATCCACAGAGAGGAAGATTCGTCCATGGCCCATGAGGCCTCCCCGACATTCCAAGGCCATCTCTGATACAAAATCCAGAGACAAAAGCCTGAGCAAGCGCCTCAGACTCGCTAATTCTTCATATCCGGAAGAATTCTTCTCATGGTTTATAGATCGGGCCTGCCATACCTACGTCCCCAAACCTAAGCTGAGTTTGTGTTTTCAGACTTCTGTCCTCAAAGTCCTGGGCCACACACCCTCCAGGCTGGGGCCCCTGGAGTCACACATTAGGACTGTGCCTACCCAATCCATGGGAATTCTGTCGATGCCATTGTCCAAAACAGTAAAATTTGGAGAACCCTACAAATCCCTGAGGCCATCCCAATAGTGCAGGTCGCCCGGGACAAACAAGGGCAGTCTGATACCAGCTGAGCATCTACCTCCACTCATACCATAGATGGATGTCCCCTGAGAAGAAGATTGAACCAGACAGGACCCTAGGCCATAATCGGATACATTGCTTTGGATTACAGGCATGTCTCCTCAAAAGCCTGGATTCCAATACCAACATCGAGGGTTTCCTGAGGCACCCATCAAAACAAATCTCGTCTCCACAAGGAACCTTGTGCATCGAGCTATGTCAAAAGCTTAGGAGAATACTTCAGGGTCCCGATGCCACCGCCCCATTTTAAGGCCCTCATGGACACAAACACACATTAGGACCCATCCTCAGGAAAGTCCATTTCAAGTCAGCCACCCCGGTTTCTCCCGCAGAGCCATCAGATCTAAACTGTCTTGTTGCTGGGAGACAATTGGAATGCGAGGCCTGCTTCCCAGGCATCCAACCTCGAACAGTGCCCTGGAGTCATTCCTATGGGATGTCCTGAAGCTGCCCAACAGGTCTCAATTGTCCCGCAGAAGGAATCCTTGAAGGGGGCATCCCACAACTCCCAACGTGGGAAAAACTCCATGGCCTTGAGATTCCGCCCCCTTCATGAAGGGTCCGTCATGCACAGAAACTCCAACCTGAGCCAACGTCTGATCCTCGCCCTGACTTCAGATGCATGAGATATAGGTTCCGATCTACAGTCGTACCTGCCGTGTCCTCGCCCTGAAACCCAAGTCTAGCTTGTGTTCTCAGACTTCCGTCCTCACACTCCTGGACACGAATCCCTCAAGTTTAAAATTCCGGACCGACAATTAAGCACTCTGCCTGCCCTCTAGAAAACAAATTTTGCCTAATGAGCTGCCCAGACAACTTATATGAGGATAAATCTACATGGCACTCGACTGTACCCAAAGTATATAGTCTAAACTGGGCACTAATGCACTCTCTGACACAACCTGAGGCCGGATCTCCTGACCAACACCCAGACAGCTGACCGCACACTGAGCACATCAGACCCGCCATGGCCTTAGGTCATCATCTCTTCCCTACCTCAGTTTTTAGGCTTCAGAACCTAGACCTTATCTCCAATCACTGCCCAGGGGTGACTGTGATGCAGAAATCAGAACTCGTCCTTAACCATGGCAAGAAACCTTGTGGTTGGCATGTTGTCCAACGTTCAGTGTAGGAGAAACCAGGATTCACCATGAGGCCCTGCCCATTCTTGTTTGCGAAGTGGGCATAAACACGCATTGTGACCCTCAGCGTGAGTCCTGTGCTCTAGTAAGTCCTCTCAGTGGCTCGACCATTAGATGTCATAATGGGCTTGACATGTCCCTAGGCCACAATTTTTAACCACATTTCTGGTTGTCCGGTCGGCACTCCCCAGGGCTCTACTCTGGAATCCCCCATTTGGTGCCACACCTGAGGTTAAAAAACAAAACAAGGCAAATCAACAACAACAACAATACGGACTTCTTCCATCCCCAGAATGACCCAAAACTCTTTGGACGGGGCCAAACCCCCAGAGTGTAAGACTCGTCCATTTCCCATGAAGTCACCAGGAAATTTCACGACCATGAGTGACATGATATCCAGAGACAAAAACTTGAGCACGAGCCTCACACTAGCCCCTTATTCATATCCCGAAGAGTTCTCCTCATGGTCTGTAGATCAGTCCTGCCATACCTATGACCCGAAACATAAGCCGCGTTTGTGTTTTCAGACGACTGTCCAAACAGCTCTGCCTACACACCCTACAGGCTTGTGCTCCTGGAGCCAAACCTGAGGACTGTACTTGCCCTCTACAAGGGAATTGTATGTGCCCATTCCAATGGCCACAACCTACTAATAGGATAAACCTGCAAACTCCCTGAGGCCATCCCAATAGTGGTGGCTTCCCAGGACAAACAGGGGCAATCTGAGCCCATCTGAGCACCTACATGCACTCAGACGCATAGACTGATGTCCCCAGGGGTAAAAAGGTTCGAACAGACCCCTAGGCACTATTCGGATTCATTGTTGTGGTATCCAGTCATCTCTCCTCAGAGGCCTGGATTTCAATACCAGCATATGGCTGTTTCCTGACTCATCCATCAGAACAAATCTCATCTACATATGGGAAACTTGCACGTTGGAGCTGTGTCAAAGCCTCTGTTTGAAAAAACCCTTCAGGACCCCAGTGCCACCCCTTCATTCCAAGGTCTCCATAGACACAAAAACATATTAGGATCCATCCACAGGAGAGTCCATTTCAACCCAGATCCAGATTGCTCGCCCAGATCCAGCAGATATAACCTGTCTTGTTGCTAGGACACAATTGGAATGCAAGGTGGGCTACCCTGGCATCCATCCTTAGAACCCTGCTCGGAATCGTTGGCCTGGAGCCAACCAACATGTCTCAATTGTCCTGCACAAGAATCTTTGCAGTTTGGACCTTCTCACAACTAACATCGTGGGAAAACCCCCACAAACTCAAGACCCCGCCCCTTCATGAAGGGGCCATCAGGGACAGAAACACCAACCTGAGCGATCTTCTGACCCTCACCCTGACTTCAGAAGCACGAGATCTCGATTCAGGTCTGTAGATTGTTCCTGCCTTGTCCTCACCCAGAAACCTAAGCCTAGCTTGTGTTATCAGATTTCTGTCTTCAGACTACTGGCCCACAAGCCTCCAGTTTGCAAACCAGAACTATAATGCAGCACTCTGCCAGCATTCAGGAAGAAAAACATTGCCCTGTGGGGCTACCCAGAAACTCCAAATGAGGATCAACCTGCATGCCATTCGACTGTACCCCAAATATATAGGCTGACCTAGGCACTATTGCCCTTTCTGACACAGCCTGAGCCTGGACTTCCTGGCCCCACCCGAAAAGCTGGTCGAACACTGAGCACGCCGGACGAGCCATGTCCTTAGGTCGTCATCTCTTCCCAACCTCGGTTGTCAAGTTTCAGAACCTAGACCTTATCTCCAATCACTGCCCAGGCTTGAAAGTGATGCAGAAATCACAACTCCTTCCCCGTGGCTAGAAACCATGTGGTTGGCATGTTTTCCAATGTTCAGTGTAGTTGAAACCAGTGTGGCCCATGAGGCCCCGCCCATGTTTATGGGCAACATTGGTCACAAACACACCTTGTGACCCTCAGCCTGATCCCAGTCCTCAGGTAAGGCCTCTCAGTGGCTGGATGAAGAGACAGCATATTGGGCTTGCCATGCCCCTAGGCCCCAAATTTTACCCATAGTTCGGGTTGTCCCTTCGCTTTTCCCCAGGGCCCTTCTTTGGAATTCCTCTTTTGGCGGGACACCTAAGGTAACCAACCTGAAAGGAGACATCCCATTCCACAGATTGACGAAAAAGAATTGGGATCGGGCAAATTCCACAGAGAGGAAGATTCGTCCATGGCCCATGAGGTTTCCCAGACAATCCACGGCCATCGCTGATACCGAATCTAGAGACAAAAGACTGAACAAGCACCTCAGACTCGCTCTTTCTTCATATCCTGAAGAGTTCTTCTCATGGTTTATAAATCGGGCCTGCTATACCTATGTCTCCAAACCTAAGCTGAGTTTATGTTTTCAGACTTCTGTCCTCAAAGTCCTGGGCCACACACCCTCCAGGCTGCGGTCCCTGGAGCCACACATAAGGACTATGCCTACCCAATCCATGGGAACTCTGCCCATTCCATTGTCCAAAACCGTAAAATTAGGAGAACCCTCCAAATCCCTGAGGCCATCCCAATAGGGCAGGTCGCCCGTGACAAACAAGCGCGGTCTGATAGCAGCTGAGCATCAACCTCCACTCATACCATAGATGGATGTCCCCAGAGAAGAAGATTGAACCAGACAGGACCCTAGGCCATAATCGGATCCATTGCTTTGGTGACAGGCATGTCTCCTCAAAAGCCTGGTTTCCAATATCAGCATAGGGGTTTTCCTGAGGTAGCAATCAGAACAAATCTCGTCTCCACAAGGAAACATGTGCATCGAGCTCTGTCAAAAGCTTAGGAGAATACTTCAGGGTCCTGGTGCCACGGCCCCATTCCAAGGCCCCATGGACACAAACACACATTAGGACCCATCCTGAGGAAAGTCCATTTCAAGTCAGCCACCCCGGTTGCTCCCGCAGAGCCATCAGATCTAAACTGGCTTGTTGCTAGGAGACAATTGGAATGCGAGGCTGGCTTCCCAGGCATCCTCCCTCGAACGGTGCTCTGGAGTCATTCCATATTGGATGTCCTGGAGCTGCCCAAAGGTCTCAATTGTCCCGCAGAAGGAATTCATGAAGGGGGCAACCCACAACTCCCACGTGGGAAAAACTCCATGGACACGAGATTCCGCTCCCTTCATGAAGGAGCCGTCAGGCACAGAAACTCCAGCCTAAGCCAAAGTCTAATTCTCTCCCTGACTTGAAATGGATGAGATATTGGTTCAGATCTGCAGGGGGTACCTGCCGTGCCCTTGCCCTTAGCCCAAGTATAACTTTTGTTCTCAGAATTCCGACCTCACTCTACTGGCCTCAAAGCCCTCATGATTGGTAAATCCGGTCCCACAATTAAGCACATGGCCTGCTTTCTGGAAAAAAAATATTGCCTAAAGAGCTGCCAAGGCACCTTATATGAAGATAAACCTACACGGTACTCGACTTTGCCCGAATTATATAGTCTAACCTGGGCACTAATGCACTGTCTGACACAACCTGAGCCCGGACTTCCTGACCAACACCCAGACAGCTGACCGCACACTGAGCACATCAGACCCGCCATGGCCTTAGGTCATCATCTCTTCCCTACCTCAGTTTTCAGGCCTCAGAAACTAGACTTTATCTCTGCCTGGGGGTGAGTGTGATGCAGAAATCAGAACTTCTCCTTACACGTGGTAAGAAACCTTGTGGTTGGCATGTTGTCCAGCGTTCATTGTAGGAGAAACTAGCATTCACCCTGACGCCCGCCTATTCTTGAGTGCGACGAGGGCATAAATATGCATTGTGACCCTCAGGGTGTGTCCTGTCCTCTAGTAAGTCCTCTCAGAGCCTGGATCACTAGATGTCATAATGGGCTTGACATAGCCCTAGGCCCCAATTTTTAACCAGATTTCTGGTTGTTCAGTCACCCCTCCCCAGAGCTCTACTCTGGAATTCCTCATGTGGTGGGACAACGGAGGTTAAAAAAATGAAACAAAACAAAGCAACAACAACAAAAAAAACGACTTCTTCCATCCCACAGAATGACCCCAACCTCTTTGGAAGGGGCCAAATACCCAGAGAGTAAGACTCGTCCATTTCCCATGAAGTCACCCGGAAATTTCACGACCATGAGTGACATGATATGCAGAGACAAAAACATGAGCAATAGCCTCACACTCGCCCTTTTTTCATAGACCGAAATGTTCTCCTCATGGTCTGTAGATCAGTCCTGCCCTACCTATGACCCGAAACAGAAGTCGAGTTTGTGTTTTCAGACAACTGTCCAAACAGCCCTGGCCTACACACCCTATAGGCTCAGGCCCCTGAAGCCAAACCTGAGGACTGTTCTTGCCCTCGCAAGGGAATTGTGTGAGCCCATTCCAATGGCGACAACGCAACTAAAAGTATAAACCTTTAAATTCCCTGAGGCCATCCCATAGTGTTGGCTTCCAAGGACAAACACGGGCAATCTGAGTTCATCTGAGCACCTACCTGCACTCTGACCCATAGGTAGATGTCGCCCGAGGTAAAAAGAAACCAACAGTCCCCTAGGCACTAATCGGATCCATTGCTTTGGTTTCCAGGCATCTCTCCTCAGAGGCCTGGATTTCAATACCAGAATATGGCTGTTTCTTGACTCACCCATCAGAACAAATCTCCTCTACACATGGGAAACTTGCATGGTGGACCTGTGTCAAACCTCTGTTTAGGAGAAGCCTTCAGGGCCCTAGTGCCACCGCTTAATGCCACAGTCTCCATAGACACAAAAACATATTAGGACCCATCCACAGGAGAGTCCATTTAAACTCAGCCTCCTCGGTTGCTCCCCGAGATTCAACAGATCTAGCCTGTCTTGTAGCTAGGAGAATATTGGAATGCGAGGTGGGCTACCCAGCCATCCATCCTTAGAACCCTGCTCAGAATCGTTGGCCTGGAGCCAACCAACTGGTCTCAAGTGTCCCACAGTAGAATCTTTGCAGTTTGGAGCTTCTCACACCTCCCATGGTGGGAAAACCCCCACGGCCTCGTGATTCTCCCCCTTTATGAAGGGGCCATCAGGGACAGAAAGTCAAACCTGAGGCATCGTCTGATGCTCAACCTGACTTCAGGTGCAAGAGATCTCGATTCAGGTCTGTAGATTGTGCCTGCCATGTACTCACACATAAAACCTAAGCCTAGCTTGTGTTCTCGGAGTTCCGTCCTCAGACTACCGGCCCATAAGCCCTCCAGTTTGGCAATCCAGAAGTACAATGCGGCACTCTGCCTGCTCCCTGGAAGAAGAACATTGCCCTCTGGGGCTACCCAGAAACCCCAAATGAGGATCAACCTGCACGCCATTTGGCTGTACACCAAATATATAGGCTGAAGTGGGCACAATTGCCCATTCTGACACAGCCTGAGCCTGGAACTCCTGGCCCCACCCAGACAGCTGGCCACACACTGAGCACATCAGACCCGCCATGGCCATAGGTCGTCATCTCTACCCAACCTCGGTTTTCAGGCTTCAGAACCTTGACCTTATCTCCAATCACTGCCCAGGTTTGAAAATGTTGCAGAAATCCGAACTCGTTCCCTTGTTAAGAAACCTCGTGGTTGGCATGTTGTCCAACTTTCAGTGTAGTTGAAACCAGTGTGGCACATGAGACCCAGCCCATGCTTGAGGGCCACATTGGTCTCAAACACACATTGTGACCCTCAGCCTGAGCCCGGTCCTCAGGCAAGGCCTCTCAGTGGCTGCATGAAGAAACAGCATATTGGGCTTGCCATGCCCCTAGACCCCAATTTTTAACCATAGTTCGGGTTGTCCCTTCACTCTGGCCCAGGGCTCTGCTTTGGAATTCCTCTTTTGGTGGGACACCTCAGGTAACAAACCTTAAAGGAGTCCTCCCATTCCACAGATTCACGAAAAATAATTGGGATAGGGCCAAATCCACAGAGAGGAAGATTCGTCCATGGCTCATGAGGCCTCCCCGACATTCCACGGCCATCGCTGATACAAAATCCAGAGACAAAAGCCTAAGCAAGCGCCTCAGACTCGCTCTTTCTTCATATCCTGAAGAGTTCTTCTCATGATTTGTAGTTCGGCCGTGCCATACCTACGTCCCCAAACCTAAGCTGAGTTTGTGTTTTTTGAGTTCTGTCCTCAAAGTCCTGGGCCACACACCCTCCAGGCTGGGCCCCTGGAACCACACATTAGGACTGTGCCTTACCAATCCATGGGAATTCTGCCCATTCCATTATCCAAAACCATACAAATTAGGAGAAACCTCCAAATTCCCTGAGGCCATACCAATGGTGTAGCTTTTCCGGGACAAAAAAGGGCCGTCTGACACCAGCTGAGCATCTACCTCCACTCATACCATAGATGGATGTCCCCAGAGAAGAAGATTGACCAGACAGGGCCCCAGGCCATAATGGGATCCATAGCTTTGGTTTACAGGCATGTCTCCTCAAAAGCCTGGTTTCCAATACCAGCTGAGGGCTTCTCCTGAGGCACCCATCAGAACAAATCTCGTCTACACATGGGAAACTTGCATGTTGGAGCTCTCTCAAAGCCTCTGGTTAGAAGGACATTTCAGGTTCCCGGTGCCAGTGCCTCATTCCAAGGTCTCCATGGAGACACACCCACATTAGGACCCATCCACAGGAGAGTCCATTTCAACTCAGCCCCCTCAGTTGCTCCCCCTGATCCAGCAGATCTAACCCGTCTTGTCGCTAGGAGATGATTGGAATGAGAGGCAGGCTTCCCAGCCATCCATACTTAGAACCATTCTCAGAATGATGCTGTATGGGAAGTCCTGGAGCCAACCAACAGGTCTCAATAGTCCCGCAGAAGAATCTTTACTGTTTGGAGCATCTCACAACTCCCATCATGGGAAAACCTCCATGGCCTCTTGATCCCGCCCCCTGTGCTTCATGAAGGGGCCATCAGGGACAGAAGCTCCAACCTGAGCGATCGTCTGATCCTCGCCCTGACTTCAGATGCAGGACATCTTGATTCAGCTCTGCAGAGTGTGCCTGCTGTGCCCTTGCCCAGAAACGTAAGTCTAGTTTGTGTTCTCAACTTCCATCCTCACATTCCTGGCCCACAAGCCCTCCAGTTTGGCAATTCCAGAACTACAAGGCAGCACTCTGCCTGCTTTCTGGAAGAAAAACTTTGCCCTCTGGGGCTACCCAGATTCCCCAAATGAGGATCAACCTGCATGCCACTTGACTGGACCCCAATTATACAGGCTGCCCTGGGCACTACTGCCCTTTCTGGCACAGCCTGAGACTGAACCTCCTGGCTCGCACCCACCCAGCTAGCCACACACTGAGCACATCGGACCCGCCATGGCCTTAGGTCATCATCTCTTTCCAACCTCGGTTTTCAGGCTTCAGAACCTAAACCTTATCTCCAGTCACCACCCAGGGTTGAACATGATGCAGGAATCAGAACTCCTTCCCCATGGCAAGAAACCTTGTGGTTGGCATATTGTCCAACGTAAAGTGTAGTTGAAACCAGTGTGGCCCATGAGGCCCTGCAGATGCTTGAGGACCAAGTCGGTCACAAACATGCATTGTGACCCTCAACGTGAGCCCAGTTCTCAAGTAAGGCCTCTCAGCGGCTGGACCAAAAGACAGCATATTGGGCTTGCCATGCCCCTAGGCCCCAATTTTTAACCAGATTTCTGGTTGTCCAGTCTCCCCTCCCCAGGGCTCGGCTTTGGAATCCCTCTTTTGGTGGGACACCTGAGGTAACAAAACTGAAAGGACTCCTCCCATCCCACAGTTTGACCCAAAACAATTGGAATCGGGCCAAATCCACAGAGCGGAAGACTCGTCCATGGCCCATGAGGCCTCCCTGACATTCCACGCCCATCGTTGACACAAAATCCAGAAACAAAAGCCTGAACAAGTGCCTCACAATCTCTCTTTCTTCATATCTGGAAGAATTCTCCTCACGGTCTGTAGATCGGGCCTGCCATACCTACGTCCCTAAACCTAAACTGAGTTTGTGTTTTAGACTTCTGTCTCCACAGTCCTGGTGCACACACCCTGCAGGCTGGGGCCCCTGGAGCCACATCAAAACTGTGCCTTCCCTCTCCATGGGAATTCTGCCCATTCCATTGTCCATAATCATAAAATTAGGAGAAACCTCCAAAGTCCCCAAGGCCTTCACAATAGTGTAGGCCGCCTGGGACAAACAAGGGCCATCTGACACCAGCTGAGCATCTAACTCCACTAATACCTTAGATGGATGTACACAGAGAAGAAGATTCAACCGGACAGGCCCCTAGGCTCTAAACGGAGCCATTGTTTTGGTTTCCAGTTATCTCTCTTCAGAGGCCTATATTCCAATAACAGTATATGGGGGTTTCCTGAGGCACCAATCAGAACAAATCTCGTCTCCACATGGGAAACTTGTCCTTTGGAGATGTCTCAAAACCTCCGGTTAGGAGAATCCTTCAGGGCCCATGCACCAACGCCCCATTCCAAGGTCTCCATGGACACAAACCCACATTAGCATCCATCCTCAGGAGAGTCCATTTCAACTCAGCCCCCTTGGTTGCTCTGACAGAGCCAGCATATCAAACCTGTCTATTTGCTAGGAGACAACTGCAATGTGAGGCGGGCTTCCCATGCATCCATCCTTAGATCCCTGCTCTGGTGTCATTCTGTATGGTATGTACTGGAGTGATTCAAAAGGTCTGAATTGTTGATCAGAAGGAATCTTTGTTGTTTGGAGCATCTCACAACTTCCATTGTGGGTAAACCTCCATGGACTTGAGAAGCTGTCCCCTTCATAAAGTGGCCAGAATGGACAGAAATTCAAACCTAAGCCTAGGTTTGAACCTTGCCCTGACTTCAGATTCATGATATCCCGATTCAGATCTGCAGAGGGTGCCTGCCGTGCCCTCGCCCAGAACCTACGCCTAACATGTGTTCTCAGACTTCCGTCCTCACACTCCCCGTCCACAAGGCATCCACTTTGGAAATTCCAGAGCCACAATGCAGCACTCTGCCTGTTCTCCAGAAGAAAAACATTGCCCTTGGGGTTACCCAGAAATGCCAAATAAAGATCAACCTGCACGGCACTCAGTTGTACCCCAATTATACAATCTACCCTGGGCACTAATGCCCTGTCTGACACAGCCCAAGCTTGGACCTCCCGACCAACACCCAGACAGCTGGCTCCACGCTGAGCATATCGGACCCAACATGGTCTTAGGTCGTCATCTCTTCCCAACCTCGGTTTTCAGACTTCACAACCTAGACCTTATCTCCAATCACTGCCCAGGGGTGAATGACATGCAGAAATAAGAATTAATACTTCCCCATGGCAAGAACTCATGTGGTTGACATGCTGACTATCATTCAGTGTAGGAGAAACAAGCATGCACCATGAGTCCCCACCCATGCTTGATTACCACGAGGGTATAAACACGCATTGTGACCCTCAGCATGAGTTCTGTCCTCAATGAAGGCCTCTCAGTGGCTGGACCATTAGAAGGCATATTGGGCTTGCCATGCCCCTAGGCCCGTATTTTTAGTTAGATTTCTTGTTGTCCAGGGCTCTGCTCTGGAATCCCTCTTTTGGTGGGACACCTTAGTTAACAAAACTGAATCCCACAGATTAACCCAAAACAATTTGGATCTGGCCAAATCCACAGAGAGAAAGACTCTTCCATGGCCCATGAGGACTCCTCGACATTCCACAGCCATCATTGACACAAAATCCAGGGGCAAAAGCCTGACAAGTGTCATACTTTCACCCTTTATTCATATCCCAAAAAGTTCTCCTCATAGTCTGTAAATCGGACCTGCCATACCTACGTCCCCAAAGCTAAGCTGAGTTTGTGTTTTCAGACATCTGTCCCCACAGTCCTTGCCCACACACCCTCAAGGCTGGGCCCTTGGAGCCACACATCAGGTCTGTGCCTGCCCACTCCACAGGAATTCTGCCCATGCCATTGTCCATAATCATACAATTTAGGAGAAACCTCCAAAGTCCCCGAGGCCATCCCTATAGTGTAGGCCGCCCGGACAAACAGGAGCGGTCTGACACCAGCTGAGCAACTACCTCCATTTCATAAAGTAGACAGATGTCGACAGAGAAGAAGATTGAACCAGAGAGGCTCCTAGGACCTAATTGGATGCATTGCTGTGGTTTCTATGTATCTCTCCTCAGAGGCCTGGTTCTAATACCAGCATATGTGGGTTTCCTGAGGCACCAATTAGAACAAATCTTGTCTCCACATGGAAAACTTGCTCTTTCGAGTTGTTTCAAAATCTCCGGTTAGAATCCTTTAGAGCCCTGGGGCCACCACCCCATTCCAACGTCCTCATGGACACAAACACACATTAAGACCCATCTTCAGGAGAGTCCATTTCAACTCAGCTCCCACGATTGCTCCTGCATAGCCATCAGATCGTACCTGTCTTGTGGCAGGGAGACAATTGGTGTAAGAGGCAGTCTGCTCAGGCATCCATCCTTAGAACCCGGCTCTGGAGTCATTCCATATGGGATGTCCTGGAGCCATCCAACAGTTCTCAATTTTCCCGCAGAAGGAATTCTTGCAGTTTGGAGCATCCCACAACTACCAACGTGGGAAAACCTCCATGGCCTCGAGATTCCACCCCTTTGATGAAGGGGCCATCATGGACAGAAACTCCAACCTGCGCCTAAGTCTAATCCTCGTCCTGACTTCAGATGAATGAGATTTTGATTCGGATCTGCAGAGGGTGCCTGCCGTGCCCTCGCCCTGAAACTTAAGTTTAGCTTATGATCTCAGACTTACGTCCTCACACTCCTGGTCCCGACGCCCTCAAGTTTGGCAATTCTGGACCCACAATGCTGCACTCTGCCTGCCCACCAGAAGAAAAATGTTGCCCCAGTGAGCTTCCCTGACACAATAAATGAGGATGAGCCTACATGGAACTCAACTGTACCCAAATTATACATTCTAACCTGGGCACTAATGCACTGTCTGACACAGCCTGAATCCATACCTCCTGAACAACACCCAGAAAGCTGACCGCACACTGAGCACATCGGACCCTCCATGACCTTAGGTTATCATCTCATCCCAACCTCTATTTTCTGGATTCAGAACTTAGATCTTATCTCCAGTCACTGCCCAGGGGTGAACATGATGCAGAAATCAGAATTCCTCCTTCCCCATGGAAAGAAACCTTGTGGTTCGTATGTTGTCCAAAGTTCAGTGTAGGAGAATCAAGCATGGCCCATGAGTCCCCGCCCATGCTTGATGCCTACATTGGGCACAAACATGCATTGTGACCCTCAGTGTGAGCACTGTACTCAAGTAAGACCTCTCAGTGGCTAGACCAAGGTACCCCATATGGGGATTGCCATGCCCTTAGGCCCCCAATCTTATACAGAGTTCGGGTTGTCCAGTCGCCCCTTCCCAGGGTTCTGCTCTGGAATCCCTCTTTAGTGGCACACCTCAGGAAAAAAAAAAAAAAAAACAGAATGGACTCCTCCCATCCCACGGAATGACCCCAAAATATTGGGATCATCCAAATCCCCATAGAGGAAGTCTCACCCATGGTCCATGAGGACGCCCCTACATTCCACGGCCATCAGTGACACAAAATCCAGAGTCAAAAGCCTGAGCAAGTGCCTCACACTCACTCTTTGTTCATATCCTGAAGAGTTCTGCTCAAGGTCTGTAGATCGGGCCTCCCATACCTATGTCCCCAAACCTAAGACGAGTTTCTGTTTTCAGACTTCTGTCCCCACAGCTCTGACCCACACACCCTCCATGCTTGAGCCCCTAGAGCCACACCTCAGGATTGTGCCTTCCCTCCCCAAAGGAATTCTGCCCATTTCATTGGCCACAAACTTGAAAATTAGGAGAAACCTCCAAAGTCAAAGTGGCCATCCCAATAGTGTAGACTGCCCAGGACAAATAGGGGCAATCTGACACCAGCTGAGGAACTACCTCCACTCAATCCCATAGACAGATGAACCGAGAGAAGAAGATTAAACCAGACAGGCCCCAGGCCCTAATCAGATCCATTGCCTTGGTTTCCAGGCATCTCTCCTCAGAGTTCTGGTTTCCAATACCAGCATATTGGGGGTTACTGAAGCACCAATGAGAACAAATCTTGTTTCCCCATGGGAAAAATGCTTCTTGGAGCTGTGTCAAAACCTCTGGTTAGGAGCATCCTTCAGAGCCCTGGTGCCACTGCCCCATTCCAAGGTCTCCATGGACACAATCCCACATTATGACCGATCCTCAGGAGAATGCATTTCAACTCAGCCCCCTCGGTTGCTACATCATAGGTAGCAATCAAACGTGCCGTTTCGCTAGGAGACAATCATGGACAGAAACTCCAACCTGAGCCAACATATGAACCTCGCCCTGACCTCAGATGCATGAAATCTAAATTCAGCTCTGCAGAGTGTGCCTGCCATTTCCTCGCCCTGAAACCAAAGCAAAGCTTCAGTTCTCAGACTTACATCCTTGCATTCCTGGCCGCAAGGCCTCCAGTTTGGCAGTTCCGGAGCCAGAATGCAGCACTCTGCCTGCCCTCCAGAAGAAAGACTTTGCCTTATGGGGCTACGGAGAAACCCCAAATAATTATCTTCTGCATGTCACACAACTGTACCCCAATTATACAGCGTATCTGGGCACGAATGCCCTGTCTGGCACAGCCTGAGTGCAGACCTCCTGAACGACACCTAGAAAGCTGGCCCCAAACTGAACACATCGGACCCGCCATGGCCTTAGGTCGTCATCTCTTCCAAACCTCGGTTTTCAGGCTTCAGAACCTAGACCTTATCTCCAATTAGTGCCCAGAGGTAAACGTAATGCAGAAATCAAAACTCCTCCTTCCCCATGGCAAGAAACCCTGAGGTTGGCATGTCCAAGGTTCAGTGTAGGAGAAACCTGCAAGCTCAATGAGGTCCCGCCCAATATTGAGGACCACCTTGGGCACAAACACACATTGTGACCCTCAGCATGAGTCCACTATTCAAGTAACGTCTCTCAGTGGCTGGACCAAGAATCTGCATATGGGCTTGCCATGCCCATAGGACCCCAGGCCTAACCAGAGGGTGGGTATTCCAGTTGTATGTACCCAGTGCTCTGCTCTAGAATCCCTCTATTGTGGGGACACATGAGGCAGAAAACAGGACTCCTCCCTTCCCACAAAATGACCCCAATCTCTTGGGAGCAGGACAAATCACCAGAGAGGGAGACTTCCATGGCCCATGAGACCATGCTTACATTAAATGACCATCATGAATACAACATCCAGAGACATAAGCCTGAACGACCGCCTCTCACTCGCCTTACTTTCTAATCACAATGAGCTCCCCTCACGGACTGTAGATCACTCCTGCCATAACCTCAGCCCCAAACCTCAGCCGAGTTTGTGTTTTTGGATGTCTGTCCCCACAGCCCTGGCCCACACAGCCGCCAGGCTGGGGCCTCTGGAGCCACACCACAGGACTGTCCTGCTCTCTCCAAGGAGACTATGCCCATTCCATTGCCCATAACCCCACAGAATAGGAGAAACCTCAAGGCCCCCGAGGACATCCCACTACTATAAGCCTCTCTGGACAAAGGCATCCTGACACTAGCTGAGCAACTACCTCCATGCAGAAACACAGACAGATGTCGGCAGAGACAGTAGATTGAACCAGACAGGCCCCTGGGCCCTAATCTGAACTCTTGCTTTGGTTTCCAGGTGTCACTCCTCAGAGGCCTGGATTTGAAGACCAGCATCTGGGGCTTTCCTGAGACACCAAACAGAACAACTATCGTCTCCACATGGGAAGCTTCATTGTTGGAGCTGTGTCAAACCCTTCGGTTTGGAGAAACCTGCAGAGTCCCTGAGCCCCCGCCACATTCCAAGGTCTCCATGGCCACCAACCCACAGTATGACTCATCCTCAGGAGAGTCCATTTCAACTCAGCCCTCTGAGAAACCCGCCCAAGAGCCTGCAGATTGAGCCTGCCTTGCCCCAAGCAGCCAGTGGGAATGTGAGGTGGCATTTGCAGACATTCATGCTTAGACCCCTTCTCTCGAGTCTTTCTGTAGGGGTCATCCTAGAACCATCTCATAGTACTCGACTGTCCTACAGAGGAAACCTTGATGTTTGGGGCAGCTCATAACTCCCAGCGTTGGGAAACCTCCCTGGCCTCATGACGCCCCCACCCCCTTCAGGAAGGGGCCATAATGGACACAAACTCCAACCTGAGGCAACGTCTGATACTCGCCCTGACCTCAGATGCAGGAGATCTCGATTCAGTCTCTGCAGAGTGGGCCTGCCATGCCCTCGGCCCCAAACCTAACGCTAGCTTGTGTTTTCAGACTTCCCTCTTCACACTCCAGGCAAACAAGCCCTCCAGACTGGGAATTCCAGAACCACAACACAGTTTTCTGCCTGCCCACCAGAAGAAAAACGTTGCCCTATGGGGCTCTCCAGAAACCACAAATGAGAACCAACCTGCTCTGGCCTCGACCGCACCCTAACTGGAAAGGCTACCCTGGTCAGTAATGCTCTGTCTGACACAGCCTGACGTCCCGACAGACAAGGAAACAGCTGGCTGCACACTAAGCACATCAGACAGGCCATGGCCTTATGCCGTCATCTCTTCCTAACCTGGGTTTTCAGACATCTGACCCTAGATATTATATCAAATCCTGGCAAACGTGGGTAACTGAAGCACAAATCAGATCTTCTCCTTCCCCATGGCTGGAAAGCTTGCTGTTGGCATGGAGTCATACCTTCAGTGTAGGAGAAACCTTCATGGCCCCTGAGGCCAAGCCTAAACTTGAGTGCCTCCTTGGGTACAAACTCGCATTGGGACCATCAGCATGGGCCCCATGTCGAAGTAAGGTCTCTCAGGGCCTGGACCAAGAGCCCGCATATGGGGCTTGCCAAGCCCCTATGATCCCAATCTTCACAAGAGCTCGAGTATTCCATTTGCTCGAACCCAGGACTGTGATCTGGAGTCCCTCTCCTGGAAGAACACCTGAGCCAGACAGCAGGACTCCACCCTTCCCACAAAATGTCCCCAAAATCTTAAGAGCTGGACCAACTCCTCAGAGAGGGAGACTCTTCCATAGCCCCTGAGGTCACCCCTACATTCCACGGCTATGGGAGACAAAACATCCAAAGACAAAAGCTTGCGTGACTGCCTCCCATTTGCCCTTCTTTCATAAGCTGAGGATCTCCTCTCACGGTCTGTGGGTCCATCCTGCCATGCTCTCGGCTCCACACCCAAGCCGAGTTTGTGTTTTCAGACTTCTGTACCCACAGCCCGGACCCACACACCCTCCAGGCTAGGGCCTATGGAGACACACTGAAGGACTGTGCCAGTCCTCTCCAAGAAAACTGTACCCAATCCATTGGCCACAACCCTAGAGATTAGGAGAATCCAATAAGGTCTCCAAGGCCATGCCTCGGCCATGGACTAAGAGGGGCACTCTGACACCAGCTGAGCAACTATCTTCACTTAGATACTCAGACAGTGTCCCCAGAGACAGAAGATTGAAACGGACAGGCATCTAGGCTCTAATCTGAACCCTAGCTTTGGTTTCCAGGTGTCTCTACTCAGAGAACTGGTTTGAAGACCAGTATCTGGGGCTTTTCTGAGGCACCAAAGAGAACCTGTCTCATCTCCACATAGGGATCTCTTTTTAATTGGAGCAATATTACACCCTTCGGTTAGGCGAATACTTCATGGCCCCTGAGCTGCCAACATATTCCAAGGTCTCCATGCACACAAACCCACATTATGACCCATCCGCAGGAGAGTCCATTTCAATTCAGCCCCCTAGTTAGCTCGCCCCAGAGCCAGTAGTTCAAACATGTCTTGTCACAAAGAGCCAATGGGAATGTGAGGTATGCTGTACAGGCATCCATCCTTCGAATCCTGCTCTCCAGTCTTTCCGTATGGGACATCCTGGAGCCATTCAACAGGACTCGACTGTCCAGCAGATGGAAAGCTTTTGGTATGGGTCAACGCACAAACTAGAGTTTGTGCTGGTGTCTAAGGTGCTGTGCAGGATTCTCCAATCTTGAGGGTTTGGCACAGGTCGAAGGGCATGGTTTCCTACTGGGGACAGGAGATATTCTATTGTGTGGCTCAGGGACCACATGTTGTATCCTAAGTTGGTATTTCAGAACAGGACCCTGAGGACAGATGCCTGAAAACCTAATCTAGTGTTCCAATGACGTCCTAGGAGCATGTCAGGTACAATCTTCTGACCCAGGAACATTGAAATGGCTGTCTGCTTGGATGTAGGTGATCAGGGCGTTTCAGACTGGCATTTGTGTCCAGTGCTGCCGACAATATTGGGTCGGGCTCAAGGCTCTTGCGTGTTTCTCCTAAACTGGAAGGTTTGGGCAGGTTTGACGGGCACAGTTTCCTTGGGGATGGAAGGCCCAGTCATGTGTTGTGGATCCAGAGACCCTGTCCTGGAGGGCATATGAGCCATGGTTTTGGGAGAGAAGTCTGCAAACACAAATGTGGGTTATGGTTAGTGGAAAGGTGATCACAGGCCCAATGAGTAGACCTGGAGTGCAGCTTGTCAGGAGTAATTAGGGTGACTGGAAGGCAGTAGCACAGGCTTTTCTCTCTATATTGTGTGTCCAGGATGGCCTTGGAATGCAGGTATAGGCTCATGGGTCCATGGGAAACTTTTCCTCTCTATGGATCTGTGCAGCTCATAGTTTGGTGGCTTTTTTGGGGAAGGGAAGGTGTTGTTTTCCATCTTATGGGTGCCCCAAAACAGGGATTCCAGATACAGGCTCTTTTTCTGGGCATCTGGGACTTCCCACCAAGGGTTAGGATTTGCACCTTGGGGTGTATGAGGCCTGCAATGCGGGATCATGATGGTGCAACTGAGAGGGATTGTTTGAAAGCTTGCTCAGGCTGAGTCTCACAATGCCTGTTTGCTCCCATGCCGGCCCTCAGGAGTGGGAGTGGTCTCATTGGTCATATATCTGGCTCCCTCTTAGAGAGTTGGACACCCAACCCAACAGCCAAATGTCCTGCCATGAGGAAGGATGAGTTCTCTTCCGTCAGGTTCCTCTGTGCTTCAGGTTGCCCCATTGGCAGGGTTTCCAGCAAGGTCTCGAGATAGGTGCCTGAATACCAAGGATGGGTGGAGATGACGTACTTGGGCCATAGCAATCCCAAATGCTAGATATGAGGCCTAAAACTCGGTCGGGGCTCAGGCTCTGTCAGACACAGCGCTAGTGGCCATGGCAGCCTTTATATCAGAGTAGATTCGAGGGCGGAGCAGATTGATCCTCATGTGGAGTTTCTTGGGAAGATTCCCAGGCATTTGTTCATTCAATAGGGAAGGCAGAATGCTGTGTTGTGGCTCCAGGTTTCCCAATCACGAGAGCTTGGGAACCAGTCAGTTGTGGGTGCAATTGTAAACAAAAGCTATGGTTCAATTCAGTGCCAAGCAGAAGGCAGTTCCAATTTGTAGCAGTTTACTCGAGACATCCAGCACTGGAATAAGGGTGGATGTCAGATGCTTGCTCACACTAGAGTTTTTGTCTATGATGACCGACAAGTGGAGGGGTGGTATAAAGAGGCCATGGAGGAGTTCACATGCTGAGGCCTGTGAACTGCTGCAAAAAGTAACATTTCTTTGTACAGTGTAGGTGAAGTCTGGTTTGTTTACTCTAGGTTTCCCCATGTGGAAAGTTTGTGAAGAAGAGCTCTCCGGCATGGATGCCAGGAAAGCACACCTCCATTGACAATTGCAGCTGAGGAACATGGCAGATTCATTCTGGTGGCTCTGGGACAAAGTGCCAAGGCCTTGAGTTGACATGGGATCTCTTGCAGATGGGTCACAATGCTTGTTTGTTACCAGGGAGAACTTAGAATGTGCTGGTTGCTAAGGTGCCATGCAGGATTCTCCTACCCTGAGGGTTTGGCACAGGTCGAAGAGCATGGTATTCTTCTGGGGACAGGGGATGTTCTGTCGTGTGGCTCAGAGACCACATGATGTGTCATAGATTGGTATTTCAGAACAGGCCCCTGAGGACAGATGCCTAAAAACCTAATGGGGTTCCATTGAGAGCCTAGGGGCATTTTAGGTTCAATCGTCTATCTCACGATCATTGACTTGGCTATTTCCCTGGATGTAGATGATAAGGGTGTTTCAGACTGCGCATTTCCATCCCGAGTGGCCGGCAATATTGGTGTGGGCTCAGGGGCCACACAGGTTTCTCCTAATCTGGAAGGTTTGGGCAAATCTGATATGCACAGTGTCCTTGGGGTTGGCAGCCAGAGTTCTGTGGTGTGGCTCCAGAGATCACATTCTGGTGGGCATGTGAGCCATGGTTTTGGGAGAGAAGTCTGCAAACACAAATACAAATTAGGGTGAGTGGCGAGGTGATCACAGGCCCAATGCGTAGACCTGGAGGGAAGCTCGTCATGAACTATAATTAGGGAGGCTGGAAGGCAGTAGCACAGGCTTTTCTCTCTGGATTGTGTGTCCAGGATGGCCTTGGAATGCAGGTGTGGTCTCATGGGTCCATGGGAGTCTTTTCCTCTCTATGGATCCTGGTGGCTCTCCATAGTTTGGTGGCTTTTTCGGGGAAGGGGAGAGTGATGTTTTCCACCTTATGGGTGCCCCAAAACAGGGATTTGCTCACACTGGAGTTTGTGTCTATGATGACTGACAAATGGAGGGGTGCCGTCAAGAAGCCATGGAGGGATTTTCACGTTGAGACTCATGAGCTGCTCCAAATAGCAAGGTTTCGTTCTACTGGACAGGTGGAGTGTGGTTTATTTGCTCCAGGGTCCCCCATGTGGAAAGTTTGGGTAGCAGAGCTCTACCGCATGGATGCCTGGAATGTTCAACTTCATTGACCATTGCAACTGAAGAACATGGCAGCTTTATTCTGGTGTCTCTGTAGCAAAGTACCAAGTCCTTGATTTGACATGGAATCTCTTGCAGATGGGCCACACAGCTGGTTTGTTACCAGGTAGATCTTAGAATGTGCTGGTGGCTTAGTAGTTGTGCAGGAATCTACTACTCTGGGATTTTGCACAGATTGTAGGGCACGGTTTCCTTCTGGGGACAGGAGATGTTCTGTTGTGTGGCCCAGGCACCACATGTTGTATCATAACTTCGCATTCTAGAACAGGCCTCTGAGGACACATGTCTGATAACCGAATCAATGGTTCCAATGACGTCCTAGGGGCATGTTAGGTTCATTATTCTGACTCAGGACCATTGACTTGGCTGTGTTCCTGGATGTAGGGGATCAGGGTATTTCAGACTGTGCATTTGTGTTCAGAGCGGCCGCCGAAATTGGGGTAGGCCCAGAGGCCTTGTAGGTTTCTCCTAATCTAGACAGTTTGGGCAACTGTGATGGAAACAGTTTCCTTGTGGATGGCAGGGACAGTCCTGCAGTGTGGATCCAGAGACCCCATCCTGGAGGGCATGTGTGCCATGGTTTTGGTAGATAAGTCTGCAAACACAAATTCGAATTAGGGTGAGTGGCGAGGTGATCACAGGCCCAATGTATATACTTGAGAGCAGCTCATCTGGAACTGTAATTAGGGTGAATGGAAGGCAGTAGCACAGGCTTTTCTCTCCGGATTGTGTGTCCAGGATGGCCTCGGAATGCAGGTGTGTTCTCATGGGTCCATGGGAGACATTGCCTCTCTATGGATCCTGGTGGCTCCTCATAATTTGGTGACATTTTTGGGGAAGGGATGAGTGCTGTTTTCCATCTGAAGGGTGCACCAAAACAAAAATTCCAGAGATGGTCTCTGGGTCTGGGCACTTCGAAAATCCCACCAAGTTTTATGATTTGAACTTACAGGCATACCAGGCCTGAAATGAGGGATCATTGTGGTGAATCTGAGAGGGATTTTTTGAAAGCATGCTCAGGGTGAGGGTCACAATGCCTGTTTGTGCAAAGGGTAGTCCTCAGGAGTGTGTGTGGTGTCATTGATGTTGTAACTGGCTCCCCCTTTGAGGGTAGAACACCCATCCCAAAAGCCAGGTTTATTGCCATGGGGAAAGAAGAGTTCTCTATTGTGCTTCAAGTTCCCTAATTGTCAGGGATCCCTGCCAAGGTCTGGGGACAGGTGCCTGAATATCAAGGATGGGTAGAGATGACATACTTGGGCCATGGCAATCCCAAATGCTAGATATGGGGCCTGCTCTTTAGTGGCTGAAACTCAGTCGAGCTCAGGCTCTGTCAGACACGGCACTAGTGGCCATGGCAGCCTATAAATCGGTGTTGACTCGAAGGCCGACCTGATTGATCCTCATGTGGGTTTTCAGGGCAGACTCACCAGGCATTTCTTCATTCGATGGGGAAGGCAGAATGCTGCGTTGTGGCCCCAGATTTCCCTATCAAGAGGGCTTAGGGACCAGTCAGGTGAGGATGGAATTGTAAACACAAGCTATGGTTCAATTCAGTGCCAAGTGGAAGGCAGTTCCAATGTGCAGTGGTTTATTCAAGACATCCAGCACCGGGATAAGGGTGCATGTCAGATGTTTGCTTAGACTGGAGTTTGTGTCTATGATGACCGACCAATGGAGTGGTGGCATCAAGAGGCCATGGAGCAGTTTACACGCTGAGGACTGTGAGTTGATCCAAACATAAGGTTTCCTTCTACTGGACAGGGGAGGTCTGGTTTGTTTACACCAGGTTCCCCCATGTGCAAAGATTGGGTAGCATAGTACTCGCACGTGGATACTGGAAAGCACACCTACATTGACCATTTCACCTAAGGAACATGGCAGGTTCTTTCTGGTTGCTCTAGGGCAAAGTACCAAGGCCTGGTTTCTAATGAAGTTGGGTCACAATGCAGTTTTGTTACCACGGAAATCTTACTATGTGCTGGTGGCTAAGGGGCCATGTATGATTAGTCTATCCTGATGGTTTGACACCGGTCGAAGAACACGGTTTTTTTCTGGGTATCGGAGATGTTCTGTTGTGGGGCTCACAGACCAAATGTTGTATCATAAGTTGGTATTCCAGAACAGGCCTCTGAGGACAGATGCCTAAAAACTTCATCTAGGGTTCCAATGAAGTCCAAGGGGAATTTCAGGTTCAATCATCAGACTCAGGACCATTGACTTCGGTGTCTGCCTATATGTAGGCAATCAGGGTGTTTCTGACTGTGCCTTTGTGTACAGAGTGGCCTCCAATATTGGGGTGGGCTCTGGGGCCTTGCAGGTTTCTCCTAATCTTGAAGGTTTAGGCAAATTTGTGGGCACGGTTTCCTTGGGGTTGGCAGGCACAGTCCTGTGGTGTGGCTCCAGAGACTCCATCGTGGAGGGCATGTAAGCCATGGTTTTGGGAGAGAAGTCTGCAATCACAAACTCGGATTAGGTTGAGTTGCGAGGTGATCGTAGGCCCAATGCATAGACCTGGAGGGCAGATGGTCAGGAACTGTAATTCACGTACCTCGAAGGCACTAGCACTGGCTTTTGTATCTGGATTGTGTGTCCATGATAGCCTTGGAATGCAGGTGTGTTCTAATGTTTCCATGAGAGTATTTTCCTCTCTACGGATCCTGGAAGCTCCCAATAGTATGGTGGCTTTCTCGTTTGAATGGAAGAGTGCTGTTTTCAATCTTAGATGTTCCCCAAAAAGGGATTCCAGAGAAGGGCTGTGGGTCTGGGTGCATGGAAAATCCCACCAGGATTAGGATTTGGGCCTAGGGGAGTACCAGGCCTACAATGTGTGACTTGGAGGTACAACTGAGAGCGTTTGTTTGAAAGCATGCTAGTCTGAGTGTCACAATGCCTGATGTGATTAGGGCAGCCCTTATGAGTGGGAGTTGTCTCCTTGGCCATGCAGCTGGCTACCACTTTAATGTAGGACACCCATCCCAACTACCAGGATTCCTGCCATGGAAAAGGAAGAATTCTCTATTGTGCCTCAGGTTCCCCCATTAGCAGGTATTCTAGCAAATGTCTGGGGACAGATGCCTGAATACCAAGGATGGGTAGAGATGAGGGACCTGAGACATGGCCAGTCTCACATGCCTGACTCTCTGAGTAGCTGACATGAATTGAGCACTCAGGCTCTGTCAGAAACAGAACTAGTGGTCAGGGCTGAGTATGAACCAGGGATCCCTCAAGGGCTGAGCAGATTGATCCTCATGCAGAGTTTCTGGGCAGAATCACCATGCCCTTCTTCTTTCTAAGGGGAAGGCAAAAAGCTGCGTTGTGGCCCCAGAATTCCCTATCAAGCAGGCTTGGGGACCAGTAGGGTGAGGATGGAATTGTAAACTCAAGCTAAGGTTCAATTCAGTGCCAAGCAAAAGGCAGTTCCATTGTGCAGTGTCTGATTCCAGATATCCAGCACCTGAGTAAAGGTGAAAGTCAGACATTTCCTCATGCTGGAGTTTATGTCTATGATGACCGATGAATGGAGGGGTGGCGTCAAGAGGCCATGGAGGATTTCACATGCTGGGGCTTGTGAGATGCTTCAAACAGCAAAGTTTCCTTCTACCACACAGGGGGAGACTGGTTTATTTGCTCCAGGGTCCCCCATGTGGAAAGTTTGGGAAGCAGAGCACTCCCACGTGGATGCCTGAAAAGCACACCTCCATTAAAATTGCAGCTGAGAAACATGGCCAATTCGTTCTGGTGGCTCTTGGGCGAATTACCAAGGCCTGGAGTTGACATGAAGTCTCATGAAGATGGGTCATAATGCAGGTTTGTTACCATGGAGACCTTACAGTGTGCTGGTGGCTAAGGGACCATGTAGGATTCATCTACCCTGAGGGTTTGACACTGGTCAAAGGGCACGGTTTCCTTCTCGGACCAGAGATGTTCTGATGTGGGGCTAACGGACCAAATGTATCATAATTTGGTATTGCAGAACAGGCCTCTGAGGATAGATGCCTGAAAATTTAATCTAGGGTTCCAATAAAATCCTAACGGAATGTCAGGTTCAATCCTCTGACTCAGTATCATTGACTTCAAAGTCTGCCTAGATGTAGGTGATCAGGGTGTTCCAGACTGTGCATTTGTGTACAGAGTGGCAACCAGTATTGGGGTGGGCTCAGGGGCCTTGCAGGTTTCTCCTAATCTGGAAAGATAGGGCAATTTGATGGGCACAGTTTCCTTGGCAATGGTGGGCACAGTCCTGTGCTGTGGCTCCAGAGACCCCATGCTGGAGGGCATGAGAGCCATGGTTTTGGGAGGGAAGTCTGCAAACACAAATGTGGGTTAGGTTTAGTGGCGAAGTGATTGTAGGCCCAATGCATACTCCTGGAGGGAAGCTCCGTGTGAAATGTAAATCACATGCCTCAAAGGAGGTAGCACAGGCTTTTTTATCTGGATTGTGTATCCACGATGGACTAAGAATGCAGGTGTGGTCTCAGGTGTCCATGGGTGATATTTCCTCTCAAGTATCCTGGCGGCTCCTTATAATGTGGTGGCTTTCTCAGAGAGGAAAGAGTTCTGTTTTCCATATTAAGGGTGTCCCATAACAGGGATTGCAGAGAAGTGCTCTGGCTCTGGGCACCTGGAAATACCCACCAAGGGTTATGATTTGGGCATAGGGGCTTACCAGGCCTCCAATGCAAGTCCTGGAGATACAACTGAGAGCGTTTGTTTGAAAGCATGCTCAGGCTGAGGGTCACTATGCAAGCTTTTGCATAGGGTGGCCCTCAGGAATGGGGGTGGTCTCAATGGCCATTCAGTAGGCTAACACTCTGAGTGTTGGACACCCTTCCGAACTTACAGGAATCCTGCCATGGGGAATGAGGATTTCTCTATTGTGATTCAGGTTCCCTCATTGGTAGGGATTCCAGGAAAGGTCTGGGGACACATGCCTGAATACCAAGGATGGGTAAAGATGACGGCTCTGTTCCGTGGCCAGTCTAACATGCGGGATATGGGCCCCGCCTTCTAGGTGGCTGACACGAGGTCGGGGCTTAGGCTCTGTCAGACACAACACTAGGGGCCAGGGCTGTCTATAATTCAGGGTTCCCTCAAGGGACAAGTAGATTGATCATAATGTGGAGTTTCTGGGCAGACTCACCAGGCCCTTCTTCTTTCTATTGGGAAGGCAGAATGCTGTGTTGTGGCTGCAGAATTCCCTATCATGAGGGCTTGTGGACCAGTAGGGTGAGGATGGAATTGTAAACCCAAGCTATGAATAAATTCAGTGACAAGCGAATGGCATTTCCAGTGTGCAGCGGCTGATTCGAATATCCACCACCTGAGTAAGCGCAGACGTTAGATGTTTGCTCAAGCTGGAGTTTGTCTCTATAATGACCGACAAATGGATAGGAGTTGAAAAGAGGTCATAGAGGATTTCCCACACTTGAGCTTGTGAGATGCTCCAAACAGCCAGGTTTCCTTCTACAGGACAGGGCAGTCAGATTTGTTTGCTCGAGAGTCCCCCATGTGGAAAGTTTGGGTAGCAGAGCACTCCCACATGGATGCCTGGAAAGCACACTTCCACTGAACATTGCAGCTGAGGAACATGGCAGGTTCTTTCTGAAGGCTCTGGGGTGAAGTACCAAGGCCTGTAGTTGACATGGAATCTCATGAAGATGGCTCACAATGCTGGCTTGTTACCAGTGAGATCTTAGAATCTGCTGGTGGCTACGGGCCAATTAGGATTCATCTACCCTGAGGGTTTGACACAGTTCCAAGAGCACGGCTTCCATCTAGAGAAAGGAGATGTTCTGTTGTGGGGATCAGGGACCATATGTTGTATCTTAAGTTGGTACTCCAGAACAGGTCTCTGATTACAGATGCCTGAAAACCTAATCAGGGGTTACAATGAGGTCATAGGAGCATGTCAGGTTCAATCTTCTGACTGAGAAACACTGACTTGGGTATCTGCCTGGATTCAGGTGATCAGCGTATTTCAGAATGCACATTTGTGTCCAGAGGGGCCTCCAGTATTGGGGTGGGCTCAGGGGCCTTGCAGGTTTCTCCTTATCTCGAAGTTTTAGGCAAATGTGACGGTCACATTTTCCTTGGGGATGGCAGGCACAGTCCTTTGGTGTGGCTCCAGAGACCCCATCCTGGAGGAAATATGAGCCATGGTTTCGGGATAGAAGTCTGTAAGCACAAACTCGGGTTAAGGTTAGCGGTGAGGTGATCGCAGGCCCAATGCATAGACCTGGAGGGCAGCTCGTCTGGAACTATAAATTAGTTGCCTTGAAGGTGGTAGCACAGGCTTGTGTATCTGGCTTTTGTGTCCAGGATGGCCTCGGAATGCAGGTGTGGTCTCATGGATCCATGGGAGATTTTTCCTCTCAAGGATCCTAGCGCCTCCCTATACTATGATGGCTTTCTTGGCGAAGGGGAGAGTGTTATTTTACATCTTAGGGGTGTCCCAAAACAGGGATTCCAGAGACAGGCTGTGTTTCTGGGCCCCTGAAAAATCCCACCAGGTGTTAGGATTTGTGCTTAGGGGCATATCAGGCCTTCAAATTTGGATTCTGGAATGCAACTGAGAGTGTTTGTTTGAAAGCATGCTCATGTTGGGGGTCACAATGCCTGCTTGTGTCCAGGGCGGCCCTCATGAGTGGGCGGGTTATCATTGGCCATTCAGCTGGCTACCACTCTGAGGTCTGGAAACCCATTCCAAGAGCCATCATTCCTGCCATGGGGAAGGAGGATTTCCCTATTGTGCTTCTGGTTCCCCCATTGGCAAGGATGTCAGCAAATGTCTGGGGACAGATGCCTGAATCAAGAATGGGTAGAGATGACAGCCCTGGGACATGGCTGGTCTCACATTCTGGAGTTGGAGCCCAGTCTCTGGGTCCTGACACGAGGTCAGAGACAAGGTTATGTCAGACTCAGCGCTAGTGGCCAGGTAAACCTATAAATGGGGTTCACTCGAGGGTCGAGTAGATTTATCCTCATGTAGGGTTACTGGGCAGTCTCTCCAGGCTGTTTTTTCTTGCTATGGGGAAGGCAGAATGCTGTGTTGTGGCTTCAGAATTCCCTATCAAGAGAGCTTACTGAACACCAGGGTGAGGGTGGAATTGCAAACCCAAGCTACTTTTTTTTCAAGATTTTATTTATTTGTCAGAGAGCGAGCAAGAGCAAACACAGGCAGACAGAGTGGAAGGCAGAGTCAGACGGAGAAGCAGGCTCCCTGCGGAGCAAGGAGCCTGATGTGGGACTCGATCCCAGGACGCTGGGATCATGACCTGAGCCGAAGGCAGCTTTTAACCAACTGAGCCACCCAGGAGTCCCGCCAAGCTACTTTTAAATTCAGTGTCAAGCATAAGGCAATTCCAGTGTGTAGCAGCTGATTCAAATATCCAGCACTTGAGTAAGTGCAGATGTCAGTTGATTGCTCACGCTGGAGTTAGTGTCTATGATGACCAACAAATGGATGGGTGGCCTCAAGAGGCCATGGAGGATTACCCACCCTCAGGCTTGAGATACTCCATACAGAAAAGATTCCTTTTACCGTACAGGGGAGTCTGGTTTGTTTCCTCCAGGGTTCCCCATGTGGAAAGTTGGTATCAGAGCACTCCCGCTGGATGCCTGGAAAGTACACCTACATTGACCATGGCAGCAGAGGAACATGGCAGTTTCATTCTGGTGGCTCTGGGCCGAAGTACCAAGGGCTGGAGTTGTCATGGAGTCTCATGAAGATGGGTCACAATGCTGGTATGTTGTCAGGGAGATCATAGAATGTGCTGGTTGCCAGGGGGCCTTGAAGGATTCATCTACCCAGAGTGTTTGACACAGGTCCAGAGCACAGATTTCTTCTAAGGACAGATGTTCTTTTGTGTGGCTCAGTGACCATATTGTATCATACATTGATATTCAGAACAGCCTTCTGAGTACAGATACCTGAAAACCTATTCTAGTGTTCCAGTGAATCCTAGGAGCATGTCAGGTTCAATCTTCTGTCTGAGGACCATTGACTTGGATATCAGCCTGGATGTAGGTGATATGGTGTGTCAGACTGTGCATTTGCGTCCAGAGTGGCCTCCAATATTGGGCTGGGCTTAGGGGCCTTGCAGGTTTCTCCTAATCTAGAGGGTTTGTTTAATAGTGACAATCACAGTTTCCTTTGGGAAGACAGGTACAATCCCGTGGTGTGGCTCCAGTTATCACAAACTGGAGGGCATGTGAGCCACGGTTTTGGGAGGGAAGTCTGAAAACACAAACTTGGGTTAGGGTTAGTGGCAAGGTTATCACAGGCCCAATGCATAGACATGGATGGCACCTCTTCAGGAACTGTTAATCGGGTGACTCAAAGGCAGAATCACAGGCTTTTTTCTCTGTATTGTGTGCAGGATGGCCTCAGAATGCAGTTGTGGCCTCATGGGTCCATGGGAGATTTTTCCTCTCTAAGGATCCTGGTGGCTCCCAATAGTTGGTGGCTTTTTCGGGGAAGGAAAGAGTGCTGTTTTTCATGTTAGGGGTGACCCAAAATATGGATTCCAGAAACGGACTCTGGGTTTGGTCCCCTGGAAAATCCCACCAAGTGTTAGGATTTGGGCCTAGTGGCTTACCAGGCCTGCATGCAGGATCCTGGAGGTGCAACTGAGAGGTCTTGTTTGAAATCATTCTCAGGCTGAGGGTCACAATACTTGCTTATGCCCAGGTGGCCCTCATGAGTGGGCGTGGTCACATTGGCCATGCAGCTGGCTCCCACTTTGAGGGTTGGACAACCATCCCAACAGCCAGAATCCTGCCATGGGGAAAGAGGAGTTCTCTATAGTGCTTCAGGTTCCCCCATTAGCGGGGATTCCAGCAAAGGTCTGGGGACAGAGGCCTGAATACCAAGGATGGGTAAAGATGATGGACATGGGCCATGGCCAGTATCAAATCATGGATATGGGCCCCGATCACTGGGTGGCTGACACTAGGTCTTGGCTCAGGCTCGGTCAGATACAGCACTAGTGCCCAGGGCAGCCTATAAATTGGGGTTCCCTCGAGTGCCGAGCAGATTGATCCTCATGTATGGTTTGTGGGCAGACTCACCACGCCCTTCTTGTTTGTAAGGGGAAGGCAGAATGCTGTTTTGTGGCTCTAGAATTCACTATCAAGAGGGCTTGTGGACCAGGAGGCTGAGGATGGAATTGTAAACCTAAGCTATGGTTACATTCTGTATCAAGCGAAAGGAATTTCCAGTGTGCAATGTTTGAATCCAATATTCAGCACTTGAGTGAGGGTGGATGTCAGATATTTGCTCATGCTGGAGTTTGTGTCTATGATGACACAAAAATAGAGGGGTGGCGTCAAGAGGCCATGGAGGATTTCCCAATCTGGTGTTTTTGAGATGCTCCAAACAGCAAGGTTTCCTTCTACCAGACAGGGGCAGTCTGATTTGTTTCCTCCATGGTTCCCCATGTCGAAAGATCGGATAACATAGATCTCCCACATGGGTGACTGGAAAGCACACCTTCATTGACCATGACAGCGAAGGAACATGGCATCTGGTGGCTTTGAGGCGAAGAAATAAAGACTGGATTGGACATGGAACCTCATGAAGATGGGTCAAAATGTTGGTTTGTTACCAGGGAGATCTTAGAATGTGCTGGTGGTTAATGGGCCATGCAGGATTCATCTAGCCTGAGGATTTGACACAGGCCCAAGAGCCCGGATTGCTTCTGGGGGCAGGAGATATTCTGTTGTGGGGCTCAGCGGCCATATGTTGTATCATAAATTGGTAATCCAGAACAGGTCTCTGAGGACAGAAGCCTGAAAACCTAATAAAGGGTTTGAATGAGGCCCTAGGGGAATGTCATTCAATCTTCTGAATCAGGATCATTGTCTCTGGTGTCTGACTGGATGCAGGTGATGAGGGTGTTTCAGACTGTGCATTTGTGTCCAGAGTGGCATCCAATACTAGGTTTGGCTCAGGTTCCTTGCAGGTTTCTCCTTATATGGGGTTTTTGGACAACTGTGATGGGCAGTTTCCTTGGGGATTGCAGGAACTGTCCTGTGGTGTGACTCCAGAGACCCCATCCTGGAGGACATGTGCGTCATGATTTTGAGAGAGAAGTCTGCAAACACAAACTTAGGTTAGGGTTAGTGGCAAGGTGATCATAGTCCCAATCCATAGACCAGGAGGGCAGCAAGTCTGGAACTGTAAATCACGTAACTCAAAGGTGGTAGCACAGGTAATTGTATCTGGATTTAATTTCCAGAATGGCCTTTATTGCAGGTGTTGTCTCAAGGGTCCATGGGAGATTTCTCCTCTCAAGGATCCTGGCGGTTCTCAATAGTTTGTTGGATTTCTCCGGGAAGGGATGAGTACTGTTTTCCAGCTTAGGCGTGCCCCAAAACAGGCATTCCAGAGATGAGCTCTGGGTCTAAGTGCTTGGAAAATCCCACCAAGGGTTAATATTTAGGCCTAGGGCCATACCAGGCCTGCAATGCGGGATCCTGGAGGTGCAACTGAGAGCGTTTGTCTGAAAGTATGGTCAAGCTGAGGGTCCCAATGCCTGCTTGTGCCCCGGAGGCCATCAGGATTGGGCGATGTCTACTCAGCCATGCAGCCAGTTCCCATTCCTAGGGTTGGAACACCCATCCAAAAGCCAGGATTCCTGCCATGGCGAAGGATGAATTCTCTATTGTGCTTCAGGTCCCCCCATTGGTAGGGATTCCAGCTAAGATCTAGGGGACAGATGCCTGAATACCAAGGATGGGTAGTAATGACAGCCCTGGCCATGGCCGTTCTCACATGGTTAATGTGGGCCCCACCCTCTGGGTTGCTGACACGAGGTAGGGGCTCAGGCTCTGTCAGACACAGCACTAGTGGCTAGGGCAAACTATAAATAGGGGTTCCCTCCTGGGATGAGTATATTGATCTTCATGTGCAGTTTATGGGCAGACTCACCAGGTCCTTCTATCTATGAAGAAGGCAGAATGTTGCGTTGTGGCTCCAGAATTCCCTATCAAGAGATATGGCAGACCAGTAGGGTGAGGATGAAATTGTAGTCTGAAGCTAAGCTTAAATTCGGGTTGTCCCTTCACTCTTGCCCAGGGCTCTGCTTTGGAATTCCTCTTTTGGTGGGACACCTCAGGTAACAAACCTTAAAGGAGTCCTCCCATCCCACAAATTCACGAAAAAGAATTGGGATCGGACCAGATCCACAGAGAGGAAGATTCGTCCATGGCCCAGGAGGCCTCCCCGACATTCCTTGGCCATCGCTGATACAGAATCCAGAGACAAAAGCCTGAGCAAGTGCCTCAGACTCGCTCTTTCTTCATATCCTGAAGAGTTCTTCTCCTGGTTTGTAGGTCGGGCTTGCCATACCTACGTTCCCAAACCTAAGATGAGTTTGTGTTTTTTGTTTTCTGTCCTCAAATTCCTGGGCCACATACCCTCCAGACTGAGCCCCTGGAGCCACACATTAGTACTGTGCCTACCCAATCCATGGGAATTCTGCCCATGCCATTGTCTCAAACCGTTCAAATTAGGAGAACCCTCCATAGTCCCTGAGGCCATCCCAATGGTGTAGGTTGTCCCGGACAAACAAGGGCCGTCTGACACCAGCTGAGCATCAACGTCCACTCATACCATAGATGGATGTCCCCAGGGAAGAAGATTGAACCAGGCAGGACCCTAGGACATAATGGGATCCATAGCTTTGGTTTACAGGCATGTCTCCTCAAAAGCCTGGATTCCAATACCAGCATAGGGCTTCTCCTGAGGCACCCATCAGAACAAATCTCGTCTCCACAAGGAAACTTGTGCATGGGAGCTATGTCAAAGGCTTAGGAGAATACTTCAGGGTGCCGGTGCCACCGCCCCATTCCAAGGCCCTCAGGGACACAAACAAATATTAGGACCCATCCTCCGGAAAGTCCATTTCAACTCAGCCACCCCGGTAACACCTGCTGAGCCATCAGATCTATACTGTCTTGTTGCTAGAAGAAAATTGGAATGCGAGGCGGGCTTCCCAGGCATTCTTCCTCGAATGGTGCTCTCGAGTCATTCCATATGTGATGTCCTGGAGCTGTCCAACAGGTCTCAATTGTCCCGCAGAAGGAATCTTTGAAGGGCCATCTCACAACTCCCAACGTGGGGAAACCTCCATGGACTAGAGATTCCACTCCCTTCATGAATGGGCCGTCATGTACAGAAACTCCAACCAGAGCCAATGTCTGATCCTCGCCCTGAATTCAGATGCATGAGATATTGGTTCAGATCTGCCGAGGTACCTGCCGTGCCCTCGACCTGAAACCCAAGTCTAGCTTGTGTTCTCAGACTTCCGTCCTCACACTCCTGGCCCAGAAGACCTCAAGTTTGGCAATTCCGAACCCACTGTGCAGCACTCTGCCTGCCCTCTAGAAAAAAAATATTGCCTCATGAGCTGCCCAGGCACATCATATGAGGATAAACCTACACGCCACTTGACTGTACGTAAATTATATACTCTAAGCTGTGCACTAATGCACGGTCTGACACACCTGAGCCCGGACCTCCTGACTAACACACAGACAGCTGACCACACACTGAGCACAACAGACCAGCCATGGCCCTCGGACATCATCTCTTCCATACCTCAGTTTTCAGGCTTCAGAACCTACCTTTTCTCCAATCACTGCCCAGGGGTGATGGTATGTAGAAATCAGAACTCCTCCTTACCCATGGCAAGAAACCTTGTGGTTGGCATGTTGTCCAACGTTCAGTGTAGGAGAAACCAGCATTCACCCTGAGGCCCAGCCCATTCTCAAGTGCGACGAGGGCATAAACACACCAAACTCTTTGGACGAGGCCAACCTTCTAAAGAGTAAGACTCATCCATTTCCCATGAAGTCACCCGGAAATTTCACGACCATGAGTCACACGATATCCAGAGATAAACTTGAGCAAGAGCCTCACACTCGCCCTTTTTTCATATCCCGAAGAGTTCTTCTCATGTTCTGTAGATCAGTCCTGCCATACCTATGACCCAAAACATAAGCCGAGGTTGTGTTTTCAGACAACTGTCCAAACAGCCCTGGCCTACACACCCCAAAGGCTCAGGCCCTTGGAGCCAAACCTGAGGACTGTACTTGCCCTCTCCAAGGGAATTGTGTGTACCCATTCCAATGGCCACAATCCTACTAATAGGATAAACCTCCAAAGTTCCTGAGGCCATCCCAATAGTGGTGGCTTCCCAGGATAAACAGGAGCAATCTGAGCACATCAGAGCACCTACCTGCACTCAGACCCATAGACTGATGTCCCCAGAGGAAAAAAGGAATGAACAGACCACTAGGCACTAATCGGATCCATTGCTATGGTTTCCAGGCATGTCTCCTCAGAGGCCTGGATTTCAATACCAGCATATGGCTGTTTCTTGACTCACCCATCAGAACAAATCTCATCTACATATGGGAAACTTGCACGGTGGAGCTGTGTCAAAGTCTCTGTTTAGAAGAACCCATCAGGGACCCAGTGCCACCGCTTCATTCCAAGGTCTCCATAGACACAAAAACATATTAGGACACATCCACAGGAGAGTCAATTTCAACTCAGCCTCCTCAGTTGCTCCCCCAGATCCAGCAGATCTAACCTTTATTGTAGCTAGAAGAAAATTGGAATGCCAGGTGTGGTACCTAGCCATCCATCCTCAGAACCATGCTTGGAATCCTTGGCCTGGCGCCAACTAACAGGTCTCAATTGTCCTGGAAAAGAATCTTTGTACTTTTGAGCTTCTCACAACTCCCATCGTGCGAAAACCCCCATGGCCTCGTGATTCCCCCCCTTCATGAAGGGGCCATCAGGGACAGAAAGTCCAACCTGAAGATCGTCTGATCCTCACCCTGACTTCAGATGCACGAGATCTCGATTCAGGTCTGTAGATTGTGCCTGCCATGTCCTCACCCATAAAAACTAAGCCTAGCTTGTGTTCTCAGACTTCAGTCCTCAGACTACTGGCCCACAAGCCCTCCAGTTTGGCAATCCAGAAGTACAATGCGGCACTCTGCCTGCTCCCTGGAAGAAGAACATTGCCCTCTGGGGCTACCCAGAAACCCCAAATGAGGATCAACCTGCACGCCATTTGGCTGTACACCAAATATATAGGCTGAAGTGGGCACAATTGCCCATTCTGACACAGCCTGAGCCTGGAACTCCTGGCCCCACCCAGACAGCAGGCTGCACACTGAGCACATCGGACCCGCCATGGCCTTAGGTCGTCATCTCTACCCAACCTCGGTTTTCAGGCTTCAGAACCTTGACCTTATCTCCAATCACTGCCCAGGTTTGAAAATGTTGCAGAAATCCGAACTCGTTCCCTTGGCATGAAACCTCGTGGTTGGCATGTTGTCCAACTTTCAGTGTAGTTGAAACCAGTGTGGCACATGAGACCCAGCCCATGCTTGAGGGCCACATTGGTCTCAAACACACATTGTGACCCTCAGCCTGAGCCCGGTCCTCAGGCAAGGCCTCTCAGTGGCTGCATGAAGAAACAGCATATTGGGCTTCCCATGCCCCTAGACCCTAATTTTTAACCATATATCGCGTTGTCCATTCACTCTTGCCCAGGGCTCTGCTTTGGAATTCCTCTTTTGGTGGGACACCTCAGGTAACAAACCTTAAAGGAGTCCTCCCATCCCACAGATTCACGAAAAAGAATTGGGATAGGGCCAAATCCACAGAGAGGAAGATTCGTCCATGGCCCATGAGGCCTCCCCGACATTCCACGGCCATCGCTGATACAAAATCCAGAGACAAAAGCCTAACCAAGCGCCTCAGACTCGCTCTTTCTTCATATCCTGAAGAGTTCTTCTCATGATTTGTAGTTCGGCCGTGCCATACCTACGTTCCCAAACCTAAGCTGAGTTTGTGTTTTTTGAGTTCTGTCCTCAAAGTCCTGGGCCACACACCCTCCAGGCTGGGCCCCTGGAACCACACATTAGGACTGTGCCTAACCAATCCATGGGAATTCTGCCCATTCCATTATCCAAAACCGTACAAATTAGGAGAAACCTCCAAATTCCCTGAGGCCATACCAATGGTGTAGGTTGTCCGGGACAAAAAAGGGCCGTCTGACACCAGCTGAGCATCTACCCCCACTCATACCATAGATGGATGTCCCCAGAGAAGAAGATTGACCAGACAGGACCCCAGGCCATAATGGGATCCATAGCTTTGGTTTACAGGCATGTCTCCTCAAAAGCCTGGTTTCCAATACCAGCTGAGTGCTTCTCCTGAGGCACCCATCAGAACAAATCTCGTCTACACATGGGAAACTTGCATGTTGGAGCTCTCTCAAAGCCTCTGGTTAGAAGGACATTTCAGGTTCCCGGTGCCAGCGCCTCATTCCAAGGTCTCCATGGAGACACACCCACATTAGGACCCATCCACAGGAGAGTCCATTTCAACACAGCCCCCTAAGTTGCTCCCCCTGATCCAGCAGATCTAACCCGTCTTGTCGCTAGGAGATGATTGGAATGAGAGGCAGGCTTCCCAGACATCCATACTTAGAACCATTCTCAGAATTATGCTGTATGGGAAGTCCTGGAGCCAACCAACAGGTCTCAATAGTCCCGCAGAAGAATCTTTACTGTTTGGAGCATCTCACAACTCCCATCGTGGGCAAACCTCCATGGCCTCGTGATTTCGCCCCCTGTGCTTCATGAAGGGGCCATCAGGGATAGAAGCTCCAACCTGAGCGATCGTCTGATCCTCGCCCTAACTTCAGATGCAGGACATCTTGATTCAGCTCTGCAGAGTGTGTCTGCCGTGCCCTTGCCCAGAAACGTAAGTCTAATTTGTGTTCTCAACTTCCATTCTCACATTCCTGGCCCACAAGCCCTCCAGTTTGGCAATTCCAGAACTACAAGGCAGCACTCTGCCTGCTTTCCGGAAGAAAAACATTGCCCTCTGGGGCTACCCAGATTCCCCAAATGAGGATCAACCTGCATGCCACTTAACTGGACCCCAATTATACAGGCTGCCCTGGGCACTACTGCCCTTTCTGGCACAGCCTGAGACTGAACCTCCTGGCTCGCACCCACCCAGCTAGCCACACACTGAGCACATCAGACCCGCCATGGCCTTAGGTCATCATCTCTTTCCAACCTCGGTTTTCAGGCTTCAGAACCTAAACCTTATCTCCAGTCACCACCCAGGGTTGAACATGATGCAGGAATCAGAACTCCTTCCCCATGGCAAGAAACCTTGTGGTTGGCATGTTGTCCAACGTAAAATGTAGTTGAAACCAGTGTGGCCCATGAGGCCCTGCAGATGCTTGAGGACCAAGTCGTTCACAAACATGCATTCTGACCCTCAACGTGAGCCCAGTTCTCAAGTAAGGCCTCTCAGTGGCTGGACCAAAAGACAGCATATTGGGCTTGTCATGCCCCTAGGCCCCAATTTTTAACCAGATTTCTGGTTGTCCAGTCTCCCCTCCCCAGGGCTCGGCTTTGGAATCCCTCTTTTGGTGGGACACCTGAGGTAACAAAACTGAAAGGACTCCTCCCATCCCACAGTTTGACCCAAAACAATTGGAATCGGGCCAAATCCACAGAGCGGAAGACTCGTCCATGGCCCATGAGGCCTCCCGGACATTCCACGCCCATCGTTGACACAAAATCCAGAAACAAAAGCCTGAACAAGTGCCTCACAATCTCTCTTTCTTCATATCTGGAAGAATTCTCCTCACGGTCTGTAGATCGGGCCTGCCATACCTACGTCCGTAAACCTAAACTGAGTTTGTGTTTTAGACTTCTGTCTCCACAGTCCTGGTGCACACACCCTGCAGGCTGGGGCCCCTGGAGCCACATCAAAACTGTGCCTTCCCTCTCCACGGGAATTCTGCCCATTCCATTGTCCATAATCATAAAATTAGGAGAAACCTCCAAAGTCCCCAAGGCCTTCACAATAGTGTAGGCCGCCTGGGACAAACAAGGGCCATCTGACACCAGCTGAGCATCTAACTCCACTAATACCTTAGATGGATGTACACAGAGAAGAAGATTCAACCGGACAGGCCCCTAGGCTCTAAACGGAGCCATTGTTTTGGTTTCCAGTTATCTCTCTTCAGAGGCCTATATTCCAATAACAGTATATGGGGGTTTCCTGAGGCACCAATCAGAACAAATCTCGTCTCCACATGGGAAACTTGTCCTTTGGAGATGTCTCAAAACCTCCGGTTAGGAGAATCCTTCAGGGCCCATGCACCAACGCCCCATTCCAAGGTCTCCATGGACACAAACCCACATTAGCATCCATCCTCAGGAGAGTCCATTTCAACTCAGCCCCCTTGGTTGCTCTGACAGAGCCAGCATATCAAACCTGTTTATTTGCTAGGAGACAACTGCAATGTGAGGCGGGCTTCCCATGTATCCATCCTAAGATCCCTGCTCTGGTGTCATTCTGTATGGTATGTACTGGAGTGATACAAAAGGTCTCAATTGTTGATCAGAAGGAATCCTTGTTGTTTGGAGCATCTCACAACTCCCATTGTGGGTAAACCTCCATGGACTGGAGATGCTGTCCCCTTCATAAAGTGGCCAGAATGGACAGAAATTCAAACCTAAGCCTAGGTTTGAACCTCGCCCTGACTTCAGATTCATGATATCCCGATTCAGATCTGCAGAGGGTGCCTGCCGTGCCCTCGCCCAGAACCTACGCCTAACATGTGTTCTCAGACTTCCGTTCTCACACTCCCCGTCCACAAGGCATCCACTTTGGAAATTCCGGAGCCACAATGCAGCACTCTGCATTTTCCAGAAGAAAAACATTGCCCTTGGGGCTACCCAGAAATGCCAAATAAAGATCAACCTGCACGGCATTCAGTTGTACCCCAATTATACAATCTACCCTGGGCACTAATGCCCTGTCTGACACAGCCCAAGCTTGGACCTCCCGACCAACACCCAGACAGCTGGCTCCACGCTGAGCATATCGGACCCGACATGGTCTTAGGTCGTCATCTCTTCCCAACCTCGGTTTTCAGACTTCACAACCTAGACCTTATCTCCAATCACTGCCCAGGGGTGAATGACATGCAGAAATAAGAATTAATACTTCCCCATGGCAAGAACTCATGTGGTTGACATGCTGACTATCATTCAGTGTAGGAGAAACAAGCATGCACCATGAGTCCCCACTCATGCTTGATTACCACGAGGGTATAAACACGCATTGTGACCCTCAGCATGAGTTCTGTCCTCAATGAAGGCCTCTCAGTGGCTGGACCATTAGAAGGCATATTGGGCTTGCCATGCCCCTAGGCCCGTATTTTTAGTTAGATTTCTTGTTGTCCAGGGCTCTGCTCTGGAATCCCTCTTTTGGTGGGACACCTTAGTTAACAAAACTGAATCCCACAGATTAACCCAAAACAATTGGGAACTGGCCAAATCCACAGAGAGAAAGACTCTTCCATGGCCCATGAGGACTCCTCGACATTCCACAGCCATCATTGACACAAAATCCAGGGGCAAAAGCCTGACAAGTGTCACACTTTCACCCTTTATTCATATCCCAAAAAGTTCTCCTCATAGTCTGTAAATCGGACCTGCCATACCTACGTCCCAAAACCTAAGCTGAGTTTGTGTTTTCAGACATCTGTCCCCACAGTCCTTGCCCACACCCCCTCAAGGCTGGGCCCTTGGAGCCACACATCAGGTCTGTGCCTGCCCACTCCACAGGAATTCTGCCCATGCCATTGTCCATAATCATACAATTTAGGAGAAACCTCCAAAGTCCCCGAGGCCATCCCTATAGTGTAGGCCGCCCGGACAAACAGGAGCGGTCTGACACCAGCTGAGCAACTACCTCCATTTCATAAAATAGACAGATGTCGACAGAGAAGAAGATTGAACCAGAGAGGCTCCTAGGACCTAATTGGATGCATTGCTGTGGTTTCTATGTATCTCTCCTCAGAGGCCTGGTTCTAATACCAGCATATGTGGGTTTCCTGAGGCACCAATTAGAACAAATCTTGTCTCCACATGGAAAACTTGCTCTTTCGAGTTGTTTCAAAATCTCCGGTTAGAATCCTTTAGAGCCCTGGGGCCACCACCCCATTCCAACGTCCTCATGGACACAAACACATATTAAGACCCATCTTCAGGAGAGTCCATTTCAACTCAGCTCCCACGATTGCTCCTGCATAGCCATCAGATCGTACCTGTCTTGTGGCAGGGAGACAATTGGTGTAAGAGGCAGTCTGCTCAGGCATCCATCCTTAGAACCCGGCTCTCGAGTCATTCCATATGGGATGTCCTGGAGCCATCCAACAGTTCTCAATTTTCCCGCAGAAGGAATCCTTGCAGTTTGGAGCATCCCACAACTCCCAACGTGGGAAAACCTCCATGGCCTCGAGATTCCACCCCTTTGATGAAGGGGCCATCATGGACAGAAACTCCATCCTGCGCCTAAGTCTGATCCTCGTCCTGACTTCAGATGAATGAGATTTTGATTCGGATCTGCAGAGGGTGCCTGCCATGCCCTCGCCCTGAAACTTAAGTCTAGCTTATGATCTCAGACTTACGTCCTCACACTCCTGGTCCCGACGTCCTTAAGTTTGGCAATTCTGGACCCACAATGCTGCACTCTGCCTGCCCCAGTGAGCTTCCCTGACACAATAAATGAGGATGAACCTACATGGAACTCAACTGTACCCAAATTATACAGTCTAACCTGGGCACTAATGCACTGTCTGACACAGCCTGAATCCATACCTCCTGAACAACACCCAGAAAGCTGACCGCACACTGAGCACATCGGACCCTCCTTGACCTTAGGTTATCATCTCATCCCAACCTCTATTTTCTGGATTCAGAACTTAGATCTTATCTCCAGTCACTGCCCAGGGGTGAACATGATGCAGAAATCAGAATTCCTCCTTCCCCATGGAAAGAAACCTTGTGGTTCGTATGTTGTCCAAAGTTCAGTGTAGGAGAATCAAGCATGGCCCATGAGTCCCCGCCCATGCTTGATGCCTACATTGGGCACAAACATGCATTGTGACCCTCAGTGTGAGCACTCTACTCAAGTAAGACCTCTCAGTGGCTGGACCAAGGTACCCCATATGGGGATTGCCATGCCCTTAGGCCCCCAATCTTATACAGAGTTCGGGTTGTCCAGTCGCCCCTTCCCAGGGTTCTGCTCTGGAATCCCTCTTTAGTGGCACACCTGAGGTAAAAAAAAAAAAAAAAAAAAAAAAAAACAGAATGGACTCCTCCCATCCCACGGAATGACCCCAAAATATTGGGATCATCCAAATCCCCATAGAGGAACTCTCACCCATGGTCCATGAGGACGCCCCTACATTCCACGGCCATCAGTGACACAAAATCCAGAGTCAAAAGCCTGAGCAAGTGCCTCACACTCACTCTTTGTTCATATCCTGAAGAGTTCTGCTCAAGGTCTGTAGATCGTGCCTCCCATACCTATGTCCCCAAACCTAAGACGAGTTTCTGTTTTCAGACTTCTGTCCCCACAGCTCTGACCCACACACCCTCCATGCTTGAGCCCCTAGAGCCACACCTCAGGATTGTGCCTTCCCTCCCCAAAGGAATTCTGCCCATTTCATTGGCCACAAACTTGAAAATTAGGAGAAACCTCCAAAGTCAAAGTGGCCATCCCAATAGTGTAGACTGCCCAGGACAAATAGGGGCAATCTGACACCAGCTGAGGAACTACCTCCACTCAATCCCATAGACAGATGAACCGAGAGAAGAAGATTAAACCAGACAGGCCCCAGGCCCTAATCAGATCCATTGCCTTGGTTTCCAGGCATCTCTCCTCAGAGTTCTGGTTTCCAATACCAGCATATTGGGGGTTACTGAAGCACCAATGAGAACAAATCTTGTTTCCCCATGGGAAAAATGCTTCTTGGAGCTGTGTCAAAACCTCTGGTTAGGAGCATCCTTCAGAGCCCTGGTGCCACTGCCCCATTCCAAGGTCTCCATGGACACAATCCCACATTATGACCGATCCTCAGGAGAATGCATTTCAACTCAGCCCCCTCGGCTGCTACATCATAGGCAGCAATCAAACGTGCCGTTTCGCTAGGAGACAATTGGAATGCAAGGCCGGATGCCCAGGCATCCATCCTTAGAACCCTGCTCTGCAATTGTTCCATATGGGATGCCCTTGAGCCATCCAACAGGTTTCAACTGACCCGCAGAAAATCCTTGTGGTTTGGAGCATCTCACTACTGCCATCATGGGAAAACACCAATGGCGGTGTGATGACCCCCCTTCATGAAGGGGCCATCATGGACAGAAACTCCAACCTGAGCCAACATATGAAACTCGCCCTGACCTCAGATGCATGAAATCTCAATTCAGCTCTGCAGAGTGTGCCTGCCATGTCCTCGCCCTGAAACCAAAGCAAAGCTTCAGTTCTCAGACTTACATCCTTGCATTCCTGGCCCCAAGGACTCCAGTTTGGCAGTTCCGGAGCCAGAATGCAGCACTCTGCCTGCCCTCCAGAAGAAAGACTTTGCCCTATGGGGCTACGGAGAAACCCCAAATAATTATCTTCTGCATGCCACTCAACTGTACCCCAATTATACAGCGTATCTGGGCACGAATGCCCTGTCTGGCACAGCCTGAGTGCAGACCTCCTGAACGACACCTAGAAAGCTGGCCCCAAACTGAACACATTGGACCTGCCATGGCCTTAGGTCGTCATCTCTTCCAAACCTCGGTTTTCAGGCTTCAGAACCTAGACCTTATCTCCAATTAGTGCCCAGAGGTGAACGTGATGCAGAAATCAAAACTCCTCCTTCCCCATGGCAAGAAACCCTGAGGTTGGCATGTCCAAGGTTCAGTGTAGGAGAAACCTGCAAGCTCATTGAAGTCCCGCCCAATATTGAGGACCACCTTGGGCACAAACACACATTGTGACCCTCAGCATGAGTCCACTATTCAAGTAACGTCTCTCAGTGGCTGGACCAAGAATCTGCATATGGGCTTGCCATGCCCATAGGACCCCAGGCCTAACCAGAGGGTGGGTATTCCAGTTGTCTGTACCCAGTGCTCTGCTCTAGAATCCCTCTATTGTGGGAACACATGAGGCAGAAAACAGGACTCCTCCCTTCCCACAAAATGACCCCAATCTCTTGGGAGCCGGACAAATCACCAGAGAGGGAGACTTCCATGGCCCATGAGACCATGCTTACATTAAATGACCATCATGAATACAACATCCAGAGACATAAGCTTGAACGACCGCCTCTCACTCGCCTTACTTTCTAATCACAATGAGCTCCCCTCACGGACTGTAGATCACTCCTGCCATAACCTCAGCCCCAAACCTCAGCCGAGTTTGTGTTTTTGGATGTCTGTCCCCACAGCCCTGGCCCACACAGCCGCCAGGCTGGGGCCTCTGGAGCCACACCACAGGACTGTCCTGCTCTCTCCAAGGAGACTATGCCCATTCCATTGCCCATAACCCCACAGAATAGGAGAAACCTCAAGGCCCCCGAGGACATCCCACTACTATAAGCCTCTCTGGACAAAGGCATCCTGACACTAGCTGAGCAACTACCTCCATGCAGAAACACAGACAGATGTCGGCAGAGACAGTAGATTGAACCAGACAGGCCCCTGGGCCCTAATCTGAACTCTTGCTTTGGTTTCCAGGTGTCACTCCTCAGAGGCCTGGATTTGAAGACCAGCATCTGGGGCTTTCCTGAGACACCAAACAGAACAACTATCGTCTCCACATGGGAAGCTTCATTGTTGGAGCTGTGTCAAACCCTTCGGTTTGGAGAAACCTGCAGAGTCCCTGAGCCCCCGCCACATTCCAAGGTCTCCATGGCCACCAACCCACAGTATGACTCATCCTCAGGAGAGTCCATTTCAACTCAGCCCTCTGAGAAACCCGCCCAAGAGCCTGCAGATTGAGCCTGCCTTGCCCCAAGCAGCCAGTGGGAATGTGAGGTGGCATTTGCAGACATTCATGCTTAGACCCCTTCTCTCGAGTCTTTCTGTAGGGGTCATCCTAGAACCATCTCATAGTACTCGACTGTCCTACAGAGGAAACCTTGATGTTTGGGGCAGCTCATAACTCCCAGCGTTGGGAAACCTCCCTGGCCTCATGACGCCCCCACCCCCTTCAGGAAGGGGCCATAATGGACACAAACTCCAACCTGAGGCAACGTCTGATACTCGCCCTGACCTCAGATGCAGGAGATCTTGATTCAGTCTCTGCAGAGTGGGCCTGCCATGCCCTCGGCCCCAAACCTAACGCTAGCTTGTGTTTTCAGACTTCCCTCTTCACACTCCTGGCAAACAAGCCCTCCAGACTGGGAATTCCAGAACCACAACACAGTTTTCTGCCTGCCCACCAGAAGAAAAACGTTGCCCTATGGGGCTCTCCAGAAACCACAAATGAGAACCAACCTGCTCTGGCCTCGACCGCACCCTAACTGGAAAGGCTACCCTGGTCAGTAATGCTCTGTCTGACACAGCCTGACGTCCCGACAGACAAGGAAACAGCTGGCTGCACACTAAGCACATCAGACAGGCCATGGCCTTATGCCGTCATCTCTTCCCAAGCTGGGTTTTCAGACATCTGACCCTAGATATTATATCAAATCCTGGCAAACGAGGGTAACTGAAGCACAAATCAGATCTTCTCCTTCCCCATGGCTGGAAAACTTGCTGTTGGCATGGAGTCATACCTTCAGTGTAGGAGAAACCTTCATGGCCCCTGAGGCCAAGCCTAAACTTGAGTGCCTCCTTGGGTACAAACTCGCATTGGGACTATCAGCATGGGCCCCATGTCGAAGTAAGGTCTCTCAGGGCCTCGACCAAGAGCCCGCATATGGGGCTTGCCAAGCCCCTATGATCCCAATCTTCACAAGAGCTCGAGTATTCCATTTGCTCGAACCCAGGACTGTGATCTGGAGTCCCTCTCCTGGAAGAACACCTGAGCCAGACAGCAGGACTCCACCCTTCCCACAAAATGTACCCAAAATCTTAAGAGCTGGACCAACTCCTCAGAGAGGGAGACTCTTCCATAGCCCCTGAGGTCACCCCTACATTCCACGGCTATGGGAGACAAAACATCCAAAGACAAAATCTTGCGTGACTGCCTCCCATTTGCCCTTCTTTCATAAGCTGAGGATCTCCTCTCACGGTCTGTGGGTCCATCCTGCAATGCTCTCGGCTCCACACCCAAGCCGAGTTTGTGTTTTCAGACTTCTGTGCCCACAGCCCGGACCCACACACCCTCCAGGCTAGGGCCTATGGAGACACACTGAAGGACTGTGCCAGTCCTCTCCAAGAAAACTGTACCCAATCCATTGGCCACAACCCTAGAGATTAGGAGAATCCAATAAGGTCTCCAAGGCCATGCCTCGGCCATGGACTAAGAGGGGCACTCTGACACCAGCTGAGCAACTATCTCCACTTAGATACTCAGACAGTGTCCCCAGAGACAGAAGATTGAAACGGACAGGCATCTAGGCTCTAATCTGAACCCTAGCTTTGGTTTCCAGGTGTCTCTACTCAGAGAACTGGTTTGAAGACCAGTATCTGGGGCTTTTCTGAGGCACCAAAGAGAACCTGTCTCATCTCCACATAGGGATCTCTTTTTAATTGGAGCAATATTACACCCTTCGGTTAGGCGAATACTTCATGGCCCCTGAGCTGCCAACATATTCCAAGGTCTCCATGCACACAAACCCACATTATGACCCATCCGCAGGAGAGTCCATTTCAATTCAGCCCCCTAGTTAGCTCGCCCCAGAGCCAGTAGTTCAAACATGTCTTGTCACAAAGAGCCAATGGGAATGTGAGGTATGCTGTACAGGCATCCATCCTTCGAATCCTGCTCTCCAGTCTTTCCGTATGGGACATCCTGGAGCCATTCAACAGGACTCGACTGTCCAGCAGATGGAAAGCTTTTGGTATGGGTCAACGCACAAACTAGAGTTTGTGCTGGTGTCTAAGGTGCTGTGCAGGATTCTCCAATCTTGAGGGTTTGGCACAGGTCGAAGGGCATGGTTTCCTACTGGGGACAGGAGATATTCTATTGTGTGGCTCAGGGACCACATGTTGTATCCTAAGTTGGTATTTCAGAACAGGACCCTGAGGACAGATGCCTGAAAACCTAATCTAGTGTTCCAATGACGTCCTAGGAGCATGTCAGGTACAATCTTCTGACCCAGGAACATTGAAATGGCTGTCTGCTTGGATGTAGGTGATCAGGGCGTTTCAGACTGGCATTTGTGTCCAGTGCTGCCGACAATATTGGGTCGGGCTCAAGGCTCTTGCGTGTTTCTCCTAAACTGGAAGGTTTGGGCAGGTTTGACGGGCACAGTTTCCTTGGGGATGGAAGGCCCAGTCATGTGTTGTGGATCCAGAGACCCTGTCCTGGAGGGCATATGAGCCATGGTTTTGGGAGAGAAGTCTGCAAACACAAATGTGGGTTATGGTTAGTGGAAAGGTGATCACAGGCCCAATGAGTAGACCTGGAGTGCAGCTTGTCAGGAGTAATTAGGGTGACTGGAAGGCAGTAGCACAGGCTTTTCTCTCTATATTGTGTGTCCAGGATGGCCTTGGAATGCAGGTATAGTCTCATGGGTCCATGGGAAACTTTTCCTCTCTATGGATCTGTGCAGCTCATAGTTTGGTGGCTTTTTTGGGGAAGGGAAGAGTGTTGTTTTCCATCTTATGGGTGCCCCAAAACAGGGATTCCAGATACAGGCTCTGTTTCTGGGCATCTGGGACTTCCCACCAAGGGTTAGGATTTGCACCTTGGGGTGTATGAGGCCTGCAATGCGGGATCATGATGGTGCAACTGAGAGGGATTGTTTGAAAGCTTGCTCAGGCTGAGTCTCACAATGCCTGTTTGCTCCCATGGCGGCCCTCAGGAGTGGGAGTGGTCTCATTGGTCATATATCTGGCTCCCTCTTAGAGAGTTGGACACCCAACCCAACAGCCAAATGTCCTGCCATGAGGAAGGATGAGTTCTCTTCCGTCAGGTTCCTCTGTGCTTCAGGTTGCCCCATTGGCAGGGTTTCGAGCAAGGTCTCGAGATAGGTGCCTGAATACCAAGGATGGGTGGAGATGACGTACTTGGGCCATAGCAATCCCAAATGCTAGATATGAGGCCTAAAACTCGGTCGGGGCTCAGGCTCTGTCAGACACAGCGCTAGTGGCCATGGCAGCCTTTATATCAGAGTAGATTCGAGGGCGGAGCAGATTGATCCTCAGGTGGAGTTTCTTGGGAAGATTCCCAGGCATTTGTTCATTCAATAGGGAAGGCAGAATGCTGTGTTGTGGCTCCAGGTTTCCCAATCACGAGAGCTTGGGAACCAGTCAGTTTTGGGTGGAATTGTAAACAAAAGCTATGGTTCAATTCAGTGCCAAGCAGAAGGCAGTTCCAATTTGTAGCAGTTTACTCGAGACATCCAGCACTGGAATAAGGGTGGATGTCAGATGCTTGCTCACACTAGAGTTTTTGTCTATGATGACCGACAAGTGGAGGGGTGGTATAAAGAGGCCATGGAGGAGTTCACATGCTGAGGCCTGTGAACTGCTGCAAAAAGTAACATTTCTTTGTACAGTGTAGGTGAAGTCTGGTTTGTTTACTCTAGGTTTCCCCATGTGGAAAGTTTGTGAAGAAGAGCTCTCCGGCATGGATGCCAGGAAAGCACACCTCCATTGACAATTGCAGCTGAGGAACATGGCAGATTCGTTCTGGTGGCTCTGGGACAAAGTGCCAAGGCCTTGAGTTGACATGGGATCTCTTGCAGATGGGTCACAATGCTTGTTTGTTACCAGGGAGAACTTAGAATGTGCTGGTTGCTAAGGTGCCATGCAGGATTCTCCTACCCTGAGGGTTTGGCACAGGTCGAAGAGCATGGTATTCTTCTGGGGACAGGGGATGTTCTGTCGTGTGGCTCAGAGACCACATGATGTGTCATAGATTGGTATTTCAGAACAGGCCCCTGAGGACAGATGCCTAAAAACCTAATGGGGTTCCATTGAGAGCCTAGGGGCATTTTAGGTTCAATCGTCTATCTCACGATCATTGACTTGGCTATTTCCCTGGATGTAGATGATAAGGGTGTTTCAGACTGCGCATTTCCATCCCGAGTGGCCGGCAATATTGGTGTGGGCTCAGGGGCCACACAGGTTTCTCCTAATCTGGAAGGTTTGGGCAAATCTGATATGCACAGTGTCCTTGGGGTTGGCAGCCAGAGTTCTGTGGTGTGGCTCCAGAGATCACATTCTGGTGGGCATGTGAGCCATGGTTTTGGGAGAGAAGTCTGCAAACACAAATACAAATTAGGGTGAGTGGCGAGGTGATCACAGGCCCAATGCGTAGACCTGGAGGGAAGCTCGTCATGAACTATAATTAGGGAGGCTGGAAGGCAGTAGCACAGGCTTTTCTCTCTGGATTGTGTGTCCAGGATGGCCTTGGAATGCAGGTGTGGTCTCATGGGTCCATGGGAGTCTTTTCCTCTCTATGGATCCTGGTGGCTCTCCATAGTTTGGTGGCTTTTTCGGGGAAGGGGAGAGTGATGTTTTCCACCTTATGGGTGCCCCAAAACAGGGATTTGCTCACACTGGAGTTTGTGTCTATGATGACTGACAAATGGAGGGGTGCCGTCAAGAAGCCATGGAGGGATTTTCACGTTGAGACTCATGAGCTGCTCCAAATAGCAAGGTTTCGTTCTACTGGACAGGTGGAGTGTGGTTTATTTGCTCCAGGGTCCCCCATGTGGAAAGTTTGGGTAGCAGAGCTCTACCGCATGGATGCCTGGAATGTTCAACTTCATTGACCATTGCAACTGAAGAACATGGCAGCTTTATTCTGGTGTCTCTGTAGCAAAGTACCAAGTCCTTGATTTGACATGGAATCTCTTGCAGATGGGCCACACAGCTGGTTTGTTACCAGGTAGATCTTAGAATGTGCTGGTGGTTTAGTAGTTGTGCAGGAATCTACTACTCTGGGATTTTGCACAGATTGTAGGGCACGGTTTCCTTCTGGGGACAGGAGATGTTCTGTTGTGTGGCCCAGCCACCACATGTTGTATCATAAGTTCGCATTCTAGAACAGGCCTCTGAGGACACATGTCTGAAAACCGAATCAATGGTTCCAATGACGTCCTAGGGGCATGTTAGGTTCATTATTCTGACTCAGGACCATTGACTTGGCTGTGTTCCTGGATGTAGGAGATCAGGGTATTTCAGACTGTGCATTTGTGTTCAGAGCGGCCGCCGAAATTGGGGTAGGCCCAGAGGCCTTGTAGGTTTCTCCTAATCTAGACAGATTGGGCAACTGTGATGGGAACAGTTTCCTTGTGGATGGCAGGGACAGTCCTGCAGTGTGGATCCAGAGACCCCATCCTGGAGGGCATGTGTGCCATGGTTTTGGTAGATAAGTCTGCAAACACAAATTCGAATTAGGGTGAGTGGCGAGGTGATCACAGGCCCAATGCATATACCTTGAGAGCAGCTCATCTGGAACTGTAATTAGGGTGAATGGAAGGCAGTAGCACATGCTTTTCTCTCCGGATTGTGTGTCCAGGATGGCCTCGGAATGCAGGTGTGTTCTCATGGGTCCATGGGAGACATTGCCTCTCTATGGATCCTGGTGGCTCCTCATAATTTGGTGACATTTTTGGGGAAGGGATGAGTGCTGTTTTCCATCTGAAGGGTGCACCAAAACAAAAATTCCAGAGATGGTCTCTGGGTCTGGGCACCTCGAAAATCCCACCAAGTTTTATGATTTGAACCTACAGGCATACCAGGCCTGAAATGAGGGATCATTGTGGTGAATCTGAGAGGGATTTTTTGAAAGCATGCTCAGGGTGAGGGTCACAATGCCTGTTTGTGCCAAGGGTAGTCCTCAGGAGTGTGTGTGGTGTCATTGATGTTGTAACTGGCTCCCCCTTTGAGGGTAGAACACCCATCCCAAAAGCCAGGTTTATTGCCATGGGGAAAGAAGAGTTCTCTATTGTGCTTCAAGTTCCCTAATTGTCAGGGATCCCTGCCAAGGTCTGGGGACAGGTGCCTGAATATCAAGGATGGGTAGAGATGACATACTTGGGCCATGGCAATCCCAAATGCTAGATATGGGGCCTGCTCTTTAGTGGCTGAAACTCAGTCGAGCTCAGGCTCTGTCAGACACGGCACTAGTGGCCATGGCAGCCTATAAATCGGTGTTGACTCGAGGGCCGACCTGATTGATCCTCATGTGGGTTTTCAGGGCAGACTCACCAGGCATTTCTTCATTCGATGGGGAAGGCAGAATGCTGCATTGTGGCCCCAGATTTCCCTATCAAGAGGGCTTAGGGACCAGTCAGGTGAGGATGGAATTGTAAACACAAGCTATGGTTCAATTCAGTGCCAAGTGGAAGGCAGTTCCAATGTGCAGTGGTTTATTCAAGACATCCAGCACCGGGATAAGGGTGCATGTCAGATGTTTGCTTAGACTGGAGTTTGTGTCTATGATGACCGACCAATGGAGTGGTGGCATCAAGAGGCCATGGAGCAGTTTACACGCTGAGGACTGTGAGTTGATCCAAACATAAGGTTTCCTTCTACTGGACAGGGGAGGTCTGGTTTGTTTACACCAGGTTCCCCCATGTGCAAAGTTTGGGTAGCATAGTACTCGCATGTGGATACTGGAAAGCACACCTACATTAACCATTGCACCTAAGGAACATGGCAGGTTCTTTCTGGTTGCTCTAGGGCAAAGTACCAAGGCCTGGATTCTAATGAAGTTGGGTCACAATGCAGTTTTGTTACCACGGAAATCTTACTATGTGCTGGTGGCTAAGGGGCAATGTATGATTAGTCTATCCTGATGGTTTGACACCGGTCGAAGAACACGGTTTCTTTCTGGGTATCGGAGATGTTCTGTTGTGGGGCTCACGGACCAAATGTTGTATCATAAGTTGGTATTCCAGAACAGGCCTCTGAGGACAGATGCCTAAAAACTTCATCTAGGGTTCCAATGAAGTCCAAGGGGAATTTCAGGTTCAATCATCAGACTCAGGACCATTGACTTCGGTGTCTGCCTATATGTAGGCAACCAGGGTGTTTCTGACTGTGCCTTTGTGTACAGAGTGGCCTCCAATATTGGGGTGGGCTCTGGGGCCTTGCAGGTTTCTCCTAATCTTAAAGGTTTAGGCAAATTTGTGGGCACGGTTTCCTTGGGGTTGGCAGGCACAGTCCTGTGGTGTGGCTCCAGAGACTCCATCGTGGAGGGCATGTAAGCCATGGTTTTGGGAGAGAAGTCTGCAATCACAAACTCGGATTAGGTTGAGTTGCGAGGTGATCGTAGGCCCAATGCATAGACCTGGAGGGCAGATCGTCAGGAACTGTAAATCACCTACCTCGAAGGCACTAGCACTGGCTTTTGTATCTGGATTGTGTGTCCATGATAGCCTTGGAATGCAGGTGTGTTCTAATGTTTCCATGAGAGTATTTTCCTCTCTACGGATCCTGGAAGCTCCCAATAGTATGGTGGCTTTCTCGTTTGAATGGAAGAGTGCTGTTTTCAATCTTAGATGTTCCCCAAAAAGGGATTCCAGAGAAGGGCTGTGAGTCTGGGTGCTTGGAAAATCCCACCAGGATTAGGATTTGGGCCTAGGGGAGTACCAGGCCTACAATGTGTGACTTGGAGGTACAACTGAGAGCGTTTGTTTGAAAGCATGCTAGTCTGAGTGTCACAATGCCTGATGTGATTAGGGCAGCCCTTATGAGTGGGAGTTGTCTCCTTGGCCATGCAGCTGGCTACCACTTTAATGTAGGACACCCATCCCAACTACCAGGATTCCTGCCATGGAAAAGGAAGAATTCTCTATTGTGCCTCAGGTTCCCCCATTAGCAGGTATTCTAGCAAATGTCTGGGGACAGATGCCTGAATACCAAGGATGGGTAGAGATGAGGGACCTGAGACATGGCCAGTCTCACATGCCTGACTCTCTGAGTAGCTGACATGAATTGAGCACTCAGGCTCTGTCAGAAACAGAACTAGTGGTCAGGGCTGAGTATGAATCAGGGATCCCTCAAGGGCTGAGCAGATTGATCCTCATGCAGAGTTTCTGGGCAGAATCACCATGCCCTTCTTCTTTCTAAGGGGAAGGCAAAAAGCTGCGCTGTGGCCCCAGAATTCCCTATCAAGCGGGCTTGGGGACCAGTAGGGTGAGGATGGAATTGTAAACTCAAGCTAAGGTTCAATTCAGTGCCAAGCAAAAGGCAGTTCCATTGTGCAGTGTCTGATTCCAGATATCCAGCACCTGAGTAAAGGTGAAAGTCAGACATTTCCTCATGCTGGAGTTTATGTCTATGATGACCGATGAATGGAGGGGTGGCGTCAAGAGGCCATGGAGGATTTCACATGCTGGGGCTTGTGAGATGCTTCAAACAGCAAAGTTTCCTTCTACCACACAGGGGGAGACTGGTTTATTTGCTCCAGGGTCCCCCATGTGGAAAGTTTGGGAAGCAGAGCACTCCCACGTGGATGCCTGAAAAGCACACCTCCATTAAAATTGCAGCTGAGAAACATGGCCAATTCGTTCTGGTGGCTCTTGGGCGAATTACCAAGGCCTGGAGTTGACATGAAGTCTCATGAAGATGGGTCAGAATGCAGGTTTGTTACCATGGAGACCTTACAGTGTGCTGGTGGCTAAGGGACCATGTAGGATTCATCTACCCTGAGGGTTTGACACTGGTCAAAGGGCACGGTTTCCTTCTCGGACCAGAGATGTTCTGATGTGGGGCTAACGGACCAAATGTATCATAATTTGGTATTGCAGAACAGGCCTCTGAGGATAGATGCCTGAAAATTTAATCTAGGGTTCCAATAAAATCCTAACGGAATGTCAGGTTCAATCCTCTGACTCAGTATCATTGACTTCAAAGTCTGCCTAGATGTAGGTGATCAGGGTGTTCCAGACTGTGCATTTGTGTACAGAGTGGCAACCAGTATTGGGGTGGGCTCAGGGGCCTTGCAGGTTTCTCCTAATCTGGAAAGATAGGGCAATTTGATGGGCACAGTTTCCTTGGCAATGGTGGGCACAGTCCTGTGCTGTGGCTCCAGAGACCCCATGCTGGAGGGCATGAGAGCCATGGTTTTGGGAGGGAAGTCTGCAAACACAAATGTGGGTTAGGTTTAGTGGCGAAGTGATTGTAGGCCCAATGCATACTCCTGGAGGGAAGCTCCGTGTGAAATGTAAATCGCATGCCTCAAAGGAGGTAGCACAGGCTTTTTTATCTGGATTGTGTATCCACGATGGACTAAGAATGCAGGTGTGGTCTCAGGTGTCCATGGGTGATATTTCCTCTCAAGTATCCTGGCGGCTCCTTATAATGTGGTGGCTTTCTCAGAGAGGAAAGAGTTCTGTTTTCCATATTAAGGGTGTCCCATAACAGGGATTGCAGAGAAGTGCTCTGGCTCTGGGCACCTGGAAATACCCACCAAGGGTTATGATTTGGGCATAGGGGCTTACCAGGCCTCCAATGCAAGTCCTGGAGATACAAATGAGAGCGTTTGTTTGAAAGCATGCTCAGGCTGAGGGTCACTATGCAAGATTTTGCATAGGGTGGCCCTCAGGAATGGGGGTGGTCTCAATGGCCATTCAGTAGGCTAACACTCTGAGTGTTGGACACCCTTCCGAACTTACAGGAATCCTGCCATGGGGAATGAGGAGTTCTCTATTGTGATTCAGGTTCCCTCATTGGTAGGGATTCCAGGAAAGGTCTGGGGACACATGCCTGAATACCAAGGATGGGTAAAGATGACGGCTCTGTTCCGTGGCCAGTCTAACATGCGAGATATGGGCCCCGCCTTCTAGGTGGCTGACACGAGGTCGGGGCTTAGGCTCTGTCAGACACAACACTAGGGGCCAGGGCTGTCTATAATTCAGGGTTCCCTCAAGGGACAAGTAGATTGATCATAATGTGGAGTTTCTGGGCAGACTCACCAGGCCCTTCTTCTTTCTATTGGGAAGGCAGAATGCTGTGTTGTGGCTGCAGAATTCCCTATCATGAGGCCTTGTGGACCAGTAGGGTGAGGATGGAATTGTAAACCCAAGCTATGAATAAATTCAGTGACAAGCGAATGGCATTTCCAGTGTGCAGCGGCTGATTCGAATATCCAGCACCTGAGTAAGCGCAGACGTCAGATGTTTGCTCAAGCTGGAGTTTGTCTCTATAATGACCGACAAATGGAGAGGAGTTGAAAAGAGGTCATAGAGGATTTCCCACACTTGAGCTTGTGAGATGCTCCAAACAGCCAGGTTTCCTTCTACAGGACAGGGCAGTCAGATTTGTTTGCTCGAGAGTCCCCCATGTGGAAAGTTTGGGTAGCAGAGCACTCCCACATGGATGCCTGGAAAGCACACTTCCACTGAACATTGCAGCTGAGGAACATGACAGGTTCTTTCTGAAGGCTCTGGGGTGAAGTACCAAGGCCTGTAGTTGACATGGAATCTCATGAAGATGGCTCACAATGCTGGCTTGTTACCAGTGAGATCTTAGAATCTGCTGGTGGCTATGGGCCAAGTAGGATTCATCTACCCTGAGGGTTTGACACAGTTCCAAGAGCACGGCTTCCATCTAGAGAAAGGAGATTTTCTGTTGTGGGGATCAGGGACAATATGTTGTATCTTAAGTTGGTACTCCAGAACAGGTCTCTGATTACAGATGCCTGAAAACCTAATCAGGGGTTACAATGAGGTCATAGGAGCATGTCAGGTTCAATCTTCTGACTGAGAAACACTGACTTGGGTATCTGCCTGGATTCAGGTGATCAGCGTATTTCAGACTGCACATTTGTGTCCAGAGGGGCCTCCAGTATTGGGGTGGGCTCAGGGGCCTTGCAGGTTTCTCCTTATCTCGAAGTTTTAGGCAAATGTGACGGACACATTTTCCTTGGGGATGGCAGGCACAGTCCTTTGGTGTGGCTCCAGAGACCCCATCCTGGAGGAAATATGAGCCATGGTTTCGGGATAGAAGTCTGTAAGCACAAACTCGGGTTAAGGTTAGCGGTGAGGTGATCGCAGGCCCAATGCATAGACCTGGAGGGCAGCTCGTCTGGAACTATAAATTAGTTGCCTTGAAGGTGGTAGCACAGGCTTGTGTATCTGGCTTTTGTGTCCAGGATGGCCTCGGAATACAGGTGTGGTCTCATGGATCCATGGGAGATTTTTCCTCTCAAGGATCCTAGCGACTCCCTATACTATGGTGGCTTTCTTGGCGAAGGGGAGAGTGTTATTTTACATCTTAGGGGTGTCCCAAAACAGGGATTCCAGAGACAGGCTCTGTTTCTGGGCCCCTGAAAAATCCCACCAGGTGTTATGATTTGTGCTTAGGGGCATATCAGGCCTGCAAATTTGGATTCTGGAATGCAACTGAGAGTGTTTGTTTGAAAGCATGCTCATGTTGGGGGTCACAATGCCTGCTTGTGTCCAGGGCGGCCCTCATGAGTGGGCGGGTTATCATTGGCCATTCAGCTGGCTACCACTCTGAGGTCTGGAAACCCATCCCAAGAGCCATCATTCCTGCCATGGGGAAGGAGGATTTCCCTATTGTGCTTCTGGTTCCCCCATTGGCAGGGATTTCAGCAAATGTCTGGGGACAGATGCCTGAATCAAGAATGGGTAGAGATGACAGCCCTGGGACATGGCTGGTCTCACATTCTGGAGTTGGAGCCCAGTCTCTGGGTCCTGACACGAGGTCAGAGACAAGGTTATGTCAGACTCAGCGCTAGTGGCCAGGTAAACCTATAAATGGGGTTCAATCGAGGGTCGAGTAGATTTATCCTCATGTAGGGTTTCTGGGCAGTCTCTCCAGGCTGTTTTTTCTTGCTATGGGGAAGGCAGAATGCTGTGTTGTGGCTTCAGAATTCCCTATCAAGAGAGCTTACTGAACACCAGGGTGAGGATGGAATTGCAAACCCAAGCTACTTTTTTTTTTTTAAGATTTTATTTATTTGTCAGAGAGCGAGCGAGAGTAAGCACAGGCAGACAGAGTGGAAGGCAGAGTCAGACGGAGAAGCAGGCTCCCTGCGGAGCAAGGAGCCTGATGTGGGACTCGATCCCAGGACGCTGGGATCATGACCTGAGCCGAAGGCAGCTGTTTAACCAACTAAGCCACCCAGGCGTCCCGCCAAGCTACTTTTAAATTCAGTGCCAAGCATAAGGCAATTCCAGTGTGTAGCAGCTGATTCAAATATCCAGCACTTGAGTAAGTGCAGATGTCAGTTGATTGCTCACGCTGGAGTTAGTGTCTATGATGACCAACAAATGGATGGGTGGCCTCAAGAGGCCATGGAGGATTACCCACCCTCAGGCTTGAGATACTCCATACAGAAAAGATTCCTTTTACCATACAGGGGAGTCTGGTTTGTTTCCTCCAGGGTTCCCCATGTGGAAAGTTGGTATCAGAGCACTCCCGCTGGATGCCTGGAAAGTACACCTACATTGACCATGGCAGCAGAGGAACATGGCAGTTTCATTCTGGTGGCTCTGAGCCGAAGTACCAAGGGCTGGAGTTGTCATGGAGTCTCATGAAGATGGGTCACAATGCTGGTATGTTGTCAGGGAGATCATAGAATGTGCTGGTTGCCAGGGGACCTTGAAGGATTCATCTACCCAGAGTGTTTGACACAGGTCCAGAGCACAGATTTCTTCTAAGGACAGGAGATGTTCTTTTGTGTGGCTCAGTGACCATATTGTATCATACATTGATATTCAGAACAGCCTTCTGAGTACAGATACCTGAAAACCTATTCTAGTGTTCCAGTGAATCCTAGGAGCATGTCAGGTTCAATCTTCTGTCTGAGGACCATTGACTTGGATATCAGCCTGGATGTAGGTGATATGGTGTGTCAGACTGTGCATTTGCGTCCAGAGTGGCCTCCAATATTGGGCTGGGCTTAGGGGCCTTGCAGGTTTCTCCTAATCTAGAGGGTTTGTTTAATAGTGACAATCACAGTTTCCTTTGGGAAGACAGGTACAATCCCGTGGTGTGGCTCCAGTTATCACAAACTGGAGGGCATGTGAGCCATGGTTTTTGGAGGGAAGTCTGAAAACACAAACTTGGGTTAGGGTTAGTGGCAAGGTTATCACAGGCCCAATGCATAGACATGGATGGCACCTCTTCAGGAACTGTTAATCGGGTGACTCAAAGGCAGAATCACAGGCTTTTTTCTCTGTATTGTGTGCAGGATGGCCTCAGAATGCAGTTGTGGCCTCATGGGTCCATGGGAGATTTTTCCTCTCTAAGGATCCTGGTGGCTCCCAATAGTTGGTGGCTTTTTCGGGGAAGGGAAGAGTGCTTTTTTTCATGTTAGGGGTGCCCCAAAATATGGATTCCAGAGACCGACTCTGGGTTTGGTCCCCTGGAAAATCCCACCAAGTGTTAGGATTTGGGCCTAGTGGCTTACCAGGCCTGCATGCAGGATCCTGGAGGTGCAACTGAGAGGGCTTGTTTGAAATCATTCTCAGGCTGAGGGTCACAATACTTGCTTATGCCCAGGTGGCCCTCATGAGTGGGCGTGGTCACATTGGCCATGCAGCTGGCTCCCACTTTGAGGGTTGGAAAACCATCCCAACAGCCAGAATCCTGCCATGGGGAAAGAGGAGTTCTCTATAGTGCTTCAGGTTCCCCCATTAGCGGGGATTCCAGCAAAGGTCTGGGGACAGAGGCCTGAATACCAAGGATGGGTAAAGATGATGGACATGGGCCATGGCCAGTATCAAATCGTGGATATGGGCCCCGATCACTGGGTGGCTGACACTAGGTCTTGGCTCAGGCTCTGTCAGACACAGCACTAGTGCCCAGGGCAGCCTATAAATTGGGGTTCCCTCAAGTGCCGAGCAGATTGATCCTCATGTATGGTTTCTGGGCAGACTCACCAGGCCCTTCTTGTTTGTAAGGGGAAGGCAGAATGCTGGTTTGTGGCTCTAGAATTCACTATCAAGAGGGCTTGTGGACCAGGAGGCTGAGGATGGAATTGTAAACCTAAGCTATGGTTACATTCTGTATCAAGCGAAAGGAATTTCCAGTGTGCAATGTTTGAATCCAATATTCAGCACTTGAGTGAGGGTGGATGTCAGATATTTGCTCATGCTGGAGTTTGTGTCTATGATGACACAAAAATGGAGGGGTGGCGTCAAGAGGTTATGGAGGATTTCCCAATCTGGTGTTTTTGAGATGCTCCTAACAGCAAGGTTTCCTTCTACCAGACAGGGGCAGTCTGATTTGTTTCCTCCATGGTTCCCCATGTCGAAAGATCGGATAACATAGATCTCCCACATGGGTGACTGGAAAGCACACCTTCATTGACCATGACAGCGAAGGAACATGGCATCTGGTGGCTTTGAGGCGAAGAAATAAAGACTGGATTGGACATGGAACCTCATGAAGATGGGTCAAAATGTTGGTTTGTTACCAGGGAGATCTTAGAATGTGCTGGTGGTTAATGGGCCATGCAGGATTCATCTAGCCTGAGGATTTGACACAGGCCCAAGAGCCCGGATTGCTTCTGGGGGCAGGAGATATTCTGTTGTGGGGCTCAGCGGCCATATGTTGTATCATAAATTGGTAATCCAGAACAGGTCTCTGAGGACAGAAGCCTGAAAACCTAATAAAGGGTTTGAATGAGGCCCTAGGGGAATGTCATTCAATCTTCTGAATCAGGATCATTGACTCTGGTGTCTGACTGGATGCAGGTGATGAGGGTGTTTCAGACTGTGCATTTGTGTCCAGAGTGGCATCCAATACTAGGGTTGGCTCAGGTTCCTTGTAGGTTTCTCCTTATATGGGGTTTTTGGACAACTGTGATGGGCAGTTTCCTTGGGGATTGCAGGAACTGTCCTGTGGTGTGACTCCAGAGACCCCATCCTGGAGGACATGTGCGCCATGATTTTGAGAGAGAAGTCTGCAAACACAAACTTAGGTTAGGGTTAGTGGCAAGGTGATCATAGTCCCAATCCATAGACCAGGAGGGCAGCAAGTCTGGAACTGTAAATCACATAACTCAAAGGTGGTAGCACAGGTAATTGTATCTGGATTTAATTTCCAGAATGGCCTTTATTGCAGGTGTTGTCTCAAGGGTCCATGGGAGATTTCTCCTCTCAAGGATCCTGGCGGTTCTCAATAGTTTGTTGGATTTCTCCGGGAAGGGATGAGTACTGTTTTCCAGCTTAGGCGTGCCCCAAAACAGGCATTCCAGAGATGAGCTCTGGGTCTAAGTGCTTGGAAAATCCCACCAAGGGTTAATATTTAGGCCTAGGGCCATACCAGGCCTGCAATGCGGGATCCTGGAGGTGCAACTGAGAGCGTTTGTCTGAAAGTATGGTCAAGCTGAGGGTCCCAATGCCTGCTTGTGCCCCGGAGGCCATCAGGATTGGGCGATGTCTACTCAGCCATGCAGCCAGTTCCCATTCCTAGGGTTGGAACACCCATCCAAAAGCCAGGATTCCTGCCATGGCGAAGGATGAATTCTCTATTGTGCTTCAGGTCCCCCCATTGGTAGGGATTCCAGCTAAGATCTAGGGGACAGATGCCTGAATACCAAGGATGGGTAGTAATGACAGCACTGGGCCATGGCCGGTCTCACATGGTTAATGTGGGCCCCACCCTCTGGGTTGCTGACACGAGGTAGGGGCTCAGGCTCTGTCAGACACAGCACTAGTGGCTAGGGCAAACTATAAATAGGGGTTCCCTCCTGGGATGAGTATATTGATCTTCATGTGCAATTTATGGGCAGACTCACCAGGTCCTTCTATCTATGAAGAAGGCAGAATGTTGCGTTGTGGCTCCAGAATTCCCTATCAAGAGATATGGCAGACCAGTAGGGTGAGGATGAAATTGTAGTCTGAAGCTAGGCTTAAATTCATTGCAAAGCGAAAGGCAGTTCCAGTGTGCAGCAGCTGATTCCAATATCAGCGCCTGAATATGGGCGGATGTCAGATGTTTGCTCAGGCTGGAGTTTGTGTCTATGATGACCAACAAATGGAGAGGTGGCGTCAAGAGGCCATGGAGGATTTCCCACCCTGGGGCTCAGGGGCCATAATTTGTATCATAAGTTGGTATTCCAGAAGAGGCCTCTGAGGACAAGTGCCTGAATTGTTAATCCCTCTTCCAATGAGGTCCTAGGGCCATGTCAGGTTCCATTATCTGACTCAGGACCATTGATTTGGGTGTCTGCCTGGATGGAGGTGATCAGGGTGTTTCAGACTGTGCATTTGCATCCAGAGCAGCCTCCAATATTGGGATGTGCTCAGGAGCCTTCCAGGTTTCTCCTAATCAGGAGGGTTTGGGCAACTGTGATGGGCCCAGTTTCCTTGGGGATGGCAAGCACAGTCTTGTGGTGTGACTCTAGGGGCCCCATCCTGGAGGACATGTGAGCAATGGTTTTTAGAGAGAGATCTGCAAACACAAACTCGGGATAAGGTTAATGGAGAGGTGTTCACAGCCCCAATTCAAAGATCTGGAGGGCAGCACGTCAGGAACTGTAAATCAGGTGACTCAAAGCCAGTAGCACAGTCTCTTGTATCTGGATAGCATATCCATGCTGGCCTCGGAATACAGGTGTGGACTCATGGGACCATGGGAGATTCTTCTTCTCAAGGATCCTGGGGGATCCCATTAGTTTGGTGGCTTTCTCAGGGAAGTGAAGAGTGCTGTTTTCCATCTTAGGGGTGCCTCAAAACAGGGATTCCAGTGACGGGCTCTGGGTATGTGCACATGGAACATCCCACGATGTGTTAGGATTTGGGCTTAAGGGCATATCAGGCCTGCAATGAAGGATCCTGGAGGTGCAACTAAGAGCATTTTTTGGAAGGCTTGATCAAGCTGAGGGTTACAATGGCTACTTGTGCCCAGGGCAGCCCTCATGAGTGGGCATTGTCTCCTTGGCCATGCAGCTGGCTCCCACTTTGAGGTTTGGACACCCATATCAACAGCCAGGATTCCTACCATGGGGAAGGAGGAGTTCTCTATTGTGCTTTAGGTTACCCCATTGGTAGGGATTACATAAAAGGTCTGGGGACAGGTGCCTGAATACCAAGGATGGGTAGAGATGATGGACTTGGGCCCTGGCCAATCTCACATGCTGGATATGGGCTCATATCTCTGGGTGCCTGAAACTAGGTCTTGGCTCAGGCTCTGTCAGACACAGTACTAGTACGAGTACTAGTACTAGTGCCCAGGACAGCCTATAAATCAAGGTTCCATCGAGTGCCAAGTAGATTGATCCTCATGTGGAGTTTCTGGGAAGATTCACCAGGCCCTATTTCTTTCTAGTGGGAATGCAGAATGTTGCCTTGTGGCTCCAAATTCCCTCTCTAGAGGGCTTGCAGACCAGGAGGCTGAGGATGGAATTCTAAACCCAAGCTATTGTTAAATTCAGTGTCAAGTGAAACGCAGTTCCAGTGTGCAGTGGTGGAAAAGAAAATGCAGAATCTAAATAACGGCAGGTTTCAGATGTTTTCTCATGCTGGAGTTTTTGTCTATGATGACTGACAAATGGAGGGGTTGTGTCAAGGGCCATGGAGGATTTCTCCTGCTGGTGCTTCTGAGATGCTCCAAACAGAGGGTTCCCTTCTACTGGTCAGTGGCAGTCTGGTTTGTTTGCTCCAGGGTCCCACATGTGGAAAGAATAAGTAGAAGAGCACTCCCACATGGATGCCTGGAAAGCACACCTCCACTGACCATATCAGGTGAGGAACATGGCAGGTTCATTCTGGTGGCTCTGGGGCGAATTACCAAGGACTTGAAGTGACATGGAATCTCATGAAGATGGATCACAATGCTGTTTGTTTGTTACCAGAGAGATCTTAGAATGTGCTGGGGGCTAAGGGGCTGTGCATAATTCATATACCCCGACCCTTGACACAAGTGGAAGAGCACGAATTCCATCTGGGGACAGGAGATATTCTATTGTGGTGTTCAGGGACCAATCTTTTGACTCAGGACCATTGACTTGGGTGTCTTCCTGGATGGAGGTGATCAGGGTGTTGCACACTGTGCATTTGTGTCCAGAGTGGCCTCCAATATTGGACTGGGCTTAGGGGACTTGCAGGTCTCTCCTAATCTGGAGGGTTTGGGCAACTGTTATGGACACAGTTTCATTGGGGATAGCAGGATCTTTCCTGTGGTGTGGCTACAGAGACCCATCATAGAGGGCATGTGAGCCATGGTTTTGGGAAAGAAGTCTGCAAACACAAACTTGGGGTAGGGTTAATGGCGAGGTGATCACAGGCCCAATGTGTAGGTCTGTAGGGCAGCTCGTCTGGAACTGTAAACCAGGTGATTCGAAGGTGGTAGCACAGTCTCTTGTATCTGGATTGTGTGTCCAGGATGGCCTCGGAATGAAGGTGTGGTCTTATGGAGCCCTGGGAGATTTTTCCTCTCTACGCATCCTGGCAGCTCCTAATAGTTTTCTCAGGGGAGGGAAGATTGCTGTTTTCCATCATAGGGGTGCTTCAAAACAGAGATTCCAGAGACGGGCTCTGGTTATGTTGGCATGGAAAATCCCACGAAGTGTTAGGATTTGGTCCTAAGGGCATACCAGGCCTGTGATGCGGGACCCTGCAGAAACAACTGAGAGCATTTGTTTGAATGCATGCTAAGGTTGAGGGACACAATGCCTGCTTTGGCCCAGGCGGCCCTTATGATTGGGCGTTGTCTCATTGGCCATGCACCTGGTTCTAATTCTGAGGGTTGGGCACCCATAGCAACAGCCAGGCTTCCTGCCATGGGGAAGGAGGAGTTCTCAATTGTGCTTCAGGTTCCCCCACTGGTAGGGATTCCAGCAAAGATCTGGGATAGTTGCCGGAATACCAAGGATGGGTAGAGATGACTGGGCCATGGCCAGTCCAACATGCTGGATAAGGGCCCCACACTCTGGGTGGCTGGCACGAGGTTGGGGCTCAGGCTCTCTCAGACACAGCGCTAGTGGCCAGTGCAAAGTATAAATCGGGGTTCCCTCGAGGGCCAAGTAGATTGATCTTCATGGGGAGTTTCTGGGCAGACTCACCAGGCCCTTCTTCTTTCTATGGGGAAGGCAGAATGTTGCGTTTTGTCTCCCTAATTCCCTCTCAAGAGGACTTGCAGTCCAGTAGGGTGAGGATGGAATTGTAAACCCAAACTATGCAAGAATACAGTGTCAAGTGAAAGGTATTTCCAGTGTGCGTGACTGATTCGAATATCCAGCACCTGAGTAAGAGCAGATGTCAGATGTTTGCTCATGCTGGAATTTGTGTCTATGATGACTAACAAATGGAGGGTTGGCATCAAGACAATGTGGAGGACTTCCCAGGCTGGGGCTTGTGAGATGCTCCAAACAACCAAGGTTTCCTTCAACCTGACACGAGCAGTCTTATTTGTTTGCTCTAGGGTTCCCTATGTGGAATTTTTGTGTAGCAGAGAACTACCTCTTGGATGCCTAGAAAGCACACGTCCATTGACCTTTGTACCTGAGGAACATGGCAGATTCGTTTCATGGCTCTTGGGCAAAGTACCAACACCTTGAGTTGGCATCAAGTCTCAGGAAGTTGGGTCACAATGCTGGTTTGTTACCAGGGAGATCATAGAAGGTGCTGGGGCTAATGGGTCATGCAGGATCCATCTACCCTGAAAGTTGGACATAGATCCAAGAGCACATTTTCCTTCTGGAGACAGGAGATGTTCTGTTGTGGGAATCAGGGACCACATGTTGTATCATAACTTGGTATTCCAGAACAGGACTCTGAGAACAGATGTCTGAAGACCCAATCTAGGGTTCCAGTGAAGTCCTAGGAGCATGTCAGGTTCAATCATCTGACTCAGAACCATTGACTTGGCTTTCTGCCTCGATGGAGGTGCTCAGGGTGTTTCAGACTGCACGTTTGCATCCAGAGCAACCTCCAATATTGGGGTGGGTTCAGGGGCCTGGCAGGTTTCTCCTAATCTGGAGGGTTTGGACAACCTGATGGGCACAGTTTTCTTGGGGAAGGCAGGAACTTTCCTGTGATGTGGCTTGAGGGACCACATCCTGGTGGGCATGTAAGCCATGGTTTTGGGAGAGAAGTCGGCAAACACAAACTGGGGTTAGGGTTAGTGTCGAGATGATCACAGGCCCAATGCATAGACATGGAGGGCAGCTCGTCAGGAAATGTAAATAGGATGACTCGAAGGCGGTAGCAAAGACTTTTCTCTCTGGATTGTGTGGACAGGATGTCCTCGGAATGCAGGTTTGTTTTCATGGGTCCATGGGAGATTTTTTCTCTCTAAGTATCCTGGCGGCTCCCAATAGTTTGGTGCCTTTCCCAGGGAAGGGAAGAGTGCTGTTTTCCATCTTAAGGGTGCCCCAAACAGGGATTCTGAGACGGACTCTGGGTCTGGGCACCTGGAAAATCCCACCAAGGGTTAGGATTTGGGCCTAGGGGCATACCAGGCCTGCAATGCTGGTACTGGAGGAGCAACTGAGAGTGTTTGTTTGAAAACATGCTCAGGCTGAGGATCACCATGCCTGCCTGTGCCCATGTCGGCCCTCAGGAGTGGGCATGGTCTCCTTGGCCATGCAGCTGGCTCCCACGCTGAGGGTTGGACAACCAATATTCCTGCCATGGGGAAGGAGGTGTTCTCTATTGTGTTTCAGGTTCGCCATTGGCAGGAATTCCAGCAAAGTTTGGGGGACAGATGACTTTATACCAAGGATGGGTACAGATGATGGCCCAGGGCCATGGCCGATCTCTCATGCTACATATGGGCCCTCAACTCTGGGTGGCTGACACGAGGTCGGGGCTTAGACTCTGTCAGACACAGCACTAGTGGTCAGGGAAATCTATTAATCAGGGTTGCCTCGTGGTCTGAGTAGATTGATCCTCATGTGAGGTTTCTGGGCAGACTCAACAGGTCCTTCTTCTTTCTATGTGGAAGGCAGAATACTGCGTTGTGGCTCCAGAATTCCCTATCAAGAGATATTGTGGACCAGTGTGGTGAGGATAGAATAGTAATACAAAGCTATGGTTAAGTTCAGTGAAAAGCAAAAGGCAGTTCCAGTGTGCAGCTGCCGTTTCGAATATCCAGCACCTAAGTAAGGGTGGATGTCAGATGTTTGCTCACACTGGAGTTTGTGTCTGTGATTACCCACAAATGGAAGGGTGGCGTCAAGAGGCCATGGAGGATTTCCCATGCTGGGGCTTGTGAGATGCTCCAAATAGCAAAGTTTCTTTCTACCGGACAGGAGAAGTCTGGTTTGTTTTCTCTGGTTTCTCCATGTGGAAAGTTTTGTAGCAGAGAACCCCACAGGGATGCCTGGAAATCACCCCTCTATTGACCATTGCAGCTGAGGAACATGGCAGGTGCATTCTGGTGGCTCTGGGGCAATATATCGAGACCTTGAGTTGACATGGAGTCTCATGAAGATGGGGCACAATGATGGTTTGTTACCAGGAATATCATAGAATGTGCTGGTTGCTAAGGGGCCATTCAGGATCCAAATACCCTAAGGGTATGACACAATTCCAGGAGCATGGCTTCCTTTTTGGGGAGGACATATTCTGTTCTGTGGCTCAGGGACTATATATTTTATCATAAGTTGATATTCCAGAGCAGGCCTCTGATGACAGATACCTGTAAACCTAATCTAGTGTGCCAATGAAGTCCTCGGGGCATGTCAGGTTCAATCTTCTGACTCAGGAGCATTGACTTGGGTGTCTGCCTGTATGGAGGGGATCAGGGTGTCTCAGACTGTGCATTTGTGCCCAGAGCGGCCTCCATTATTTGGCTGCGCTCAGGGGCCTTGCAGGTTTCTCCTAATCTAAAGGTATCGGGCAAAAGTGATGGGCACAGTTTCCTTGAGGATCTCATGCACAGTCTTGTGGTGTGGCTTCAGATGCCAGAACCTGGAGGTCATGTGAGCCATGGTTTTAGGAAGGAAGTCTGCAAACACAAACTCAGTTTAGGTTAATGGCAAGGTGATTGCAGGCCCAATGCATAGACCTGGAAGGCAGCTCGTCAGGAACTGTAAATCCGATGACTCAAAGGTGATAGCACATGATATGTATCTGGATTGTATGTCCAGGATGGCCTCGGAATGCAGGTGTGTTCTCATGGGTCTATGGCAGATTTTTCCACTCAAGGATCCTGGTGGCTACCAAGAGTTTGGTGACTATCTCGGGGAAGGGAAGAGTGCTGTTTTCCATCTTAAGGGTCCCCCAAAATAGGGATTCCAGAGATGGGCTCTGTGTCTGGGCCCCTGTAAAATCCCACCAGGGTTAGGATTTGGGCCTAGGTGTGTACTAGGCCTGCAATTCGGGGTCCCAGAGATGCAATTGAGAGCGTTCGGTTGAAAGCATGCTCAGGCTGAGGTCACAATGCCTGCTTGTGCCCGGGGAAGCCATCATGAGTGCACATGGTCTCCTTGGCCATGGAGCTGCCTTCCACTTTGAGGGTTGAGCAACTATCCCAACTGTCAGAATACCTTCCATGGGGAAGGAGGAGTTCTCTATTGTGCTTCAGGTTCCCCCAATGGCAAGGATTTCAGCAAAGGTGTGGGTACAGATGCCTGAATACCAAGAATAGAAGAGAAGACAGACTTGGGCCATAGCTGGTCTCACATGCTGTATATGGGCCCTGATCTCTCAGTGGCTGACACTAGGTCCTGGCTCCGGCTATGTCAGACACAGCACTAGTGCCCAGGGCAGCCTATGAATCAGGGTTCTGTCTAGCACCGAGAAGATTGACCATCATATGGAGTTTCTGGGCAGACTCTCCAGGCCCTTTTTCTTTCTATGGGGAAGGCAGAATATTGTGTTGTAGCTCCAGAATTCCCTCACAATAGGGCTTGTGGACCAGTAGGCTGAGGATGGAATTGTAAACCCAAGCTATGGCTTAATTCAGTCAAACTAAAGGCAGTTCCAGTGTGCAGCGATCGAATTGAAATCCAGCACCTGAGTAAGGGCGGATGTCAGATGTTTGCTCATGCTGGAGTTTGTGTCTATGATGACTGACAAATGGAGTGGTGGCTTCAAGAGGAAATGGAGGATTTCCCACGCTGGGGCTTGTGAGATGCTCCAAACAGAAGGTTTCCTTCTACCGGACAGGGGCATTCTGTTTTTTTGTCTCAAGGGTCCCCGCCAATTGCAAAGTTTGTGTAGCAGAGCACCCCCGTATGGTTGCCTGGAAACCACACCTCCACTGACCATTGCAGCTTAGGAACATGGCAAGTTCATTCTGGTGGCTCTGGGGCGAAGTACTAAGGGCTTATTTCTACATGGAATGTCATGAATATGGGTAACAATGCTGTTTTGTTACCTGGGAATTCTTAGCCTGTTATCTGTACACATCCTTGGTATTAAGGCAACTTTCCACAGACCTTTCCTGTAACCCTGCCAATGGGGGAACCTGAAGCACAATAGAGAACTCCTCTTTCCATTGCAGGATGCCTGGCTGTTGCAATGGGTGTCCAACCCTCAAAGTGGGATCCAGCTATATGGCCAATGAGACTACGCCCTCTCCTGAGGGCCCCCCTGGGCACAAAGAGGCATGATGACCCTCAGCCTGAGCATGCTTTCAAACAAGCCCTCTCTGTTACACCATTAGGATCCTGCATTGCAGGCCTGGAATGCCCCTAGGCCCAAATCCTAACACTTGGTGGGATATCCGGGCACCCAGACCCAGAGCCCGTCTCTGGAATCCCTGTTTTGGCATAAGCCTAAGTTGGAAAACAGCATTCTTCCCTGTTTTGGAGCACCCCTAAGATGGAAAAGAGCACTCTTTTCTTCTCTAAAAAACCACCAATCTATGGAGATCCACCAGGATCCTTAGAGAGGAAAAGTCTCCCATTGAACCATGAGACCACGTCTACATTCAGAGCCCATCCTGGACACACAATCCAGATAGAAGAGCCTGTGCTACCAGCTTTCAGTCACCCTAATTACAGTTGCTGACGTGATGAATTCTAGGTCTATGCATTGGACCTTCGATCACCTTGCCACTATCCCTGACCCAAATTTGTGTTTGCAGACTTCCCTCCCAAAACCATGGCTCTCATATCCTCAAGGAGGTGGTCTCTGAAGCCTTACCACAGGACTGGGCCTGCCATCCCCAAGGAAACTGTGCCCATCACAGTTCCCCAAAGCCTCCAAGTTAGGAGAAACCTGCAAGGCCCCTGAGCCCACCCCAATAGTGGAAGTGGCTCTGGATGCAAATGCACAGTCTGAAACACCCTGATCACCTACATCCAGTCAGACAACCATATCAATGGTCCTTAGTAAGAAAATTGAACCTGATGGGCACCAAGGACATCATTGGATCTCTAGATTAGGTTGCCAGCATCAATCCTCAGAGGACTGTTCTTGAATACCAAGTCAGGATACAACATATGTACCCTGAGCCACAAAACAGAACATCTCCTCTCCCAAGATGGAAACTGTGCACATCGACCTCTGCCAAACCCTCAACGTGGCCCATAGCCACCAATACATTCTAAGACCTCCCTTGTAACAAACCAGTTTTGGGACACATCTGTAAGAGATTCCAAGTCAACTCAAGGCCTTGGTACTTGGCACCAGAACCACCAAAACGAACCTGTCATGTTCCTCAGCTGCAATGGTCATTGGACGTGTGCTTTCCAGTCATCCATGCGGGAGGGCTCTGCTACGCAAACTTCCACTTGAGGGACCCTGGAGGAAAAAAAAAACAGACGCCTCCTGTCCATTAGAAGGAAACCTTATTGTTTGGAGCATCTCACAATCTTAAGCGTGGGTAATCCTCCATTGCCTCCTGAAGCCACCCCTCCATTAGTCGTCATTCTAGACACAAACTCCAGTGTGAGCAAATATCTGACATCTGCCCTTACTCAGGTGCTGGATATCTCGTATAAGCTGCTGCACATTGAAACTGACTTCCGCTTGGCACTCAATTTAAGCATAGCTGGTGTTTACAATTGCATTCTCACCCTATTTGTCCCCAAACCCTCTTGATAGGGAATTCTGGATCCATAAGGCAGCATTCTGCCTGCCCCACAGAAAGAAGTGCTTCGTGAGTCTCGCCAGAAACCCTACATGAGGATCAATTTACTCGGCCCTGGAGAGAACCCCAATATATAGACTTCTCTGGCCACTAGTGCTGTGTCTGACACAGCCTGAGCCCAGACCTCGTGTCAGCCACCCAGAGAGCGGGGCCCATATCCAGCATGTGAGAACGGCCATGGCCCAAATCTGTCATCTCTATGCATCCTTGGTATTCAGGCATCTGTCCCCAGACCTTTGCTGTAATCCCTGCCTATGGGGGAACATGAAGCACAATAGATATTTCCTCCTTTCCCATGGCTGGAAACCTGGCCATTGGAATGTGTGTCCATCCCTCAGTGTGGGAGCCAGAAAATGGACAATGGGACCACGCCCACTCCTGAGGGCCACCCTGGGCACAAACAGGCATTGTAATGCTCAGCCTGAGCATGTTTCCAAACAAGCCCTCTCAGTTGCACCACCAAGATCCTGCATTGCAGGCCTGGTCTGCCCATAAGCCCAAATCCCAACCCTTGGTGGGATTTTCCAGGCGCCTAGACCCAGAGCCCATCTCTGGAATCTCTGTTTTGGGGCACACCTAAGATCGAAAATAGCAGTCTTCCCATCTCAAAAAGTCATCAAAATATTGGGAGCCGCCTGTATCCTTAGAGGAAAAATCTCCCATGGACCCATGAGGCCACAGCTACATTCTGACGTCACCCTAGACACACAATCCAGATATAAAAGCCTGTGCTTCCGCCTTCGGGTCATTCCAGTTACTGTTCCTGACGAGTAGCCTTCCAGGTCTACACATTGCCCTGCGATAACCTAGCCACTAAACCTAACCCAAGTTTGTGTTTGCAGACTTCCCTCCCAGAACCATGGCTCACATGCCCTCCAGGGTGGAGTCTCTGGAGCCACACCACAGGACTGTGCTTGCCATCCCCATGGAAATTGTGCATGTCAGTTAACCAAACCCTCCAGAGTTGGTTGAAACATTCAAGGCCCCTGTGGTTACTCTGGACATAAGTGCACAGTCTGAAACTCCCTGATCACCTACATCCTGGCAGACACCCAAGTCAACTGTCCTAAGTCTGAAGATTGAACCTCTCATGCCCCTGGGACTCATTGGAACCCTAGATTAGGTTGTCGGGCATCTGTCTTCAGAGGCCTGTTCTTGAATAGGAACTTATGATACGGCATGTGGTCCCGGAGCCACAAAACACTACATCTCCTGTCCCCAGAAGGTAACCGTGCTCTTCGACCTGTGTTAAACTCTCAGGGTAGGAGAATCCTGCAGGCACCTTAGCCACCAACACATTCTAAGATCTACCTGGTAAAAAAAACCAGCATTGTAACCCATCTTCAAGAGATTCCATGTCAACTCAAGACCTTGGTGCTTCGCCCCAGAAGCACCGTACAGAACCTGCATGTTCTTCAGCTGCATTGGTCAATGGAGGTGTGCTTTCCAGGCATCCATGTGGAAGGGCTCTGCTATCCATACATTTCACATGGGGGGCCCTGCAGAAAACATACCAGACTCTAACTGTCCAGTAGAAAAAACAACCTTGCTGTTTGGAGCATCTCACATGCATCAGCCTCTTGATGCCACTCCTCCATTCGGTCATCAGAGACACAAACTCCAGTGTGCGTAAACATCTGAAATCCACCTTTACTCAGGTGCTGGATATTTCATTTGTTGGCCACGATAGATACAAACTCTATCATGAGCAGACATCTGACCCTCGCCTGTACTCAGATGCTGGAGATCTCGAAAAAAAAACCACTGCACATTGGAACGGCCATGTTCTCGGCACTGAGATTAAGCATAGATTGTGTTTTCTGCCTTCTGTTCTCACACTCCTCGCCTTCAAGTCCCCCATATTGGGAATTTGGGAGCCACAATGCAGCCTTCTGCCTGCCCACCAGAAAAAAGAGGTGCCCTATGGGTCTGCGTGAAACTCCATATAAGGTTCCACCAGCACAGCCCTCTATAGCACCACAATATCATAGGCCACCTTGTGAACTAATGCTTTGTCTGACACAGCTCGAGCCCCGACCTCCTGGTAGCCACCTAGATAGCGGGACCCATATCTGGCAGGTGTGACCTGCCTTGACCTGAGTCCTTCATCTCAAACCAACCTGGTTATTCACGTACCAGTCCCAGAACATAGCTCAAATTACTGTGCATGGGGGAATCTGAAGCACAAAAGAGTACTCCTCCTTCCTCATAGAAGGAAAATTAAATGTTGATATGGTGGTCCAACCCTCATATTGGGATCCAGGTGCATGGAACAAGAGCCAATGCCCACTCAGGATGGGCATCTGGGCACAAACAGGCATTGTGACCCTTACCCTGAGACCCATTTTCAACAAGTCTCCATGGGAGCTGAACCAAAGCCCCACAGAGCCAGGCAGTCAAGCCTCTAGGCCCAAATACTAAGCCTTTGTAGGGTTATCCAGGCACAGGGACCTATAACCCATCTCTGGAATCCCTGTGTTGACGGAAACACTGAAACAGTAAACCACGCTCTCTCCTTCCCAGTGAGACACCAAACTCTTGGGTGCTGGGCAGAATCCCCAGAGAGGTAGAATATTCCATGGACACATGAGGACACCCCACCATTCCAAGGCCATCCTAGACACAATCCAGACAGAAAAGCCTTTGCTCCTGCCTCCCAGCCACACGAATTTCAAATCCTGAGGAGCTGCCCTCAGCATCTGCAGATCGGGGCTGCCATCACCTCCCTCCTAATTGATACACAATTTTGTGTCTGAAGACTTTGGTCCCAGAGCCCTTAACCACATTCCCTGCAGGATGGGGCTGACAGAACCACACTACATCACTGGGCCTGATCTCTGGATGAAATTCTGCCGTCTCAGTTGCACAAACCCTCCAGATTAGGAAAAGCCTGCAAGGCCCCTGAGCCCACCCCAATTTCATAGGCCACTCTGGAAAAAATGCACAGTCTGACACAGCCTGAGCATCTACCTCCAGGAAGACTCACAGGTCAAAGTCCCTAAGTCCGAAGGTTGAGGATGACATGCCCCTACAACCTCATAAGAACCCTAGCCTAGATATTCAGGCCTCTGTGCCCAGAGGCCTGGTCTTGAAATCCAACATATGATCCGACATGTGGTCCCTGAGCCATACAAGAGAACCCCTCCTGTCCCGAGAAGGGAACCTGGCTCCTGGGAACTGGGTCTAACCCTCAGGTAGGAGAATCCTGCATGGCCACAGATCCACAAACACATTCTTTTTTTTATATAGATTTTATTTATTTATTTGACAGAGAGAGATCACAAGTAGGCATAGAGGAAGGCAGAGAGAGAGAGAGGAAGAAGCAGGCTTCCTTGGCCTCATGAGGCCCCCACTTCATGAAGGTGCCATCATGGACACATACGCCAGCCTCAGCCAACGTCTGATCCTCAGCCTGACTTCAGATGCAGGAGATTTGATTCAGCCTCTGCAGAGTGGGCCTGCTCTGCCCTTGGCTCCAATCCTCACACTAGCTTGTGTTTTCAGACTTCCGTCCTCACACTCCTGGCCCACAAACCCTCCCTACTGGGAATTCTGGGGCCACAATGGAGCACTCTGCCTGCCTCCCAGGAGAAAAACATTGTCTATGGCGCTGCCCAGAAACCACAAATGAGGATCAAACTGCTTGGCCCTCGGCAACACCCCTCTGAGGACAGACACATGAAAACTAAAGCTAGGGTTCATATTAGGGCCTAAGGGCCTGTCCATTTCAATCTTCTGTCTCTGGGGACACTGTCTGAAAGTCTAAGTGGTGATAATGGCAGAGCTGGTGTCAGAGTGCCCCTTTTAGTCCAGGGCAGCCTACACTATCAGGATGGCCTCAGGGGCCTTGGAACTTTTCCCTAACCTGTAGGGTTGTGGTCAATGGATTGGGCACACTTTCCTTGGAGATGGCAGGCACAATCTTTCACTGTGGCTCCAGATGCCCTAGCCTGGAGGGTGTGTGGGTCCAGGCTGTGGGCACATAAGTCTGAAAACAAAAACTCAGCTTATGAGTGGCGCCGAGGGTATGGCAGGCCGGATGTACAGATAAAGAGTGAGCTCCTTGGCTTGTGAATCCTCACCAGTGTTTGAGTTTTCCAGTAGCCCCACCTGTACCTGGGCTCTGCTCTGGAATCCCTTTCTTGGAGAGACACATGAGCCAGACAACACGACTCCACCCTTCCCACAAAATGACCCCAAACTCATGAGGCCCCCGCTTCATGAAGGTGCCATCATGGACACATAATCCAGCCTCAGCCAACTTCTGATCCTCAGCCTGACTTCAGATGCAGGAGATTTTGATTCAGCCTCTGCCGATTGGGCCTGCTCTGCCCTTGGCTCCAATCCTCACCCTAGCTTGTGTTTTCAGACTTCCGTCCTCACACTCCTGGCCCACAAACCCTCCCTACTGGGAATTCTGGGGCCACACTGAAGCACTCTGCCTGCCTCCCAGGAGAAAAACATTGTCTATGGTGCTGCCCAGAAACCCCAAATGAGGATCAAACTGCTTGGCCCTCGGCAACACCCCAATTGCATAGGCTACCTTAAACACTGCTGCTCTGTCGCAAATAGCCTGAGCCCAGACCTTCCAACAGACACCGACACAGCTGGCTGCACACCCAGCACATTGGACCCGCCACTGCCTTAGGCACCATCCATTCCCAACCTGGGTTTTCAGTCATCGGAACCTAGACCTTATCTCCAATCCCTGCACAGGGGGAACCTGATGCACAAGTCAGAACCCCTCCTTCCCCATGGCAAGAAACCTTGCTGCTGGCCGTGAGTCAAACCTTCAGTGTAGGAGAAAACGGCAAACCTGCCGGGCCTCATGAAGCCCCCCATATCCTTCAGGGAGAGGCCATCATGGACAAAAACTCTAGCTTGAAGCACGTCTCATAGTAGATACGACCGCAATGCAGGAGATCTTGATTAAGCCTCTGCAGAGTGGCCTGCCGTGCCCTCGGTCCCAAACCTCATGCTAGCTTGTGTTTTCAGACTTCCTTCCTCACACTCCTGGCAAACAATCCCTCCAGAGTAGGATTTGCAGAACCACGAGCCAGCCCAGTGACTGCCCACCGGTAGAAAACGTTTCCTTGTGGGGCTCTCCATAAAACCCAGATGAGGATCAACCTGCTCTTGCCTCGACGGCACTCAGATTTGATAGGCTGCTCTGGGCACTAATGCTCTGCCTTTCACAGCCTGATGCCAGACGTCCAGACAGGCAAGGAGACAGCTGGCCACACACCTAGCACTTCTGACACGCCATGGTCTTATGCCGTTATCTCTTCCTAACCTTGGTTTTCAGATATCTAAACCCAGATATTATATCAATTCCCCACACAGTTGGGCATCTGAATCACAAATCAGAACTCCTTCTTCCCCATGGCTGTAAGGCTTGCTCTTGGCATGGAGTCACACCTTCAGGGTGGGAGAAACCTTCATTTCCCCTGAAACCACGCCCAAACTTGAGTGCTGCCTTGGGCACAAATTCACTCTGTGACCCTCAGCATGAGCCCAATATCAAAGAAAGGCCTGTCAGGGCCTTGACCAAGAGCCCGCATATGGGGCGTGCCAAGCCCCTATACACCCAATCCTCACCAGTGTTTGAGTTTTCCAGTCTCCCCCCCGTTCCTGGGGCTCTGCTCTGGAATCACTTTCTTGGAGAGACACATGAGCCAGACAACAGGACTCCACCCTTCCCCCAAAATGACCCCAAACTCCTGTTAGCTGGGACAAATCCCCAGAGAGGGATACTTGTCCACAGTCACTGAGGCCACCCCCTACAATCTACGGCTATCCTGGACGCATCCAGAGACAAAAGCCTGAAGGAATCTCGCCGTTGATTCACAAGCCAAGGAACTCACTCTCTATCTGTACATCCGGCCTGCCATACCCTCGGCGCCACTCATAAGCTGAGTTTGTGTTTTCAGACTTCTGTGACCACAGCCTGGACCCACACACCCTCTAGGCTAGGGCATCTGGAGCCACAGCGAAAGATTGTGCCTGCCCTCTCCAAGGAAAGTGTGCCCAATCCATTGACCACAACCCTACAGGTTAGGGAAAAGCTCCAAGGCCCCTGAGTCCATCCTGATAGTGTAGGCTGCCCTGGACTAAAAGGGGCACTCTGACACCAGCTGAGCCATTATCACCACTTATACTCTCAGACAGTGTCCCCAGAGACAGAAGATTGAAATGGACAGGCCCTTATGCCCTAATATGAACCTTAGCTTTAGTTTTCATGTGTCTGTCCTCAGAGGACTGGTTTCGTATACCAGCATATTAGGTTTTTCTGAGGCTACAAACCAAACCTCTCTCGTCTCCACATGGAGTGCTTTCTTACTGGATCTGTATCAAACCCTTCTGGTCGGAGAATTCCGCAGGGCCACAGTACAACCATCACATTCCAAGGTCTCCATGGACAGAAACCCACATTATGACGCATCCTCAGGAGAGGCCATTTCAACTCAGCCCGCTGGTTAGCTTGCCCCAGAGCCAGCAGATCAAACCTATCTTGTCGTTAATGGCCAAAGGGAATGCGAGGCATGCTGTTCAGGGATCCATCCTTTGAACCCTCCTCTTCAGTCCTTCCGTATGGTATGTACTGGAGCCATTCAACAGGACTCGACTGTCTCGCAGAAGGAAACCTTGTGGTTTGTGGCAACCTCCAAACTCAGCGTGGGATAACTTCGTTGGCCTCATGAGGCACCTGCTTCAAGGGCACAATCCAACCTCAGCCAATGTCTGATCCTCAGCCTGACTTCAGATGCATGAGATATCCTTTCAGCCTTTGCAGAGAGGGCCTGCTCCCCACCTCACCATATGTTTTGTTTTCAGACTCTACCCTAGCACTCCTGGCCCAAAAGCCCTCATGATTGGGAATTCTGGTTCCAGAACGAAGCACTCTGCCTGCCCCCCAAAGAAAAACATTGTCTATGGCATTGCTCAGAAACCCCAAATGAAAATCAACCTGCTCAGCCCTCGGCAACACCCCAATTGCATAGGCTACCCTAAACACTATGCTCTGTCTTACATAGCCTGAGCCCAGACCTTGTGAGAGACATTGAGACAGTTGGCTTCACACCCAGCACATCGAACCTGCCATGGGTTAGGCCATTTCATCCCTTCCCATTGACCTGGGTGTCTTCCTGGAGGTATATTCTGAGGCTGTGTCAGACTATGCATTTTTTCTGGAGCTTCCTATGGAATTGGGGTGGTATTAGGGGCCTTGCAATTTTCTCTTAATCTGGTGGGTTGGGAAACTGAGACAGGCTGACATTCCTTGGGAGAGCTGGCCCAGTGCTGTTGTGTGTTCCTGGAGGCCCCATCCTGGAGGGCATATGGGTCAGGACTCTGGGTCCAAAGTCTTCAGACACAAACTCGGGTAAGAGTTAAGCTCGAGGTGATGGCAGACCCAATCTGCAGACCCTGAGCGAAGCATCTCCAGATATGAAATTCGGACGGCTGTGAGGCAGGAGCACAGTCTTTTCTGTCTGACTTGTTTGTCTATGATGGCCACGAAATGGAGGGGTGGCCTCATGGGTCCATGTGAGATTCTACCTCTCTGGGAATTCTGCTCGGCACCCAAGAGTTTGGTGTATTTCCGGGGGATGGGAGGAGCGCAGTTTTCTGAGTCAGGGATCCCGTCCAAACAGCCATTCCAGAGATGGGTCCTGGGTTCTGGAGCCTGGATCACCGCAACAAGGCTTAGGATTTGGGCCTAGGGTCCTGCTCTATGTTTTCCTGGTACAGCTCCCGAGTGTTCTTGTTGGAAATGGGTCTCATTCTGAGGGTCACAATGCCTGTTTTTGCCCAGATGCCCATGCTGAGTGGGTGTGACCTCATGGGCTATGCACTTGGCTCCCACTCTGAGGGTTGGACTGCCATCTCAACATTCAGTTTTCCTGCCATGGGGAAGGAGGGGTACTTTTTTATGCTTCAGGTTCCCCCATGTGCAGGAATTTGAGCTAAGTTCTGGGACCGGTGCCTGAATACCCAGTTCACTTTGAGATGAGGTCCTCGGGCCAAGGCAGGACCCACCTGCAGAAAATGAGGCCTGCTTTCTGGGTGGCTGTCAGGAGCTCGGGCTCGAGCTGTGTCAGACAGAACATTCGTGGAGAGTTCGGCCTATGATATTGGGGTGCTTTTGAGAGCTGTGCAACTGGATCCTCATGGGGGATATTTGCACAGACCCTTTCTTCACTTCTTCTATCTGGTGAGCAGGCAGATGGCTGCATTACGGCTCCAGAATATCCAAGTTGGAGGGTTTGCAGGCGAGGAGTGTGAGGACAGAAGTATGAAAACATAAGCTACGGTTACGCTCAGTGCCGAGCACATGTCTATTCCAATGTACAGCAGTTGTTTCGAGATCTTCAGCACCTGGGCGAGGGGAAGATGTCTGCTCACGCTGGAGTTTGTATCCATGATGGCCAACAAATGGTGGGGAGGCCTCAAGAATTCTTGGAGGTTTTTCCAAGCTGGAGCTTGTGAGCTGCTCCAAACATCAAGGTGTCCTACTAAGGGACAGCAGAAGTCTTCTTACAGGGCTCCAGGGTCCCCCATATGGAAGAATCGATAGCAATGCTCTCTGAATGGAGGCCTGGGAAGCCAATCTCGTGTTACCATTGCAGCTGAGGAACAGGGTAAGCTTGAACCAATGACACTGATTCCAAGTTCCAAGTGATTTGCGTTGATGGAAGTTCTCAGTCTAACAGGTCCCAATGCTGCTTGGTGTCCAGGGAGACCTTAGAATGTGGTGGCGGCTCTCTGACCATTGAGGATTCTCTATCCTTAGGATTAGACCCAGTACCCAGGAGCCAGGTTTCCTTCTTGTGACAGGATGTGTGCTCTTGTATGGCTCACGGACCACAGGTTGGACCATATGCTTGAATTTCCAGAACAGACCTCTAGGAAGAGAGACCTCAAAACATAAGCTAGGGTTCTGATGAGGTTTTAGGGCCATGGAAGTTTCAATCTTCGGACTAAGTGCCATTGGCCTGCATGTCATCCTGGAGGTAGGTGCTGAGGCTGTGTCAGGCTGTGCACTTTTTCCAGAGTGGCCTATGATATTGGGGTGCAGTCAGGGGCCTTGCAGTTTTCTCCTAATCTGGACATTTTGGGAAACTGAGATGGGCAGGGTTTCCTCAAGAGAGCAGGGCCAGTGATGTCATGTGTTTCTCGAGGCCCCATCCTGGAGGTCATGTGTGTCAGGACTTTGGGACCAAAGACTTTAGACACAACCTCGGATAAGAGATAGGAGTGAGGTGATGGCAGTCCGAATATGAAGACCCTGAGGGAAGCTCCTCGGGATTTGAAATTCAGGTGGCTGGGAGGGAGGAGCACAGGCTTTTCTGTCTGGATTTTGTGTCTAGGATGGCCACTAAATGGAGGGGTGACCTCATGTGTCCATGGGATATTATTCCACACTGGTGATTCTGCTTGGCACCCAAGAGTTTGATTTCTTTTTGGGGAAGAGGAAAAGACTGTATTCCATCTCTGGGATCCTGTCCAAACAGGGATTCCAGAGATGGGTTCTGGGTACAGACACTGGGAAAACTTAACCAAAGCTTCGATTTGGGATCCTGGTCCTGATCCCAAGGGGGATCTTTGGAAAGGGGTCTCATTCTGAGGGTCACAATGCCTATTTGTGCCCAGCTGCCCGTCCTGTGTAGGCATGGTCTCATGGACCATGCACCTGGTTCCCACTCAGGGTTGTACAGCCATCTCAACATTCAGTTTTCTGGCCATGGGGAAGGAGGAGCACTCTTTTGTGCTTCCGAGTCCCCTATGGGCAGGAATTTGAGCTAAGTCTGGGACAGGTACCTGAATATCCAGGTTGCTTCAAGATGATGGCCTCGGGCCAAGGTTGGACCCACCTGGAGGATATGGGGCCCACTATCTGGGTGGCTGACAGGAGGTCGGGGATCAGGCGGTGTCAGATAGACAATTTATGCAGAGGTCTGTCTATTATATTGGGGTGCCACTGAGGGCCGTGCAGGAGGATCCTCATGTGGGTTTCTACGAAGACCCATAGGGCACTTCTTTCTGGTGGGCAGGCAGAAAGCTGCACTGTGGCTTCAGAATTCCCAATATGAAGGGCTTGTAGGCGAGGAGTGTGAAGACAGAAGTCTGAAAACACAAGCCACGGATAAGCTCAGTGCCGACCACAGGACCATTCCATTGTGCAGTGGTTGTTTCGAGATTTCCAGCACCTGAGTATGGGCGAGGGTCAGATGTCTGCTCACGCTGGGTTTGCATCCATGATGGTCAACGAATTGTGGGGTGGCCTCAAGAATTCTTGGAGATTTTCCCAAGCAGGACCTTGTGAGCTGCTCCAAACAGCAAGGTGTCCTACTGTGGGACAGGGGAAGTCCGCTTACAAGGCTCCAGGGTCCCCCATATAGAAAGATTCGACAGCAGAGGTCTCTGAATGGGGGCCTGGGAAGTCTTCCTTGCATGACCATTGCAGCTGAGGAACATTGCAGGCTTGATCTGCTGGTTTTTGTTCAAATTTCCAAGTGATCTAAGTTGACGGATGTTCTCAGTCTAATGAGTCACAATGCTGCTTGGTGTCCAGGGAGACCTTAGAATGTGGTGGTGAGGGTGCCTGGGTGGCTCACTGGGCTAAGCCGCTGCCTTCGGCTCAGGTCATGATCTCAGGGTCCTGGGATTGAGTCCCGCATCGGGCTCTCTGCTCAGCAGGGAGCCTGCTTCTTCCTCTCTCTCTCTCTGCCTTCCTCTATGCCTACTTGTGATCTCTCTCTGTCAAATAAATAAATAAAATCTATATAAAAAAAAGAATGTGGTTGTGGGTCTGTGGCCATGCAGGATTCTCCTACCTGAGGGTTAGACCCAGTTCCCAGGAGCCAGGTTCCCTTCTCGGGACAGGAGGGGTTCTCTTGTATGGCTCAGGGACCACATGTCGGATCATATGTTGGATTTCAAGACCAGGCCTCTGGGCACAGAGGCCTGAATATCTAGGCTAGGGTTCTTATGAGGTTGTAGGGGCATGTCATCCTCAACCTTCGGACTTAGGGACTTTGACCTGTGAGTCTTCCTGGAGGTAGATGCTCAGGCTGTGTCAGACTGTGCATTTTTTCCAGAGTGGCCTATGAAATTGGGGTGGGCTCAGGGGCCTTGCAGGCTTTTCCTAATCTGGAGGGTTTGTGCAACTGAGACGGCAGAATTTCATCCAGAGATCAGGCCCAGTGATGTAGTGTGGTTCTGTCAGCCCCATCCTGCAGGGAATGTGGTTAAGGGCTCTGGGACCAAAGTCTTCAGACACAAAATTGTGTATCAATTAGGAGGGAGGTGATGGCAGCCCCGATCTGCAGACGCTGAGGGCAGCTCCTCAGGATTTGAAATTCGTGTGGCTGGGAGGCAGGAGCAAAGGCTTTTCTGTCTGGATTGTGTCTAGGATGGCCTTGGAATGGTGGGGTGTCCTCATGTGTCCATGGAATATTCTACCTCTCTGGGGATTCTGCCCAGCACCCAAGAGTTTGGTGTCTCACTGGGAAGGAGAGAGCTTGGTTTACTGTTTCAGTGTTTCCGTCAACACAGGGATTCCAGAGATGGGTTATAGGTCCCTGTGCCTGGATAACCCTACAAAGGCTTAGTATTTGGGCCTAGAGGCTTGACTGCCTGGCTCTGTGGGGCTTTGGTTCAGCTCCCATGGAGACTTGTTGGAAATGGGTCTCAGGGTAAGGGTCACAATGCCTGTTTGTGCCCAGATGCCCATCCTGAGTGGGCATTGGCTCTTGTTCCATGCACCTGGATCCCAATATGAGGGTTGGACCACCATATCAACATTTAATTTTCCTTCTATGAGGAAGGAGGAGTACTCTTTTGTGCTTCAGATTCCCCCATGCACAGTAATTTGAGCTATGTTCTGGGACTGGTACGTGAATAACCAGGTTGGTTTGAGATGAAGGACTCAGGTCAAGGCAGGTCACACCTGCCAGATATGGGTCCCGCTATCTAGGTGGCTACCAGGAGGTCGGGGCTCGAGCTGTGTCAGACAAAGCATTAGTTCACAAGGTGGCCTATGATATTGTGGTGCTATAGAGGGCTGTGCTGGTGGAACCTTATATGGAGTTTCACGCAGACCCATAGGGCACCTCTTTTTTCTGGTGGGCAGGCAGAAGGCTGCATTGTGGCTCCCAAATTCCCAATATGGGGGACTTGAAGGCGAGGAGTGTGAGAACAGAAGGCAGAAAACACAATCTATGCTTAATCTCAGTGCCGAGAACATGGCCGTTCCAATGTGCAGTGGTTTTTTCGAGATCTCCAGCATCTGAGTACAGGCGAGGGTCAGATGTCTGCTCATGATAGAGTTTGTATCTATCGTGGCCAACAAATGAAATATCCAGCACCTGAGTAAAGGTGGATTTCAGATGTTTACGCACACTGGAGTTTGTGTCTCTGATAACCGAATGGAGGAGTGGCATCAAGAGGCTGATGCATGTGAGATGCTCCAAACAGCAAGGTTGTTTTTTCTACTGGACAGTTAGAGTCTGGTATGTTTTCTGCAGGGCCCCCGATGTGAAAAGTATGGGTAGCAGAGCCCTTCCACATGGATGCCTGGAAAGCACACCTCCATTGACCAATGCAGCTGAAGAACATGCAGGTTCTGTACGGTGCTTCTGGGGCGAAGCACCAAGGTCTTGAGTTGACATGGAATCTCTTGAAGATGGGTTACAATGCTGGTTTTTTTTACCAGGTAGATCTTAGAATGTGTTGGTGGCTAAGGTGCCTGCAAGATTCTCCTACCCTGAGGGTTTAACACAGGTCGAAGAGCACGGTTACCTTCTGGGGACAGGAGATGTAGTGTTTTGTGGCTCAGGGACCACATGCCATATCATAAGTTCCTATTCAAGAACAGGCCTCTGAAGACAGATGCCCGACAACCTAATCTAGGGTTCCAATGAGTACCAGGGGCATGAGAGGTTCAATCTTCAGACTTAGGAAAGTTGACTTGGGTGTCTGCCAGGATGTAGGTGATCAGGGAGTTTCAGACTGCGCACTTATGTCCAGAGTAACCTCCAATATTGGGGTGGCCACAGGGGCCTTGAATGTTTCAACCAACTCTGGAGGGTTTGGTTAACTGACATGCACAATTTCCATGGGGATGGCAAGCACAGTCCTGTGGTGTGGCTCCAGAGACTCCACCCTGGAGGGCATGTGAGCCATGGTTCTGGGAGGGAAGTCTGCAAACACAAACTCGGGTTAGGTTTAGTGGCTAGGTTATCGCAGGGCAATGTGTAGACCTGGAAGGCTACTCGTCAGGAACAGTAACTGGAATGACCCGAAGGTGGAAGCACAGGCTTTTATATCTGGATTGTGTGACCAGGGTGACGTCAGAATGTAGCTGTGGCCTCATGGGTCCATGGGAGATTTTTCCTCTAAGGATACTGGCGGCTCCCAATATTTTGATGACTTTTTGAGATGGGAAGACTGCTATTTTCGATCTTAGGTGTGCCCCAAAACAGGGATTCCAGAGATGGGCTCTGGGTCTAGGCGCCTGGAAAATCCCACCAAGGGTTGGGATTTGGGCTTATGGGAAGACCAGGCCTGCAATGCAGGATCTTGGTGGTGCAACTGAGAGGGCTTGTTTGGAAGCATGCTCAGGCTGAGCATTACAATGCCTGTTTGTGCCCAGGGTGGCCCTCAGGAGTGGGCGTGGTCCCATTGTCCATTTTCTGGCTCCCACACTGAGGGATGGACACACATTCCAATGGCCAGGTTTCCAGCCATGGGAAAGGAGGAAATATCTATTGTGCTTCATGTTCCCCCATAGGCAGGGATTACAGCAAAGGTCTGGGGACAGATGCCTGAATACCAAGGATGCATAGAGATGACAGATTTGGGCCATGGCCGTTCTCACATGCTGGATATGGGCCCCGCTCTCTGGGTGGCTGACACGAGGTCTGGACTCAGGCTGTGTCAGACACAGCACTAGTGGCCAGAGAAGTCTATATATTGGGGTTCTCTCCAGGGCCGAGTAAATTGATCCTCATGTAGGGTTTCTGGCGAGACTCACGAAGCACTTCTTTCTGTGGGGCAGGCAGAATGCTGCCTTATGGATCCAGAATTCCCTATCAAGAGGGTTTGGGGACAAATAGGGTGAGAATGCAATTGTAAACACCAGCTATGCTTAAATTGAGTGCCAAGCGGAAGTCAGTTTCAATGTGCAGCAGCTTATACGAGATATCCAGCACCTGAGTAAGGGCAGATGTCAGATATTTGCTCACACTGGAGTTTGTATCTAGGATGACGACTAATGGAGGGGTGGCTTCAGGAGGCAATGGAGGATTACCCACGCTTAAGATTGTGAGATGCTCCAAACAACAAGGTTTCCTTCTAATGGACAGGAGGAGTCTGTTTTTTTTTTCCTCCAGGGTCCCTCAAGTGGAAGTTTGCGTAGCAGAGCCCTCCCGCATGGATGACTGGAAAGCACACGTCCAATGACCATTGCAGCTGAGGAACATGACAGGTTCGTTTTGGTGGTTCTGGTGCCAAGTACCAAGGCCTTGAGTTGACTTGGAATCTCTTACAGATGTGTCCCAAAACTGGTTTGTTACAAGGGAGGTCTTAGAATGTATTGGTGGCTATGGGCCACGCTGAGGGTTTGGCACAGGTCGATGTGCACAGTTTCCATCTTGGGAGAGGAGATGTTCTGTTTTGTGGCTCAGGGTACATATGTTGTATCCTGACTTGGTATTCAAGAACAGGCCTCTGAGGATTGATGCTTGCAACCTAATCTAGAGATCCAATGATGTCCTTGGTGCCCATCAGGTTCAATTTTCTTACTAAGGACCATTGATATGGTTGTCTGACTGGATGTAGGTGATCAGGGTGTTTCAGACTGTGCATTTGCATCCAGAGCCACTTCCAATATTGGGGTGGGCTCAGGGGCCTTGCAGGTTTCTCCTAACTTGGAGGCTTTGGGGAACTGTGATGGGCACAGTTTCCTTGGGGATGGCAGGCCCAGTCCTGTGGTAAGGCTTCAGAGACCACCTCCTTGAGGATATGAGAGCCATGGTTTTGGGAGGGAAGTCTGCAAACACAAATTTGGGTCAGGGATAGTGGCAAGGTGATCGCAGGTCCAATGCATAGACCTAGAATTCATCACGTCAGCAACTGTAATTAGGGTGACTGAAAGCTGGTAGCACAGGCTTTTCTATCTGGATTGTGTGTCCAGGATGGGCTCTGAATGTAGACGTGGTCTCATGGTTCAATGGGAGACTTTTCCTCTCTAAGGATCCTGGTGGATCTCCATAGATTGGTGGTTTTTCAGAGAAGAAAAGAGTGCTCTTTTCCATCTTAGGGGTGCTCCAAAACAGGGAAGAATGCTGTTTTCCAACTTAGGCTTATGCCAAAACAGGGATTCCAGAGACGGGCTCTGGGTCTGGGTGCCCGGATATCCCACCAAGTGTTAGGATTTGGGCCTAGGGGCATTCCAGGCCTGCAATGCAGGATCCTAATGGTGTAACAGAGAGGGCTTGTTTGAAAGCATGCTCAGGCTGAGGGTCATCATGCCTCTTTGTGCCCAGGGGGGCCCTCAGGAGAGGGCGTAGTCTCATTGGCCATATAGCTGGATCCCACTTTGAGGGTTGGACACCCATTGCAACAGCCAGGCTTCCTGCAATGGAAAGAGGAGTTCTCTATTGTGCTTCAGGTTCCCCCATTGGCAGGGTTACAGGAAAGGTCTGTGGAAAGTTGCCTTAATGCCAAGGATGTGTACAGATGACAGGCTAAGAATTCCCAGGTAACAAAACAGCATTGTTACCCATGTTCATGACATTCCATGTAAAAATAAGCCCTTAGTACTTCGCCCCAGAGCCACCAGAATGAACTTGCCATGTTCCTAAGCTGCAATGGTCAGTGGAGGTGTGGTTTCCAGGCAACCATACGGGGGTGCTCTGCTACACAAACTTTGCAATTGGCGGGGACACTTGAGACAAAAAAACAGAATGCCCCTGTCCGGTAGAAGGAAACCTTCTGTTTGGAGCATCTCACAAGCCCCAGCGTGGGAAATCCTCCATTTCCTCTTGAAGCCACCACTCCATTTGTCAGTCATCATAGACACAAACTCCAGCATGAGCAAACATCTGACATCTGCCCTTACTCAGGTGCTGGATTTCAATTCGATCGCTGCACACTGGAACTGCCTTTAGTTTGACTGAATTAAGCCATAGCTTGGGTTTACAATTCCATCCTCAGTCTACTGGTCCACAAGCCCTATTGTGAGGGAATTCTGGAGCTACAACACAATATTCTGCCTTCCCCATAGAAAGAAAAAGGGCCTGGAGAGTCTGCCCAGAAACTCCATATGATGGTCAATCTTCTCAGTGCTAGACGGAACCCTGATTCATAGGCTGCCCTGGGCACTAGTGCTGTGTCTGACATAGCCGGAGCCAGGACCTAGTGTCAGCCACGGAGAGATCAGGGCCCATATCCAGCATGTGAGACCAGCTATGGCCCAAGTCTGTCTTCTCTTCTATTCTTGGTATTCAGGCATCTGTACCCACACCTTTGCTGAAATCCTTGCCATTGGGGGAACCTGAAGCACAATAGAGAACTCCTCCTTCCCCATGGAAGGTATTCTGACAGTTGGGATAGTTGCTCAACCCTCAAAGTGCAAGGCAGCTCCATGGCCAAGGAGACCATGTGCACTCATGATGGCTTACCCGGGCACAAGCAGGCATTGTGACCTCAGCCTGAGCATGCTTTCAACCGAACGCTCTCAATTGCATCTCTGGGACCCCGAATTGCAGGCCTAGTACACACCTAGGCCCAAATCCTAACCCTGGTGGGATTTTACAGGGGCCCAGACACAGAGCCCATCTCTGGAATCCCTATTTTGGGGGACCCTTAAGATGGAAAACAGCACTCTTCCCTTCCCCGAGATAGTCACCAAACTCTTGGTAGCCACCAGGATCCTTGAGTGGAAAAATCTGCCATAGACCCATGAGAACACACCTGCATTCCGAGGCCATCCTGGGCATACAATCCAGATACATATCATGTGCTATCACCTTTGAGTCATCGGATTTACAGTTCCTGACGAGCTGCCTTCCAGGTCTATGCATTGGGCCTGCAATCACCTTGCCATTAACCTAAACTGAGTTTGTGTTTGCAGACTTCCTTCCTAAAACCATGGCTCACATGACCTCCAGGTTCTGGCATCTGAAGCCACACCACAAGACTGTGCATGAGATCCTCAAGGAAACTGTGCCCATCACTTTTGCCCGATACCTTTAGATTAGGAGAAACCTGCAAGGCCCCTGAGCGCAGCCAAATAATGGAGGCCGCTCTGGGCACAAATGCACAGTCTGAGACACCCTGATCACCTCCATACAGGCAGACACCCAAGTCAATGCTCCTGAGTCAGAAGATTGAACCTGACATGCCCCGAGGACTTCATTGGCACACTAGATTAGGTTTACAGGTATCTGTCGTCAGAGGCCTGCTCTGGAATATCAACTTATGATAAAATATATAGTCCCTGAGCCACAGAACAGAATATGTTCTCCCCAAAAAGGAAGCCATGCTCCTGGAATTGTGTCATACCCTAAGGGTATTTGGATCCTGAATGGCCCCTTAGCAACCAGCACATTCTATGATATTCCTGGTAACAAACCATCATTGTGCCCCATCTTCATGAGACTCCATGTCAACTCAAGGTCTCGATATATTGCCCCAGAGCCACCAGAATGCACCTGCCATGTTCCTCAGCTGCAATGGTCAATAGAGGGGTGATTTCCAGGCATCCCTGTGGGGTTCTCTGCTACAAAACTTTCCACATGGAGAAACCAGAGAAAACAAACCAGACTTCTCCTGTCCGGTAGAAAGAAACTTTGCTATTTGGAGCATCTCACAAGCCCCAGCATGGGAAATCCTCCATGGCCTCTTGACGCCACCCTTCCATTTGTGGGTAATCACAGACACAAACTCCAGTGTGAGCAAACATCTGACATCCACCCTTACTTAGGTGCTGGATATTCGAAACGGCAGCTGCACACTGGAACTGCCTTTTGCTTTTCACTGAACTTAACCATAGCTTTGTATTACTATTCTATCCTCACCACACTGCTCCACAATATCTCTTGATAGGGAATTCTGGAGCCACAACGCAGTATTCTGCCTTCCACATAGAAAGAAGAAGGACCTGTTGAGTCTGCCCAGAAACTGCACATGAGGATCAATCTACTCAGACCACGAGGCAACCCTGATTAATAGATTTCCCTGACCACTAGTGCTGTGTCTGACAGAGTCTAAGCCCCGACCTCGTGTCAGCCACCCAGAGGTGAGGGCCCATATTTAGCATGAGAGATCGGCCATGGCCCTGGGCCATCATCTGTACCCATCCTTGGTATCCAGTCATCTGTCCCCCAAACTTTGCTGGAATTCCTGCCAATGGCGAACCTGAAACACAATAGAGAACACCTCCTTCCCCATGGCAGGAATATTGGCTGTTGGGATGGTTGTCCAACCCTCAGCGTGGGAGCCAGCTGCATGGCCAAGGAGACCATGCCCACTCCTGAGGGCCGACATGGGCACAGGCAGGCATGGTGATCCTCAGCCTGAGCATGTTTTCAAACAAACACTCTCAGTTGCTCCTCCAGTACCAGCATTGCAGGCCTGGTATGCCCCTAGGCCCAAATCCTAACCCTTGGTGGGATTTTCCAGGTGCCCAGACCCAGAGTCCGTCTCAGAATCCCTGTTTGGGGCACCCTTAAGATGGAAAACATCACTCTTCCCTTCCCTGAGAAAGGCACCAAACTATTGGGAGCCGCCAGGATCCTTAGAGAGAAAAAATCTCCCATGGACCCATGAAAACAAACCTGCATTCCGAGGCCATCCTGTCCACACAATCCAGAGAGAAAAGTCTTTGCTACCGCCTTCGAGTCATCCTATTTACATTTCCTGACGAGCTGCCCTCCATGTCTATGCATTGGGCCTGTGATCATCTCGACACTAACCCTAACCCCAGTTTGTGTTTGCCGACTTCTCTCCCAAAACCATGGCTTACATGCCCACCAAGATGTGGTCCCTCAAGCCACATCACAGGAAAGTTCCTGCCATCCCCAAGAAAACAGTGCCCATCAGGTTGTCCAAACCCTCCAGATTAGGAGAAACCTGCCAGGCCCCTGAACCCACCCCAATATTGGAGGTTGCTCTGGATGCAAACGTGCAGTCTGAAACACCCTGAGCACCTCCATCGAGGCAGAAAGCCAAGTCAATGGTTCTGAGTCAGATGATTGAACCTAACATGCCTCTAGGACTTCACTGGAACCCTAGATTGGGTCTTCAGACATCTGTTCTCAGAGTCCTGTTCTGGAATACCAAGTTATGATACAACATGTGGTCCCTGATTCCCACAACAGAACATCTCCTGTCTCCAGAAGGAAAATGTGCTCTTGGATCTATGTCCAACTTTCAGGGTAGATGGATCCTGCATGACCCATTAGCCCCAGCACCTTCTATGATCTCCCTGGTAACAAACCAGCATTGTGACCCAACTTCCTGAGACTTGATGCCAACTCAAGGTGTTGGTACTTTGCCCAAGAGCCATGAAACGAATCTGCCATGTTCCTCAGGTACAAAGGTCAATGGACGTGTGCTTTCTAGGCATCCAAGAGGTAGTTCTCTGCTACACAAAAATTCCACATAGGGAACCCTAGAGCAAACAAATAAGACTGCTCGTGTCAGGTTGAAGGAAACCTTGGTTGTTTGGAGCATCTCACAAGCCCCAGCCTGGGAAGTCCTCCACATTCTCTTGATGCCAACCCTCCATTTGTTAGTCATCATAGACACAAATTCCAGCATGAGCAAACATCTGACATCTGCTCTTACTCAGGTGCTGGATATTCGAATCAGTCACGCACACTGGAAATACCTTTCACTTGACACTGTATTCTTGCATAGTTTGGGTTTACAATTCCATCCTCACCCTACTGGACTGCAAGTCCTCTTGAGAGGGAATTAGGGAGACAAAACGCAACATTCTGCCTTCCCCATAGAAAGAAGAAGGGCCTGGTGAGTCTGCCCAGAAACTCCCCATGAAGATCAATCTACTTGGCCCTCGAGGGAACCCCGATTTATACTTTGCACTGGCCACTAGCGCTGTGTCTGAGAGAGCCTGAGCTTCAACCTCGTGTCAGCCACCCAGAGTGTGGGGCCCTTATCCAGCATGTGGGACTGGCCATGGCCCAGTCATCTCTACCCATCCTTGGTATTCCGGCAACTATCCCAGACCTTTGCTGGAATCCCTACCAGTTGGGGAACCTGAAGCACAATTGAGAACTCCTCCTTCCCCATGGCAGGAAGCCTGGCTGTTGCTATGGGTGCCCAACCCTCAGAATTAGAACCAGGTGCATGGCCAATGAGACAACGCCCAATCATAAGGGCCGCCTGGGCCAAAGCAGGCATTGTGTCCCTCAACCTTAGCATGCATTCAAACAAATGCTCTCAGTTGTTTCTGCAGGGTCCCGCATCGCAGGCCTGGTATGCCCTTAGGACCAAATCCTAACACTTCGTGGGATTTTCCATGCCAACATAACCAGAGCCCGTCTCTGGAATCTCTGTTTTGAAGCACCCCTATGATGGAAAACAGCAATCTTCCCTCCCCTGAGAAAACTATTAGGAGCTGCCAGGATGCGTAGAGAAGAAAAATCTCCCAGGGCTCCATAAGACCACACCTTCATTCCGAGGCCATCCTGGACACACAATCCAGATACAAGAGACTGTGCTACCACCTTCGAATCACCTGGTTTACAGTTCCAGACGAGCTGCCCTAGAGACCTACGCATTGGGCCTGTGATCACCTCGCCATTAACCCTACCCCAAGTTTGTGTTTGCAGACTTCTTTCCCAAAACCATGGCTCACATGCCCTCTATGATGGGTCTCTGTAGCCACAGCACAGGAAAGATCCTGCTATCCCCAATGAAACTGTGTCAATCACAGTTGCCCAAACCCTCCAGATTAGGAGAGACCTGCAAGTCCCCTGAGCCCAGTCCAATATTGGAGGCCACTCTGGACACAAATGCACAGTGTGAAACACCCTGATCACCTCCATCCAAGAAGACACCCAAGTCAATGGTCCTGAGTCAGAAGATTGGTCCCTGAACACCACAATAGAATATCTCCTGTCCCCAGATGGAATTCGTGCTCTTCCACTTGTGTCAAGGGTCGGGGTATATGAATTATGCACAGCCCCTTAGCCCCCAGCACATTCTAAGATCTCTCTGGTAACAAACAAACAGCATTGTGATCCATCTTCATGAGATTCCATGTCACTTCAAGTCCTTGGTAATTCGCCCCAGAGCCACCAGAATGAACCTGCCATGTTCCTCACCTGATATGGTCAGTGGAGGTGTGCTTTCCAGGCATCCATGTGGGAGTGCTCTTCTACTTATTCTTTCCACATGTGGGACCCTGGAGCAAACAAACCAGACTGCCACTGACCAGTAGAAGGGAACCCTCTGTTTGGAGCATCTCAGAAGCACCAGCAGGAGAAATCCTCCATGGCCCTTGACACAACCCCTCCATTTGTCAGTCATCATAGACAAAAACTCCAGCATGAGAAAACATCTGAAATCTGCCGTTATTTAGATTCTGCACTTTCTTTTCCACCACTGTACACTAGAACTGCGTTTCACTTGACACTGAATTTATCCATAGCTTGGGTTTAGAATTCCATCCTCAGCCTCCTGGTCTGCAAGCCCTCTAGAGAGGGAATTTGGAGCCACAAGGCAACATTCTCCATTCCCACTAGAAAGAAATAGGGCCTGGTGAATCTTCCCAGAAACTCCACATGAGGTTCAATCTACTTGGCACTCGATGGAACCTTGATTTATAGGCTGTCCTGGGCACTAGTACTAGTACTCGTACTAGTACTGTGTCTGACAGAGCCTGAGCCAAGACCTAGTTTCAGGCACCCAGAGATATGAGCCCATATCCAGCATGTGAGATTGGCCAGGGCCCAAGTCCATCATCTCTACCCATCCTTGGTATTCAGGCACCTGTCCCCAGACCTTTTATGTAATCCCTACCAATGGGGTAACCTAAAGCACAATAGAGAACTCCTCCTTCCCCATGGTAGGAATCCTGGCTGTTGATATGAGTGTCCAAACCTCAAAGTGGGAGCCAGCTGCATGGCCAAGGAGACAATGCCCACTCATGAGGGCTGCCCTGGGCACAAGTAGCCATTGTAACCCTCAGCTTGATCAAGCCTTCAAAAAAATGCTCTTAGTTGCACCTCCAGGATCCTGCATTGCAGGCCTGATATGCCCTTAAGCCCAAATCCTAACACATCGTGGGATGTTCCATGTGCACCTACCCAGAGCCCGTCACTGGAATCCCTGTTTTGAGGCACCCCTAAGATGGAAAACAGCACTCTTCACTTCCCTGAGAAAGCCACCAAACTAATGGGATCCCCCAGGATCCTTGAGAAGAAGAATCTCCCATGGTCCCATGAATCCACACCTGTATTCCGAGGCCAGCGTGGATATGCTATCCAGATACAAGAGACTGTGCTACTGGCTTCGAGTCACCTGATTTACAGTTCCTGACGTGCTGCCCTCCAGATCTTTGGATTGGGACTGTGAACACCTCTCCATTAACCTTATCCCGAGTTTGTGTTTGCAGATCTCTCTCTAAAAACAATAGCTCACATGTCCTCCAGGATGGGGCCCCTAGAGTCACACCACAAGACTGTGCTTGCCATCCCCAAGGAAACTGGGCCCATCACAGTTGCCCAAACCCTCCTGATTAGGAGAAACCCGGAAGGCTCCTGAGCACATCCCAATATTGCAGGCTGCTCTGGATGCAAATGCACAGTCTGAAACACCCTGATCACCTCCATCCAGGCAGACACCCCAATCAATGGTCCTGAGTCAGATAATGGAACCTGACATGGCCCTAGGACCTCATTGGAAGAGGGATTAACTTTTCAGGCACCTGTCCTCAGAGGCCTCTTCTGGAATACCAACTTATGATACAAATTATGGCCCCTGAGCCCCAGGGTGGGAAATCCTCCATGGCCTCTTGACGCCACCTCTCCATTTGTTGGTCATCGTAGACACAAACTCCAGCCTGAGCAAACATCTGACATCCGCCCATATTCAGGCGCTGATATTGGAATCAGCTGCTGCACACTGGAACTGCCTTTCGCTTTGCAATGAATTTAAGCCTAGCTTCAGACTACAATTTCATCCTCACCCTACTGGTCTGCCATATCTCTTGATAAGGAATTCTGGAGCCACAACGCAACATTCTGCCTTCTTCATAGATAGAAGGACCTGGTGAGTCTGCCCATAAACTGCACATGAAGATCAATATACTCAGCCCAGGAGGGAACCCCTATTTATAGTTTGCCCTAGCCACTAGTGCTGTGTCTGACAGAGCCTGAGCCCCTACCTCGTGTCAGCAACCCAGATGGTGGGGCCCACATTAACCATGTGAGACCGGCCATGGCCCAGGGCTGTCATTACTACCCATCATTGGTATTCAGGCATCTGTCCCCTAGATCTTAGCTGGAATCCCTACCAATGGGGGGACCTGAAGCACAATAGAGAATTCATCCTTCGCCATGGCAGGAATCCTGGCTTTTGGATGGGTGTCCAACCCTAGGAATGGGAACTGGCTGCATGGCTGAGTAGACATCGCCCAATCCTGATGGCCTCCGGGGCACAAGCAGGCATTGGGACCCTCAGCTTGACCATACTTTCAAACAAACGCTCTCAGTTGCACCTCCAGGATCCCGCATTGCAGGCCTGGTATGGCCCTAGGCCTAAATATTAACCCTTGGTGGGATTTTCCAAGCACTTAGACCCAGAGCTCATCTCTGGAATGCCTGTTTTGGGGCACGCTTAAGCTGGAAAACAGTACTCATCCCTTCCCGGAGAAATCCAACAAACTATTGAGAACCGCCAGGATCCTTGAGAGGAGAAATCTCCCATGGACCCTTGAGACAACACCTGCAATAAAGGCCATTCTGGAAATTAAATCCAGATACAATTACCTGTGCTACCACCTTTGAGTTACGTGATTTACAGTTCCAGACTTGCTGCCCTCCTGGTCTATGGATTGGGACTATGATCACCTTGCCACTAACCCTAACCTAAGTTTGTGTTTGCAGACTTCTCTCTCAAAATCATGGCGCACATGTCCTCCAGGATGGGGTCTCTGGAGTCACACCACAGGACAGTTCCTGCAATCCCCAAGGAAACTACCCATCACAGTTGTCCAAAAACCCCATATAAGGAGAAACCTACAAGGAACCTGAGCCAACCCTAGTATTGGATGCCACTCTGGACACAAATGCACAGTCTGAAACACCCTCATCACCTGCATCCAGTCAGACACCAGAGTCAATGATCCTGATTCAGAAGATTGAATGACATTCCCCTAGGGCCTCATTCAAACCCTTTATTAGGTTTTCAGGCTTCTGTCCTCAGAGACCTGTTCTGGATTACCAATTTATGATACAACATATGGCCGCTGAGCCCCACAACAGAATATCTCCTGCCCACAGAAGCAATCCAGGCCCTTGGGCCTGTGTCAAATCCTCAGGCTAGATGAATCCTGCATGGCCCATTAACCACCAGCACATTCTAAGATCTCCCTGGTAACAAACCAACATTTTGACCCATCTTCATGAGGTTCCATGTCCAATCCAGTCTTTATTTCTTCGCCTCAAAGCCACCAGATGCCATGTTCCTTCGCTGTCATGGTCAATGAAGGTGTGCTTTCCAGTCACCCCTGTGGGAGATCTATGTAATCCGAACTTTCGACATGGGGAACCATGGAGGAAACAAATCAGACTGCCCCTGTCTGGTAGAAGGAAACCTTGCTGTTTGGAGCATCTCAAAAACACCAGATTGGGAAATCCTCCATAACCTCTTGACGCCACCCCTCCATTTTTGTGTCATCATAGACACAAACTCCAGCATGAGCAAATATCTGACATCCACCCTCACTCAAGTGCTGAATATTGGATTCAAACAAAGCACACTGTAAATTTCTTTCGCTTGATACAGAATGTAACCATAGCTTAGGTTTACAATTCCATCCTAAGCCTCCTGGTCCACAAGCCCTCTTGATAGTGAATTCTAGAGCCACAAAACAGCATTCTGCCTTCCCCTTACAAACAAGAAGGGCCTGGTGAGTCTGCCCAGAAACCATACATGAGGATCAATCTGCTCGGCACTCGAGGGAACCCCAATTTATAGGCTGCCCAGGGCACTAGTGCTGTGTCTGACAGAGCCTGAGCCAAGACCTAGTGTCAGCCATCCAGTGATCGGGGCCCATATCCACGATTTGATACTGGCCATGGCCCATGTCCATCATCTTTACCCATCCTTGGTATTCAGGCCTCTGTCCCCAGACCTTTGCTGGAATCCCCGCTAATGGGGGAACCTGAAGCACTATAGAGAACTCCTCTTTCCCCATGGCAGGATTCTGGCTGTTGGGATGGTTGTCCAACCCTCAAAGTGGGAGCCAGCTGCATGGCCAATGTGACCACGCCCACTCATGAGGGCCACCTGGGCATAAGCAAGTATTGTGACCCTCAGCCTGAGAATGATTTCAAACAAGACCTCTCAGTTGCACCTCCAGGATCCTGCATGCAGGCCTGGTAAGCCACTAGGCCCAAATCCTAACACTTGGTGGGATTTTCCAGGGGACCAAACCCAGAGTCCGTCTCTGGAATCCATATTTTGGGGCACCCCTAACATGAAAAAAAGCACTCTTCCCTTCCCCGAAAAAGCCACCAACTATTGGGAGCCACCAGGATCCTTAGAGAGGAAAAATCTCCCATGGACCCATGAGGCCACAACTGCATTCTGAGGCCATCCTGCACACAATACAGAGAAAAAAGCCTGTGATTCTGCCTTTGAGTCACCCGACTAACAGTTCCTGAAGAGCTGCCATCCATGTCTATGCATTGGGCCTGTGATAACCTTGCCACTAACCCTAACCCAAGTTTGTGTTTTCAGACTTCCCTCCCAAAACCATGGCTCACATGCCCTCCAGTTTGTGATAACTGGAGCCACACCACGGGATTGTACCTGTCTTCCCAAAGGAAACTGTGATTGTCACTATTAAACAAACCCTCTAGATTAGGAGAAACCTGCAAGTCCCCTAAGCCCAGCCCAATATTGGAGGCCACTCTGGATGCAAATGCACAGTCTGACACACCATATCATCTACATCCAGGCTGATATCCAAGTCAATGGTCCTCAGACAGAAGATTGAACCTGACATGCTCCTAGGATTCACTGGAACACTAGAATAGGTTTTCAGGTATCTGTACTCAGAAGGCTGTTCTGCATATCAATGTATGATACAATATGGTCACTGAGCCACACAAAAGAACATCTGTCCTTAGAAGAAAGCTGTGCTCTGGACCTGTGTCAAACACTCTGGGTAGATGAATCCTTCAAGGCCCCCTGGCAACCAGCACATTCTATGATCTCCCTGACAAAAATACCAGCATTGTGACCCATCTTCATGAGACTCCATGACAACTCCAGCCCTTGGTACTTCGGCCCAGAGCCACCAGAATGAAACTGCCATGTTCCTCTGCTGCCATGGTCAATGTAGGTGTACTTTCCAGGCATCCAGCGGGAGTGCTCTGATACCAACTTTCCACATGGGGAACCCTGGAGGAAACAAACCAGACTCCCCTGTACGGTAAAAGGAATCTTTTCTGTATGGAGTATCTCAAGCCTGAGGGTGGGTAATCCTCCATGGCCTCTTGAGGCCACCCATCCATTTGTTGGTCATCATAGACACTAACTCCAGCGTGAGCAATCAACTGACATCTGCACTTACTCAAGTGCTGGATATTTGAATCAGCTGCTACACACTGGAATTGCCTTATGCTTGGCACTGAATTTAAAAGTATCTTGGCGGGACGCCTGGGTGGCTCAGTTGGTTAAACAGCTGCCTTCGGCTCAGGTCATGATCCCAGCGTCCTGGGATCGAGTCCCACATCAGGCTCCTTGCTCCGCAGGGAGCCTGCTTCTCCATCTGACTCTGCCTTCCTCTCTGTCTGCCTGTGCTTGCTCTCGCTCGCTCTCTGACAAATAAATAAAATTTTGAAAAAAAAAAGTAGCTTGGGTTTGCAATTCCATCCTCACCCTGGTGTTCAGTAAGCTCTCTTGATAGGGAATTCTGAAGCCACAACACAGCATTCTGCCTTCCCCATAGCAAGAAAAAACAGCCTGGAGAGACTGCCCAGAAACCTTACATGAGGATAAATCTACTCGACCCTCGAGTGAACCCCATTTATAGGTTTACCTGGCCACTAGCGCTGAGTCTGACATAACCTTGTCTCTGACCTCGTGTCAGGACCCAGAGACTGGGCTCCAACTCCAGAATGTGAGACCAGCCATGTCCCAGGGCTGTCATCTCTACCCATTTTGATTCAGGCATCTGTCCCCAGACATTTGCTGAAATCCCTGCCAATGGGGGAACCAGAAGCACAATAGGGAAATCCTCCTTCCCCATGGCAGGAATGATGGCTCTTGGGATGGGTTTCCAGACCTCAGAGTGGTAGCCAGCTGAATGGCCAATGATAACCCGCCCACTCATGAGGGCCGCCCTGGACACAAGCAGGCATTGTGACCCCCAACATGAGCATGCTTTCAAACAAACACTCTCAGTTGCATTCCAGAATCCAAATTTGCAGGCCTGATATTCCCCTAAGCACAAATCCTAACACCTGGTGGGATTTTTCAGGGGACCAGAAACACAGCCTGTCTCTGGAATCCCTGTTTTGGGACACCCATAAGATGGAAAATAGCACTCTCCCCTTCGCCAAGAAAGCCACCATAGTATAGGGAGCCGCTAGGATCCTTGAGAGGAAAAATCTCCCATGGATCCATGAGACCACACCTGCATTCCGAGGCCATCCTGGACACAAAAGCCAGATACACAAGCCTGTGCTACCACCTTCAAGGCAACTAATTTATAGTTCCAGACGAGCTGCCCTCCAGGTCTATGCATTGGGCCTGCGATCACCTCACCGCTAACCTTAACCCGAGTTGGTGCTTACAGACTTCTATCCCGAAACCATGGCTCATATTTCCTCTAGGATGGGGTCTCTGGAGCCACACCAAAGGACTGTGCCTGCCATCCCCAAGGAAAATGTGTCCGTCACATTTGCCTAAAACTTCGAGATAAGGAGAAACCTGCAAGGCCCCTGAGCCCACCCCAATACTGGAGGCCCCTCTGGACACAAATGTGCATTCTGAAATACGCTGATCACCTGAATCCAGTCAGATACCCAAGTCAGTGTTTCTCAGTCAGAAGATTGAACCTGACATGCTCCTATGACCTCATTGTAACCCCTGATTAGGTTTTCAGGCATTTGTAATCAGAGACCTGTTCTGGAGTACCAACTTAAGATACAACATATGGTCCCTGATCCCCACAACAGAACATCTCCTTTCTCTAGATGGAAGCCGTGCTCTTGGAACTGTGTCAAACCCTCAGGGTAGATGAATCCTACTTGGCCCGTAGCCACCAGCAGAATCTAAGATCTCACTGGTAACAAGCCAGCATTGTGAGCCATCTTCATGAGATTCCATGTCAACTACAGGCCTTGGTACTTCACCCCAGAGCCTTCAGAAAGAACCTGCCATGTTCCTCAGCGGCAATGTTCAGTGGAAGTGTGCTTTCCAGGCATCCATGTGGGAGTGCTCTGCTACCCAAACTTTCCACATGGGGGACTCTCGAGCAAACAAATCTGACTGCCCTGTCCTGTAGAAGGAAACCTGGCTGTTTGGAGCATCTCACAAGCTCAAGTGTGGGAAATCCTCTATGACCTCTTTTCAACTCCTCTCCATTTGTTGGTCATTATAGACACAAACTCCAGCTTGAGCAAACATCTGACGTCTGCGCTTACTCAGGTGCTGGATATTCGAATCAGCCGCTGCACACTGGAAATGCCATTCGCTTGTCACTGAATTTATTCATAGCTTGGGTTTACAATTCCATCCTCACCCTACTGGTCCACAAGCCCTCATGATAGGGAATTCTGCAGCCACAACACAGCATTCTGCCTTCCCAATAGAAAGAAGAAGGGCCTGGTGAGTCTGCCCAGAAACTCCACATTATGATCAATCTACTTGTCCCTTGAGGGAACCCTGAATTATAGACAGCCCTGGCCCCTAGTGTTGTGTCTGACAGAGCCTAAGCCCCGACCTCGTGTCAGCCACCTAGAAGGCGGGGCCCATATCCCGCATGTTAGACTGGCCACGGAACAGAGCCGTCATCTTTACCCATCCTTGGTATTCAGGCATGTGTCCCCAGACCTTTCCTGGAATCCCTACCAATGAGGGAACCTGAATCACAATAGAGAAATCCTCATTGCCCATGGCAGGATTCCTGTAAGTTCAGAAGGGTGTCCAACACTCAGAGTGTTAGCCTACTGAATGGCCATTGAGACCACCCCCATTCCTGAGGGCCACCCTATTCAAAAGCTTGCATAGTGACCCTCAGCCTGAGCATGCTTTCAAACAAACGCTCTCAGTTGTATCTCCAGGACTTGCATTGGAGGCCTGGTAAGCCCCTATGCCCAAATCATAACCCTTGGTGGGTATTTCCAGGTGCCCAGAGCCAGAGCACTTCTCTGCAATCCCTGTTATGGGACACCCTGAATATGGAAAACAGAACTCTTTCCTCTCTGAGAAAGCCACCACATTATAAGGAGCCGCCAGGATACTTGAGAGGAAATATCACCCATGGACACCTGAGACCACACCGGCATTCTTAGTCCATCGTGGATACACAATCCAGATAAAAAAGCCTGTGCTACCTCCTTTGAGGCATGCGATTTACATTTCACACGGAGCTTCCCTCCAGGAGTATGCATTGGGCCTACAATCACTTTGCCACTAAACCTAACCCGCATTTGTGTTTGCAGACTTCCCTCCCAAAACCATGGCTCTCATGCCCTCCAGCATGGGGTCTCTGGAGCCACACCACAGGACTGTGCCCACCATTGCCAAGGAAACTGTGCCCATCAAATTGCCCTATCTTTCCAGATTAGGAGAAACCTGCAAGGCCCCTGAGCCCACCCCAATACTGGTTGCCACTCTGTACACAAATGCACAGTCTGGAACACCCTGATCACCTACATCTAGGCAGACTTTGAAGTCAATGATACTGAGTCAGAGGATTGAACCTGACATTCCGTTAGGATTTTATTGGAACCCTAGATTAAATTTTCAGGCATCTATCCTCAGAGGCCTGTTCTGCAATACCAAATTATGATACATTTGGTCCGTTAGCCCCACATCAGAACATCTCTGGTCCGAGAAGGAAACCGTGCCCTTTGACCAGTGTCAACCCCTCAGGGTAGATGAATCCTACATGGTCCCTTAGCCACCAGCACACTGTAAGGTCTCCATGGTAACAAACCTGCATTATGACCCATCTTCATGAGACTTCATGTCAACTCCAGGCCTTGGTAATTCGCCCAAGAGCCACCAGAACGAATTGGCCATGTTTCTCAGCTGCAATTTTAATGGAGGTGTGCTTTTCAGGCATCCACGTGGGAGTGCTCTGCTTCCCAAACTTTCCACATGGGGGACCCTGGAGCAAATAAACCAGACACCACCTGTGTGGTAGAAGGAAACTTTGCTGTTTAAAGCATCTCACAAGCCCCAGCATGTGAAATCCTCCATGGCCTCTTGACGCCACCCCTCCATTCATCGGTCATCATAGACATAAACTCCAGCATGAGGAAATGTCTGACTTTCACCTTTACTCAGGTGCTGGATATCTGGAATCAGACACTGCACAATGGAACTGCCTTTTGCTTGGCACTGAATTGAACCTTAGCTTGAGTTTACAATTCCATCCTCACCCTACTGGTCCCCAAGCCCGCTTGATAGGGAATTCTGGGGCCACAGCGCAGCTTTTTGCCTTCCCCTTAGAAAGAAGAAGGGCATGGTGATTCTGCCCAGAAACTCTGCATGAGGATCAATCTGCTCAGCCCTTGAGGGATCCCTGATTCATACTCAGCCCTGACCACTAGTTCTGTTTCTGACAGAGCCTGAGTGCTCAATTCATGTCAGCTACTCAGAGAGTCAGGCATGTGAGACTGGCCATGTCTCAGGTCCCTCATCTCTACCCATCCTTGGTATTCAGGCATCTGTCCCCAGACATTTGCTAGAATACCTGCTAATGGGGGAACCTGAGGCACAATAGAGAATTCTTCCTTTTCCATGGCAGGAATCCTGGTAGTTGGGATGGGTGTCCTACATTAAAGTGGTAGCCAGCTGCATGGCCAAGGAGACAACTCCCACTCATAAGGGCTGCCCTAATCACATCAGGCATTGTGACACTCAGACTAGCATGCTTTCAAACAAACGCTCTCAGTTGTACCTCCAAGTCACACATTGTAGGCCTGGTACTCCCCTAGGCCCAAATCCTAATCCTGGTGGGATTTTCCAAGCACCCAGACTCACAGCCCTTCTCTGGAATCCCTTTTTGGGGAACATCTAAGATTGAAAACAGCACTCTTCCATTCAAACGAGAAAGCCACCATACTATTGGGAGCTTCCAGGATCCGTAGAGAGGAAAATACTCTCATGGAAACATTAGAACACACCTGCATTCCAAGGCTATCATGGACACACAATCCAGATACAAAAGCCAGTGCTAGTGCCTTCGAGGTACGTGATTTACAGTTCCTGACGATCTGCCCTCCAGGTCTATGCATTGGGCCTACGATCACCTCGCAACTCAACCTAATCCGAGTTTGTGATTGCAGACTTCTCTCCCAAAACCATGGCTTACATGCCCTCCACGATGGAGTCTCTGGAGCCACACCACAGGACTGTGCCTGCCACCCCCAAAAAACCGTGCCCACAAATTTTCCTAAACCTTCAAGATTAGGAGAAACCTGCAAGGCCCCAGAGCCCACCCCAATATTGGAGGCCACTCTGTACACAAAGGCACAGTCAGAAACACCCTGATTGCCTACATATAGGCAGACACCGAAGTCAATGGTCCTGAGTCTGATGATTGAACCTGAAATTCCCCTTGGACTTCATTGGAACCCTAGATGAAGTTTTTAGGCATCTGTCCTCAGAGGCCTGTTCTGGAATTCCAACTTATGATACAACATTTGGTCCGTGAGCCCCACAACAGAACATCTCCGATACCCAGAAAAAAACCGTGTTCTTCGACCGGTGTCAAACCATCAGGATAGACTAATCATACATGGCACCTTAGCCACCAGCACATAGTAAGATTTCCGTGGTAACAAAACTGCATTGTGACCCAACTTCATTAGAATCCAGGCCTTGGTACTTTGCCCTAGAGCAACCAGAAAGAACCTGCCATGTTCCTTAGGTGCAATGGTCAATGTAGGTGTGCTTTCCAGTATCCACGTGCGAGTACTATGCTACCCAAACTTTGCACATGGGGGAACCTGGTGTAAACAAACCAGACCTCCCCTGTCCAGTAGAAGGAAACCTTATGTTTGGATCAACTCACAGGCCTCAGCGTGTAAACTGCTCCATGGCCTCTTGATGCCACCACTCCATTGGTCGGTCATCATAGACACAAACTCCAGTCTAAGCAAACATCTGACATGCACCCTTATCCCGGTGCTGGATGTCTTGAATAAACCACTGCACATTGGATCTGCCTTCCACTTGGCACTGAATTGAACCATAGCTTGTGTTTACAATTCCATCCTCACCTGACTGGTACCTAAGCCCTCTTGATAGGGAAATCTGGGGCCACAACGCAGCATTCTGCCTTCCCCATCGAATGAAGAAATGCCTGGTGAGTCTGCCCTGAAAACCCACATGAGGATCAATCAGGTCGGCCCTCGAGTCAACACCGATTTATAGGCTGCCATGGCCACTAGTGCCGTGTCTGACAGAGCCTGAGCTCGACTGAGTTTCAGCCACTAAAGAGCAGGCCCCATATCTAGCATTTGGGATTGCCATGGCCCAAGTATGTCATCTCTACCCATCCTTGATATTCAGGCACCTGTCCCCAGACCTTGGCAGGGATCCCTGACAATTAGGGAACTTGAAGCACAATAGAGAACTCTTCTTTCCCCATGGCAATAAACCTGGCTTTTGGGATGGGTGTTCTACCCTCAAAGGGGGAGCCAGTTACAACATCAATGACACCACACACACTCCTGAGGACTACCCTTGGCACAAACAGGCATTGTGACCCTCACCCTGAGCATGCTTTCAAAAAATCCCTCTCAGATTCACCACAATGATCCCTCATTTCAGGCCTGGTATGCCTGTAGGTTCAAATCATAAAACTTGGTGGGATTTTCGAGGTGCCCAGACCCAGAGACCATCTCTGGAATTTTTGTTTTGGTGCACCCTTCAGATGGAAAACAGCACTCATCCCTTCCCCAAAAATGTCACCAAATTATGAGGAGCCACCAGGATCCATAGAGAGGCAATGTCTCCCATGGACCCATGAGAACACACCTGCATTCCGAGGCCATCCTGGACACACAATCCGGAGAGAAAAGCATGTGCTACTGCCTTCTATTCACCCTAATTACAGTTCCAGATGAGCTGCTCTCAAGGTATATGCATTGGGCCTGTGATCACCTCGCCACTCACCCTAATTCAAATTTGTGTTTGCAGACTTATCTACCAAAACCATGGAACACATGCCCTCCAGGATGGGGTCTCTGGATCCACACTGCAGGACTGTCCCTGCCATCCACAAGGAAACTGTTTCCATCACAGTTGCCCAAACTGTCTAGATTAGGAGAAACCTACAAAGCCTCTGGGCCTACACCAATTTCGGCGGCCGCTCTGAACACAAATGCACAGTCTGAAATACCCTGATCCCCTACATCCAGGAACACAGCCAAGTCAATGGTCCTGAGTCAGAATAATGAACCTAACATGCCCCTAGGACGTCATTGGAACCATTGATTCGGTTTTCAGACATGTGTCCTCAGAGGCCTGTTCTTGAATGCGAACTTATGATACAACATGTGGTGGCTGGGCCACACAACAGAACATCTCCTGTCCCCAGAAGGAAACCGTGCCCTACAATCTGTGCAAAATCCCATAGTAGTAGATTCCTGCACAACTACTAAGCCACCATCACATTCTAAGATCTACCTGGTAACAAACCAGCTGTGTGGCCCATCTGCAAGAGATTCCATGTCAAATCAAGGACTTTGTACTTTGCTACAGAGACACCAGAATAAAGCTGCCATGTTCTTCAGTTGCAATGGTCAATGAAGTTGAACATTCCAGGCATCCATGCGGTAGAGCTCTGCTACCCAAACTTTCCACATGGGGGACCCTGGAGCAAATAAACCACACTCCACCTGTCCAGTAGAATGAAACCTTGCTATTTGGAGCAGCTCATGAGTCTCAACGTGAAAATCCCTCCATGGCTTCTTGACGCCACCCCTCCATTTGTCAGACATCATAGACACAAACTCCAGTGTGAGCAAATATCCGACGTCCTCCCTTACTAAGGTGCTGGATATCTCGAAAAAGCTGCTGGACACAGGAACTGCCTTCCGCTTGGCAGTGAATTGAACTGTAGCTTGTGTTTACAATTCCTTCCTCACCCGACTGGTCCCCAAGCCTTCTTGATAGCGAATTATGGAGACACAACACAGCATTCTGCCTTCCCGATAGAAACAAGTGCCTGGTGAGTCTGGCCAGAAACCCCACATGAAGATCAATCTGCTCGGCCCTATATCGGAGGGACCCTGATTTATAGGTTGCCCTGGCCACTAGTGCTGTGTCTGACAGAGCCTGAGCCCAGACCTAGTGTCAGTCACCAGAGTTTGAGCCCCACATCTAGCATTTGGGATTGCCATGGCTCAAGTATTTCATCTCTACCCATCCTTGGTATTCAGGCACCTGTCCCCAGACCTTTGCTGGAATCCCTGACAATGGGGCATCCTGAAGCACAATAGAGAACTCCTCCTTCTTCATATCAGGAAACTTGGCTGTTAGGATGGGTGTTCAACCCTGAAAGGGGGAGTCATTTACAAGTCCAGTGAGACCACACAAACTCCTCAGGGATGCCCTGGAGGCAAACAGGCCTTGTGACCCTCAGCCTGAGCATGCTTTCAAACAATCCTTCTCTGTTGCACCACCATGAACCCGCATTGCAGGCCTAATATGCCCCTAAGCCCAAATCCTAGCACATGTTGTGATGTCCCAGATGCCATGAACCAGAGCCCGTCTCTGGAATCCCTGTTTTGGGGCACCCATAAGGTGGAAAACATCACTCTCCCCTTCCCCGAAAAAGCTACCAAACTATGGAGAGCCACCAGGATCCATAGAGAGGAAAGGACTCCCATGGACCCATGAGACCACACCTGCATTCCAAGGCCATGCTGGACACACAATCCAAAGAGAAAAGCCTGTGCTACTGCCTTCCAGTCTCCCTAATTATAGTTCATGAAGAGCTTCCCTCCAGGTCTACGCATTGGGCCTGTGATCACCTCGCCACTCACCCTAATTTGTATTTGTGTTTGCAGACTTCTCTCCCAAAACCATGGCTCACATGCCCACCAGAATGTTATCTCTGAAGCCACACCACAGAACTCTGGCTGCCAACCCCAAGGACACTGTGCATATCAGATTTGCCCAAACCTTCCAAATTAGGAGAAACCTGTGTGGCCCCTGAGCCCACACCAATATTGCCGGCCACTCGGGATGGAAATGCGCAGTCTGAAACACCCTTATCACCTACATCCAGGGAAATAGCCAAGTCAATGATCGTGAGATAGACGATTGAACCTAAAATGCCCCTAGGCTCTCAATGGAACCCCATTAGGTTTTTAGGCATCTGTCCTCAGGGGCCTGTTCTGAAATACCAATCTATGACACATCATGTGGTCTCTGAGCCACACGACAGAACATCCCCTGTCCCCAGAAGAATACCATGCTCTTCGACCTGTGCCAAACCCTCAGGGTAGGAGAATCCTGCATGGCACCTTAGCAACCAGCACATTCTAAGTTCTCCCTGGTAACAAACAAGCATTGTGACCCATCTGCAAGAGATCCCATGTCAACTCAAGGCCTTGGCACTTTGTCCCAGAGCCACCAGAACGAATCTGCCATGTTCCTCAGCTGCAATTGTCAATGGAGGTGTGCTTTCCTGGCATCCATGCCGGAGAGCTCTTCTTCACAAACTTTCCACATGGGGAAACCTAGAGTAAACAAACCAGACTTCACCTACACTGTACAAAGAAATGTTACTTTTTGCAGCAGTTCACAGGCCTCAGCATGTGAACTCCTCCATGGCCTCTTTATACCACCCCTCCACTTGTCGGTCATCATAGACAAAAACTCTAGTGTGAGCAAGCATCTGACATCCACCCTTATTCCAGTGCTGGATGTCTCGAGTAAACTGCTACAAATTGGAACTGCCTTCTGCTTGGCACTGAATTGAACCATAGCTTTTGTTTACAATTCCACCCAAAACTGACTGGTTCCCAAGCTCTCGTGATTGGGAAACCTGGAGCCACAACACAGCATTCTGCCTTCCCTATTGAATGAACAAATGCCTGGGAATCTTCCCAAGAAACTCCACATGAGGATCAATCTGCTCCGCCCTCGAATCTACTCTGATATAAAGGCTGCCATGGCCACTAGCGCTGTGTCTGACAGAGCCTGAGCCCCGACCGAGTTTTAGGCCTCATATCTAGCATTTGGGATTGCTATGGCCCAAGTACGTCATCTCCACCCATCCTTGGTATTCAGGCACCTATCTCGAGACCTTGCTGGAAACCCTGCCAATGGGGCAACCTGAAGCACAGAGGAACCTGACGGAAGAGAACTCATCCTTCCTCATGGCAGGACATTTGGCTGTTGGGTTGGGTGTCCAACTCTCTAAGAGGGAGCCAGATATATTACCAATGAGACCACTCCCACTCCTGAGGGCCGCCATGGGAGCAAACAGGCATTGTGAGACTCAGCCTGAGCAAGCTTTCAAACAATCCCTCTCAGTTGCACCATCATGATCCTGCATTGCAGGCCTCATACACCCCTAGGTGCAAATCCTAACCCTTGGTGGGAAGTCCCAGATGCCCAGAAACAGAGCCTGTATCTGGAATCCCTGTTTTGGGGCACCCATAAGATGGAAAACAACACTCTTCCCTTCCCCAAAAAAGCCACCAAACTATGAGCTGCACAGATCCATAGAGAGGAAAAGTTTCCCATGGACCCATGAGACTATACCTGCATTCCAAGGCCATCCTGGACACACAATATAGAGAGAAAAGCCTGTGCTACTGCCTTCCAGTCACCCTAATTACTCCTGACAAGCTGCACTCCAGGTCTACTCATTGGGCCTGTGATCACCTTTCCACTAACCATAACCCACATTTGTGTTTGCAGACTTCTCTCCCAAAACCATGGCTCATATGCCCTCCAGGACAGGGTCTCTGGATCCACAACACATGACTGGGCCTGCCATCCCCAAGGAAACTGTGCCCGTCAAACCTGCCCAAACCTTCCAGTTTAGGAGAAACACGCAAGAGCCCTGAGCCCGACCCAATATTGTCGGCAGCACTGGACACAAATGCCAGTCTGAAACGCCCTGATCACCTACATCCAAGCAGACAGCCATTTCAATGTTCCTGGGTCAGAAGATTGTACCTGACATGCTCCTAGGACGTCATTGGAACACTAGATTAGGTTTTCAGGCATCTGTCCTCAGGGTCCTGTTCTGAAATACCAACTTAGGATACAACATGTGGTCCCTGAGCCACACAATAGAATATCTCCTGTCCCCAGTAGGAAACCATGCCCTTCGACCTGTGCCAAACCCTCAAGATTGGAGAATCCTGCACAGCACCTTAGACACCAGCACAAACTCTAGTTTGTGCGTTGACCCATACCAAAAGCTTTCCATCTGCTGGACAGTCGAGTCCTGTTGAATGGCTCCAGGATGTCCCATACGGAAAGACTGGAGAGCAGGATTCGAAGGATGGATGCCTGTACAGCATACCTCACATTCCCATTGGCTCTTTGTGACAAGACATGTTTGAACTACTGGCTCTGGGGCGAGCTAACTAGGGGGCTGAATTGAAATGGACTCTCCTGCGGATGGGTCATAATGTGGGTTTGTGTGCATGGAGACCTTGGAATATGTTGGCAGCTCAGGGGCCATGAAGTATTCGCCTAACCGAAGGGTGTAATATTGCTCCAATTAAAAAGAGATCCCTATGTGGAGATGAGACAGGTTCTCTTTGGTGCCTCAGAAAAGCCCCAGATACTGGTCTTCAAACCAGTTCTCTGAGTAGAGACACCTGGAAACCAAAGCTAGGGTTCAGATTAGAGCCTAGATGCCTGTCCGTTTCAATCTTCTGTCTCTGGGGACACTGTCTGAGTATCTAAGTGAAGATAGTTGCTCAGCTGGTGTCAGAGTGCCCCTCTTAGTCCATGGCCGAGGCATGGCCTTGGAGACCTTATTGGATTCTCCTAATCTCTAGGGTTGTGGCCAATGGATTGGGTACAGTTTTCTTGGAGAGGACTGGCACAGTCCTTCAGTGTGTCTCCATAGGCCCTAGCCTGGAGGGTGTGTGGGTCCGGGCTGTGGGTACAGAAGTCTGAAAACACAAACTCGGCTTGGGTGTGGAGCCGAGAGCATGGCAGGATGGACCCACAGACCGTGAGAGGAGATCCTCAGCTTATGAAAGAAGGGCAAATGGGAGGCAGTCACGCAAGCTTTTGTCTTTGGATGTTTTGTCTCCCATAGCCGTGGAATGTAGGGGTGACCTCAGGGGCTATGGAAGAGTCTCCCTCTCTGAGGAGTTGGTCCAGCTCTTAAGATTTTGGGGACATTTTGTGGGAAGGGTGGAGTCCTGCTGTCTGGCTCAGGTGTTCTTCCAGGAGAGGGACTCCAGATCACAGTCCTGGGTTCGAGCAAATGGAATACTCGAGCTCTTGTGAAGATTGGGATCATAGGGGCTTGGCAAGCCCCATATGCGGGCTCTTGGTCCAGGCCCTGAGAGACCTTACTTCGACATGGGGCCCATGCTGATGGTCCCAATGCGAGTTTGTACCCAAGGAGGCACTCAAGTTTAGGCTTGGCCTCAGGGGCCATGAAGGTTTCTCCTACACTGAAGGTATGACTCCATGCCAACAGCAAGCTTTCCAGCCATGGGGAAGGAGAAGATCTGATTTGTGCTTCAGTTACCCACGTTTGCCAGGATTTGATATAATATCTAGGGTCAGATGTCTGAAAACCCAGGTTAGGAAGAGATGACGGCATAAGGCCATGGCCTGTCTGATGTGCTTAGTGTGCAGCCAGCTGTTTCCTTGTCTGTCGGGACGTCAGGCTGTGTCAGACAGAGCATTACTGACCAGGGTAGCCTTTCCAGTTAGGGTGCGGTCGAGGCCAGAGCAGGTTGGTTCTCATTTGTGGTTTCTGGAGAGCCCCATAGGGCAACGTTTTTCTTCTGGTGGGCAGGCAGAAAACTGTGTTGTGGTTCTGGAATTCCCAGTCTGGAGGGCTTGTTTGCCTGGAGTGTGAAGAGGGAAGTCTGAAAACACAAGCTAGCGTTAGGTTTGGGGCCGAGGGCATGGCAGGCCCACTCTGCAGAGACTGAATCGAGATCTCCTGCATCTGAGGTCAGGGCGAGTATCAGACGTTGCCTCAGGTTGGAGTTTGTGTCCATTATGGCCCCTTCCTGAAGGGGGTGGGGGCGTCATGAGGCCAGGGAGGTTTCCCAACGCTGGGAGTTATGAGCTGCCCCAAACATCAAGGTTTCCTCTGTAGGACAGTCGAGTACTATGAGATGGTTCTAGGATGACCCCTACAGAAAGACTCGAGAGAAGGGGTCTAAGCATGAATGTCTGCAAATGCCACCTCACATTCCCACTGGCTGCTTGGGGCAAGGAAGGCTCAATCTGCAGGCTCTTGGGCGGGTTTCTCAGAGGGCTGAGTAGAAATGGACTCTCCTGAGGATGAGTCATACTGTGGGTTGGTGGCCATGGAGACCTTGGAATGTGGCGGGGGCTCAGGGACTCTGCAGGTTTCTCCAAACCGAAGGGTTTGACACAGCTCCAACAATGAAGCTTCCCATGTGGAGACGATAGTTGTTCTGTTTGGTGTCTCAGGAAAGCCCCAGATGCTGGTCTTCAAACCCAGGCCTCTGAGGAGTGACACCTGGAAACCAAAGCAAGAGTTCAGATTAGGGCCCAGGGGCCTGTCTGGTTCAATCTACTGTCTCTGCCGACATCTGTCTGTGTTTCTGCATGGAGGTAGTTGCTCAGCTTGTGTCAGGATGCCTTTGTCCAGAGAGGCTTATAGTAGTGGGATGTCCTCGGGGGCCTTGAGGTTTCTCCTATTCTGTGGGGTTATGGGCAATGGAATGGGCATAGTCTCCTTGGAGAGAGCAGGACAGTCCTGTGGTGTGGCTCCAGAGGCCCCAGCCTGGCGGCTGTGTGGGCCAGGGCTGTGGGGACAGACATCCAAAAACACAAACTCGGCTGAGGTTTGGGGCTGAGGTTATGGCAGGAGTGATCTACAGTCCGTGAGGGGAGCTCATTGTGATTAGAAAGTAAGGCGAGTGAGAGGCGGTCGTTCAGGCTTATGTCTCTGGATGTTATATTCATGATGGTCATTTAATGTAAGCATGGTCTCATGGGCCATGGAAGTCTCCCTCTCTGGTGATTTGTCCGGCTCCCAAGAGATTGGGGTCATTTTGTGGGAAGGGAGGAGTCCTGTTTTCTGCCTCATGTGTCCCCACAATAGAGGGACTCTAGAGCAGAGCACTGGGTACATACAACTGGAATACCCACCCTCTGGTTAGGCCTGGGGTCCATTGGGCATGGCAAGCCCATATGCAGATTCTTGGTCCAGCCACTGAGAGACGTTACTTGAATAGTGGACTCATGCTGAGGGTCACAATGTGTGTTTGTGCCCAAGGTGGTCCTCAATATTGGGCGGGACCTCATTGAGCTTGCAGGTTTCTCCTACAGTGAACCTTGGACATGCCAACCTCAGGGTTTCTTGCCATGGGGAAGGAGGAGTTTTGATTTCTGCATCACGTTCACCTCTGGGCACTAATTAGAGATAAGGTCTAGGTTCTGAAGCCTGAAAACCGAGGTTTGGAAGAGATGACGACCTAAGGCCATGGCGGGTCCGATGTGTTCAGTTTGGGGCCAGCTTTCTAGGTGTCGTTCAGGAGGTCTGAACTCAGGCTGTGCCAGACAGGGCATTCGTGCCCAGATACGCTGTATAATTGGGGTACAGTTGAGTGGCATGCAGAAGATAATTATTTGGGGTTTCTCCGTAGCCCCATAAGGCAAAGTCTTTCTTCTGGAGGGCAGGCAGAGTGCTGCATTCTGGCTCCGGAACTGCCAAACTGGAGGCCTTGCGGCCAGGAATGCAAGGATGTAAGTCTGAGAACTGAAGCTTTGCTTTGGTTTCAGGGCGAGGAAATGGCAGGCACACTCTGCAGAGCTGAATTGAGATTTCATGCATCTGAGGTCAGGGCGAGGTTCATATGTTGGCTCAGGTTGGAGTTTCTGTCCATGATGGCCCCTTCATGAAGGGGGGTCATCACACCGCCATTGGTGTTTTCCCATGATTGCAGTAGTGAGATGCTCCAAACCACAAGGATTTTCTGCGGGTCAGTTGAAACCTGTTGGATGGCTCCAGGGCATCCCATATGGAACAATTGCAGAGCAGGGTTGTAAGGATGGATGCCTGGGCATCCGGCCTTGCATTCCAATTGTCTCCTAGCGAAACGGCACGTTTGATTGCTGCCTATGATGTAGCAGCCGAGGGGGCTGAGTTGAAATGCATTCTCCTGAGGATCGGTCATAATGTGGGATTGTGTCCATGGAGACCTTGGAATGGGGCAGTGGCACCAGGGCTCTGAAGGATGCTCCTAACCAGAGGTTTTGACACAGCTCCAAGAAGCATTTTTCCCATGGGGAAACAAGATTTGTTCTCATTGGTGCTTCAGTAACCCCCAATATGCTGGTATTGGAAACCAGAACTCTGAGGAGAGATGCCTGGAAACCAAGGCAATGGATCTGATTAGGGCCTGGGTCCTCTCTGGTTTAATCTTCTTCTCTCGGTTCATCTGTCTATGGGATTGAGTGGAGGTAGTTCCTCAGCTGGTGTCAGATTGCCCCTATTTGTCCTGGGCAGTCTACACTATTGGGATGGCCACTTAGACTTTGGAGGTTTCTCCTAATTTGCAAGTTTGTGGCCAATGAAATGGGCAGAATTCCTTTGGGGAGGGAAGGCACAATCCTGAGGTGTGGCTCTAGGGGCTCAAGCATGGAGGGTGTGTGGGTCAGAGCTGTGGGGACAGAAGTCTGAAAACAGAAACTCGTCTTAGGTTTGGGGACATAGGTATGGGAGGCCCGATCTACAGACCTTGAGCAGAACTCTTCAGGATATGAACAAAGAGTGAGTGTGAGGCACTTGCTCAGGCTTTTGACTCTGGATTTTGTGTCACTGATGGCCGTGGAATGTAGGGGCGTCCTCATGGACCATGGGTGAGACTTCCTCTATGGGGATTTGGATGATCCCAATATTTTGGGGTCATTCCGTGGGATGGGAGGAGTCCATTCTGTTTTTTTTTTGTTTTTTTTTTTTTTTTTTTTTTACCTCAGGTGTGCCACTAAAGAGGGATTCCAGAGCAGATCCCTGGGAAGGGGCGACTGGACAACCCGAACTCTGTATAAGATTGGGGGCCTAAGGGCATGGCAATCCCCATATGGGGTACCTTGGTCCAGCCACTGAGAGGTCTTACTTTAGTACAGTGCTCACACTGAGGGTCACAATGCATGTTTGTGCCCAATGTAGGCATCAAGCATGGGCGGGGACTCATGGGCCATGCTTGATTCTCCTACACTGAACTTTGGACAACATACGAACCACAAGGTTTCTTTCCATGGGGAAGGAGGAATTCTGATTTCTGCATCATGTTCACCCCTGGGCAGTGACTGGAGATAAGATCTAAGTTCTGAATCCAGAAAATAGAGGTTGGGATGAGATGATAACCTAAGGTCATGGAGGGTCCGATGTGCTCAGTGTGCGGTCAGCTTTCTGGGTGTTGTTCAGGAGGTATGGATTCAGGCTGTGTCAGACAGTGCATTAGTGCCCAGGTTAGAATGTATAATTTGGGTACAGTTGAGTTCCATGTAGGTTCATCCTCATTTATTGTGTCAGGGAAGCTCACTGGGGCAACATTTTTCTTCTGGTGGGCAGGCAGAGTGCAGCATTGTGGGTCCAGAATTGCCAAACTTGAGGGCGTCGGGACCAGGAGTGTGAGGACGTAAGTCTGAGATCATAAGCTAGACTTAAGTTTCAGGGCGAGGGCACGGCAGGCACCCTCTGCACATCCGAATCAAAATCTCATTCATCTGAAGTCAGGACGAGGATCAGACTTAGGCGCAGGTTGGAGTTTCTGTCCATGATGGCCCCTTCATCAAAGGGGTGGAATCTCGAGGCCATGGAGGTTTTCCCACGTTGGGAGTTGTGGGATGCTCCAATCTGCAAGGATTCCTTCTGCGGAAAAATTGAGAACTGTTGGATGGCTCCAGGACATCCCATATGGAATGACTCCAGAGCCGGGTTCTAAGGATGGATGCCTGAGCAGACTGCCTCTTACACCAATTGTCTCCCTGCCACAAGAAGGTACGATCTGATGGCTATGCAGGAGCAATCGTGGGAGCTGAGTTGAAATGGACTCTCCTGAAGATGGGTCTTAATGTGTGTTTGTGTCCATGAGGACGTTGGAATGGGGTGGTGGCCCCAGGGCTCTAAAGGATTCTAACCGGAGATTTTGAAACAACTCGAAAGAGCAAGTTTTCTATGTGGAGACAAGATTTGTTCTAATTGGTGCCTCAGGAAACCCACATATGCTGGTATTAGAACCAGGCCTCTGAGGAGAGATACATAGAAACCACAGCAATGCATCCAATTAGGTCCTAGGAGCCTCTCTGGTTCAATCTTCTTCTCTGTCGACATCTGTCTATTTTATGAAATGGAGGTAGTTGCTCAGCTGGTGTCAGACCGCTCCTGTTTGTCCGGGTGGCCTACACTATATGGATGGCCTCGGGGACTTTGGAGGTTTCTCCTAAATTGTATGATTATGGACAATGGCATGGGCAGAATTCCTGTGGAGTGGGCAGGCACAGACCTGATGTGTGGCTCCAAGGGCCCAGCCTTGAGGGTGTGTGGGCAAGGACTGTGGGGACAGATGTCTGAAAACACAAACTCAGCTTAGCTTTGGGGACGTAGGTATGGCAGGTCCGATTTACAGACTATGAGGAGAACTTTTTAAGATATGAATAAAGGGTGAAAGTGTGACACTTGTCAGGCTTTTGCCCCTGGATTTTGTGTCAATGATGGCTGTGGAATGTCGAGGAGTCCTCATGGGCCATGGAAGAGTCTTTCTCTCTGTGGATTTGGCCAGATCCCAATTGTTTTGGGTTAATCTGTGGGATATAGTTTTGTTAACTAAGGTGTCCCACCAAAAGAGGGATTCCAGAGCAGAACCCTGGACAACAAGAAATCTAACTAAAAATACGGGCCTAGGGGCATGGCAAGCCCAATATGCCTTCTAATGGTCCAGCCACTGAGAGGCCTTCATTGAGGACAGAACTCATGCTGAGGGTCACAATGCGTGTTTATGCCCTCGTGGTACTCAAGCATGGGTGGGGACTCATGGTGCATGCTTGTTTCTCCTACACTGAATGATAGTCAACATGTCAACCACATGAGTTCTTGCCATGGGGAAGTATTAATTCTGATTTCTGCATGTCATTCACCCCTGGGCAGTGATTGGAGATAAGGTCTAGGTTGTGAAGTCTGAAAACCGAGGTTGGGAAGAGATGACGACCTAAGACCATGTTGGGTCCGATATGCTCAGCGTGGAGCCAGCTGTCTGGGTGTTGGTCGGGAGGTCCAAGCTTGGGCTGTGTCAGACAGGGCATTAGTGCCCAGGGTAGATTGTATAATTGGGGTACAACTGAGTGCCGTGCAGGTTGATCTTTATTTGGTATTTCTGGTTAGCCCCAAGGGCAAAGTTTTTCTTCTGGAGAACAGGCAGAGTGCTGCATTGTGGCTCCGGAATTTCCAAAGTGGATGCCTTGTGGACGGGGAGTGTGAGGACGGAAGTCTGAGAACACATGTTAGGCGTAGGTTCTGGGCGAGGGCACGGCAGGCACCCTCTGCAGATCTGAATCGGGATATCATGAATCTGAAGTCAGGGCGAGGTTCAAACCTAGGCTTAGGTTTGAATTTCTGTCCATTCTGGCCACTTTATGAAGGGGACAGCATCTCCAGTCCATGGAGGTTTACCCACAATGGAAGTTGTGAGATGCTCCAAACAACAAAGATTCCTTCTGATCAACAATTGAGACCTTTTTTATCACTCCAGTACATACCATACAGAATGACACCAGAGCAGGGATCTTAGGATGGATGCATGGGAAGCCCGCCTCACATTGCAGTTGTCTCCTAGCAAATAGACAGGTTTGATATGCTGGCTCTGTCAGAGCAACCAAGGGGGCTGAGTTGAAATGGACTCTCCTGAGGATGGATGCTAATGTGGGTTTGTGTCCATGGAGACCTTGGAATGGGGCGTTGGTGCATGGGCCCTGAAGGATTCTCCTAACCGGAGGTTTTGAGACATCTCCAAAGGACAAGTTTCCCATGTGGAGACGAGATTTGTTCTAATTCGTGCCTCAGGAAACCCCCATATACTGTTATTGGAATATAGGCCTCTGAAGAGAGATAACTGGAAACCAAAGCAATGGCTCCGTTTAGAGCCTAGGGGCCTGTCCGTTTGAATCTTCTTCTCTGTGTACATCCATCTAAGGTATTAGTGGAGTTAGATGCTCAGCTGGTGTCAGATGGCCCTTGTTTGTCCCAGGCGGCCTACACTATTGTGAAGGCCTTGGGGACTTTGGAGGTTTCTCCTAATTTTATGATTATGGACAATGGAATGGGCAGAATTCCCGTGGAGAGGGAAGGCACAGTTTTGATGTGGCTCCAGGGGCCCCAGCCTGCAGGGTGTGTGCCTCAGGACTGTGGAGACAGAAGTCTAAAACACAAACTCAGTTTAGGTTTAGGGACGTAGGTATGGCAGGCCCGATCTACAGACCGTGAGGAGAATTCTTCCAGATATGAAGAAAGAGAGATTGTGAGGCACTTGTTCAGGCTTTTGTTTCTGGATTTTGTGTCAACGATGGGCGTGGAATGTCAGGGAGGCCTCATGGGCCATGGACGAGTCTTCCGCTCTGTGGATTTGGCCCGATTCCAATTGTTTTGGGTCAAACTGTGGGATGGGAGGAGTCCTTTCAGTTTTGTTACCTCAGGTGTCCCACCAAAAGAGGGATTCCAAAGCTGAGCCCTGGGGAGGGGAGACTGGACAACCAGAAATCTGGTTAAAAATTGGGGCCTAGGGGCATGACAAGCCCAATATGCTGTCTTTTGGTCCAGCCACTGAGAGGCCTTTCTTGAGAACTGGGCTCACGTTGAGGGTCAGAATGCATGTTTGTGAACGACTTGGTCCTCAAGCATCTGCAGGGCCTCATGGGCCACACTGGTTTCAACTACATTTTACGTTGGACAACATGCCAACCACAAGGTTTCTTGCCATGGGGAAGGAGTTCTGATTCCTGCATCATGTTCAACCCTGGGTGGTGACTGGAGATAAGGTTTAGGTTCTGAAGCCTGAAAACCGAGGTTGGAAAGAGATGATGACCTAAGGCCATGGCGGGTCTGATGTGCTCAGTGTGTGGCTAGCTGGGTGGGTGCGAGCCAGGAGGTTCAGTCTCAGGCTGTGCCAGAAAGGGCAGTAGTGCCCAGGGCAGCCTGTATAATTGGGGTCCAGTCAAGTGGCATGCAGGTTGATCCTCATTTGGGGAATCTGGGTAGCCCCAGAGGGCAATGTTTTTCTTCCAGAAAGCAGGCAGAGTGCTGCCTTGTAGTTCTGGAATTGCCAAACTGGAGGGCTTGTGGGCCAGGAATGTGAGGATGGAAGTTGAGAACACAAACTAGACTTACGTTTCTGGGCAAGGGCACGGCAGACACACTCTGCAGAGATGAATCAAGATGTCCTGCATCTGAAGTCAGGGCGAGGATCAGACGATCGCTCAGGTTGGAGCTTCTGTCCCTGATGGCCCCTTCATGAAGCACAGGGGGCGGGATCACGAGGCCATGGAGGTTTGCCCTCGATGGGAGTTGTGAGATGCTCCAAACAGTAAAGATTCTTCTGCGGGACTATTGAGACCTGTTGGTTGGCTCCAGGACTTCCCATACAGCATAATTCTGAGAATGGTTCTAAGTATGGATGTCTGGGAAGCCTGCCTCTCATTCCAATCATCTCCTAGCGACAAGACGGGTTAGATGTGCTGGATCAGGGGGAGCAACTGAGGGGGCTGAGTTGAAATGGACTCTCCTGTGGATGGGTCCTAATGTGGGTGTGTCTCCATGGAGACCTTGGAATGAGGCGCTGGCACCGGGAACCTGAAATGTCCTTCTAACCAGAGGCTTTGAGAGAGCTCCAACATGCAAGTTTCCCATGTGTAGACGAGATTTGTTCTGATGGGTGCCTCAGGAGAAGCCCTCAGCTGGTATTGGAAACCAGGCTTTTGAGGAGACATGCCTGTAAACCAAAGCTATGGATCCCATTATGGCCTGGGGTCCTGTCTGGTCAATCTTCTTCTCTGGGGACATCCATCTATGGTATGAGTGGAGGTAGATGCTCAGCTGGTGTCAGACGGCCCTTTTTTGTCCCGGACAACCTACACCATTGGTATGGCCTCAGGGAATTTGGAGGTTTCTCCTAATTTGTACGGTTTTGGATAATGGAATGGGCAGAATTCCCATGGATTGGTTAGGCCCAGTCCTAATGTGTGGTTCCAGGGGCCCAGCCTGGAGGGTGTGTGGCCCAGGACTTTGAGGACAGAACTCAAAAAACACAAACTCAGCTTAGGTTTGGGAACATAGGTATGGCACGGCCGAACTACAAATCATGAGAAGAACTCTTCAGGATATGAAGAAAGAGCGAGTCTGAGGCGCTTAGTTAGGCTTTTGTCTCTGGATTTTGTATCAGCGATGGCCGTGGAATGTCGGGGAGGCCTCATGGGCCATGGACGAATCTTCCTCTCTGTGGATTTGGCCCTATCCCAATTCTTTTTCGTGAATCTGTGGGATGGGAGGACTCCTTTAGGGTTTGTTACCTGAGGTGTCCCACCAAAAGAGGAATTCCAAAGCAGAGCCCTGCGCAAGAGTGAAGGGACAACCCGAAATATGGTTAAAAATTAGGGTCTAGGGGCATGGCAAGCCCAATATGCTGTTTCTTCATGCAGCCACTGAGAGGCCTTGCCTGAGGACCGGGCTCAGGCTGAGGGTCACAATGTGTGTTTGAGACCAATGTGGCCCTCAAGCATGGGCTGGGTCTCATGTGCCACACTGGTTTCAACTACACTGAAAGTTGGACAACATGCCAACAACGAGGTTTCATGCCAAGGAAACGAGTTCGGATTTCTGCAACATTTTCAAACCTGGGCAGTGATTGGAGATAAGGTCAAGGTTCTGAAGCCTGAAAACCGAGGTTGGGTAGAGATGACGACCTAAGGCCATGGCGGGTCCGATGTGCTCAGTGTGCGGCCAGCTGTCTGGGTGGGGCCAGGAGTTCCAGGCTCAGGCTGTGTCAGAATGGGCAATTGTGCCCACTTCAGCCTATATATTTGGTGTACAGCCAAATGGCGTGCAGGTTGATCCTCATTTGGGGTTTCTGGGTAGCCCCAGAGGGCAATGTTCTTCTTCCAGGGAGCAGGCAGAGTGCCGCATTGTACTTCTGGATTGCCAAACTGGAGGGCTTGTGGGCCAGTAGTCTGAGGACTGAAGTCTGAGAACACAAGCTAGGCTTAGTTTTTATGGGTGAGGACATGGCAGGCACAATCTACAGATCTGAATCGAGATCTCGTGCATCTGAAGTCAGGGTGAGGATCAGACGATCTTCAGGTTGGACTTTCTGTCCCTGATGGCCCCTTCATGAAGGGGGGGAATCACGAGGCCATGGGGGTTTTCGCACGATGGGAGTTGTGAGAAGCTCCAAACTACAAAGATTCTTCTCCAGGACAATTGAGACCTGTTAGTTGGCGCCAGGCCAAGGATTCCAAGCATGGTTCTGAGGATCGATGGCTAGGTACCCCACCTGGCATTCCAATTTTCTCCTAGCTACAAGAAACGTTAGATCTGCTGGATCTGGGGGAGCAACTGAGAAGGCTGAGTTGAAATTGACTCTCCTGTGGATGTGTCCTAATATGTTTTTGTGTCTATGGAGACCTTGGAATGAAGCGGTGGCACTGGGTCCCTGATGGGTTCTTCTAAACAGAGACTTTGACACAGCTCCACCGTGCAAGTTTCCCATATGTAGATGAGATTTGTTCTGATGGGTGAGTCAAGAAACAGCCATATGCTGGTATTGAAATCCAGGCCTCTGAGGAGACATGCCTGGAAACCATAGCAATAGATCCGATTAGTGCCTAGTGGTCTGCTCATTCCTTTTTTCCTCTGGGGACATCATTCTATGGGTCTGAGTGCAGGAAGGTGCTCTGATGTGCTCAGATTGCTCCTGTTTGTCCTGGGAAGCCACCACTATTGGGATGGCCTCAGGAACTTTGGAGGTTTATCCTATTAGTAGGATTGTGGCCATTGGAATGGGTACACACAATTCCCTTGGAGAGGGCAAGTACAGTCCTCAGGTTTGGCTCCAAGGGCCTGAGCCTTTGGGGTGTGTAGGCCAGGGCTGTTTGGACAGTTGTCTGAAAACACAAACGCGGCTTATGTTTCGGGTCATAGGTATGGCAGGACTGATCTACAGACCATGAGGAGAACTCTTCAGGATATGAAAAAAGGGCGAGCGTGAGGCTCGTGCTCAAGTTTTTGTCTCTGGATATCGTGTCACTCATGGTCGTGAAATTTCCGGGTGACTTCATGGGAAATGGACGAGTCTTACTCTCTGGGGTTTTGCCTCGTCCCAAGAGTTTTGGGTCATTCTGGGGATGGAAGAAGTCCGTTTTGTTGTTGTTGTTGATTTGCTTTGTTTTGTTTTTTAACCTCAGGTGTCTCACCAAATGAGGTATTCCAGAGTAGAGCCCTGGGGAGGGCCGACCGGACAACCAGAAATCTGGTTTAAAATTGTGGCCTAGGGACATGTCAAGCCCATTATGACATCTAATGGTCGAGCCACTGAGAGGACTTACTAGAGCACAGGACTCACGCTGAGGGTCACAATGCGTGTTTATGCCCTCTTCGCACTCAAGAATTGGTGGGGCCTGCGGGTGAATGCTGGTTTCTCCTACACTGAACGTTGGACAACATGCCAACCACAAGGTTTCTTGCCATGGGTAAGGACGAGTTCTGATTTCTACATCACAAGCACCCCTGGGCAGTGGTTGGAGATAAGGTCTAGGTTCTGAAGCCTGAAAAACCGCAGTTGGGAAGAGATGATGACCTAAGGCCATGGCGGTTCTGATGTGCTCAGTGTGCGGTCAGCTGTCTGGGTGTTGGTCAGGAGGTCCGAGCTCAGGTTGTTCAGACAGTGCATTAGTGCCCAGGTTAGACTATATACATTGGGTACAGTCGAATGCCATGTAGATTTATCCTCATATAAGGTGCCTGGGCAGCTCACTAGGCCAAATTTTCTTTCTAGAGGGCATGCAGAGTGCTGCATTGTGGGTCTGGAATTGCGAAACTTCTGGGCTTCGGGGCCTGGAGTGTGAGGACGGAAGTCTGAGGACACAAGCTAGACTTGGGTTTCAGGGCCAGGGCACGGCACGTACCCCTGTAGATCTGAACCTATATCTCATGCATCTGAAGTCAGGGCGAGGATCAGACGTTGGCTCAGGTTGGAGTTTCTGTGCATGACGGCCCCTTCATGAAGGGAGCGGAATCTCGAGGCCATGGAGGTTTTCCCACGTTGGGAGTTGTGGGATGCCCCCTTCAAGGATTCCTTCTGCGGGACAATTGAGACCTGTTGGGGAGCTCCAGGACATCCCATATGGAATGACTCCAGGGCACCGTTCGAGGATGGATGCCTGGGAAGCCCGCCTCGCATTCCAATTGTGTCCTGGCAACAAGACAGTTTAGATCTGATGGCTCTGCGGGAGAAACCGGGGTGGCTGACTTGAAATGGACTTTCCTGAGGATGGGTCCTAATGTGTGTTTGTGTCCATGAGGGCCTTAAAATGGGGCGGTGGCACCGGGACACTGAAGTATTCTCCTAAGCTTTTGACATAGCTCGATGCACAAGATTCCTTGTGGAGACGAGATTTGTTTTGATGGGTGCCTCAGGAAAACCTCGATGCTGGTATTGGAATCCAGGCTTTTGAGGAGACATGCCTGTAATCCAAAGCAATGTATCCGATTATGGCCTAGGGTCCTGTCTGGTTCAATCTTCTTCTCAGGGGACATCCATCTATGGTATGAGTGGAGGTAGATGCTCAGCTGGTATCAGACCGCCCTTGTTTGTCCCGGGCGACCTGCACTATTGGGATGGCCTCAGGGATTTGTAGGGTTCTCCAAATTTTACTGTTTTGGACAGTGGCTTCAGCAGAATTCCCATGGATTGGGTAGGCACAGTCCTAATGTGTGACTCCAGGGGCCCCAGCCTGGAGGGTGTGTGGCCCTGGACTTTGAGGACAGAAGTCTGAAAACACAAACTCAGCTTAGGTTTAGGGACGTAGGTATGGCAGGCCCGATCTATAAACCATGAGAAGAACTCTTCCGGATATGAAGAAAGAGCGAGACTGAGGCGCTTGCTCAGGCTTTTGTCTCTGGATTTTGTATCAGAGATGGCCGTGGAATGTCGGGGAGGCCTCATGGGCCATGGACGAATCTTCCTCTCTGTGGATTTGGCCCGATCCCAATTGTTTTTCGTCAATCTGTGGAATGGGAGGACTCCTTTCAGGTTTGTTACCTCAGGTGTCCCGCCAAAAGAGGAATTCCAAAGAAGAGCCCTGGGGAAAAGTGAAGGGAGAACCCGAACTATAGGTAAAATTTGGGGCCTAGGGGCATGGCAAGCCCAATATGCTATCTCTTCATCCAGCCACTGAGAGGCCTTATTGAGGACTGGGATCAGGGTGAGGGTCACAATGTGTGGTTTTGACCAATGTGGCCCGCAAACATGAGCGGGGCCTCATGGGCCACACTCGTTTCAACTACACTGAACGTTGGACAACGTGCCAACCACAAGGGTTCTTGCCATGGGTAAGGAGGAGTTCTGATTTCTGCATCACACTCACCCATGGGCAGTGATTAGAGATAAGGTCTCGGTTCTGAAGCCTGAAAACTGAGGTAGGGAAGAGATGATGACCTAAGGCCATGGCGGGTTTTGTGTGCTCAGTGTGCGGTCAGCTGTCTGGGTGTTGGTCAGGAGGTCCGAGCTCAGGTTGTGTTAGACAGTGCATTAGTGCCCAGGTTAGACTATATACTTTGGGTACAGTCGAGTGACATGTAGATTTATCCTCATATAAGTTGTCTGGGCAGCTCATTAGGCAAAATTTGTTTTCTAGAGGGCAGGCAGAGTGCTTAATTGTCGGTCCGGAATTTTAAACATGAGGGATTCGTGTCAAGGAGTGTGAGGACGGAAGTCTGAGAACACAAGCTAGACTTGGGTTTCAGGGCGAGGACACGGCAGGTACCACTGTAGATCTGAACCTATATCTCATGCATCTGAAGTCAGGGCGAGGATCAGACATTGGCTCAGGTTGGAGTTTCTGTGCATGACGGACCCTTCATGAAGGGAGCGGAATCTCTAGGCCATGGAGGTTTTCCCACGTTGGGAGTTGTGGGATGCCCCCTTCAAGGATTCCTTCTGCGGGACAATTGAGACCTGTTGGGCAGCTTCAGGACATCCCATATGGAATGACTCCAGGGCACTGTTCGAGGTTGGATGCCTGGGAAGCCGGCCTCGCATTCCAATTGTCTCCCAGCAACAAGACCGTTTAGATCTGATGGCTCTGCGAGAGAAACCGGGGTGGCTGACTTGAAATGGACTTTCCTGAGGATGGGTCCTAATGTGTGTTTGTGTCCATGAGGGCCTTAAAATGGTCTCAGTGGCACCGAGACCCTGAAGTATTCTCCTAAGCTTTTGACATAGCTCGATGCACAACGTTCCTTGTGGATACGAGATTTGTTTTGATGGGTGCCTCAGGAAAACCTCAATGCTGGTATTGGAATCCAGGCTTTTGAGGAGACATGCCTGTAATCCAAAGCAATGTATCCGATTATGGCCTAGGGTCCTGTCTGGTTCAATCTTCTTCTCAGGGGACATCCATCTATGGTATGAGTGGAGGTAGATGCTCAGCTGGTATCAGACCGCCATTGTTTGTCCCGGGCGACCTGCACTATTGGGATGGCCTCAGGGATTTGTAGGATTCTCCAAATTTTACTGTTTTGGACAATGGCATCGGCAGAATTCCCATGGATTGGGTAGGCACAGTCCTAATGTGTGATTCCAGGGGCCCGAGCCTGGAGGGTGTGTGGCCCAGGACTTTGAGGACAGAAGTCTGAAAACACAAAATCAGCTTAGGTTTGGGGACGTAGGTATGGCAGGCCCGATCTATAAACCATGAGAAGAACTCTTCCGGTTATGAAGAAAGAGCGAGTCTGAGGCGCTTGCTCAGGCTTTTGTCTCTGGATTTTGTATCAGAGATGGCCGTGGAATGTCGGGGAGGCCTCATGGGCCATGGACGAATCTTCCTCTCCGTGGATTTAGCACGATCCCAATTGTTTTTCGTCAATCTGTGGAATGGGAGGACTCCTTTCAGGTTTGTTACCTCAGGTGTCCCGCCAAAAGAGGAATTCCAAAGAAGAGCCCTGGGTAAAAGTGAAGGGAGAACCCGAACTATGGGTAAAATTTGGGGCCTAGGGGCATGGCAAACCCAATATGCTATCTCTTCATCCAGCCACTGAGAGGCCTTATTGAGGACTGGGATCATGGTGAGGGTCACAATGTGTGGTTTTGACCAATGTGGCCCGCAAACATGAGCGGGGCCTCATGGGCCACACTGGTTTCAACTACACTGAACGTTGGACAACATGCCAACCACATGGTTTCTTGCCACGGGAAAGGAGTTGTGATTTCTGCATCACTTTCAAGCCTGGGCAGTGATTGGAGATAAGGTCTAGGTTCTGAAAATTGACAACCGAGGTTGGGAAGAGATGACGACCTAAGACCATGGCGGGTCCGATGTGCTCAGTGAGCGGCCAGCTTTCTGTGTGGGGCCAGATAATCCAGGCTCAGGCTGTGTCAAAAAGGGCAATAGGGCCCAGGTCAGCCTATATATTTGGGGTACAGTCGTATGGCGTGCAGGTTGATCCTCATTTGGAGTTTCTGGGTAGCCCCAGAGGGCAATGTTTTTCTTCCTGAGGGCAGGAAGAGTGCTGCATTATAGTTCTGGTTTTCAAACTGGAGGCTTGTGGGCCAGTAGTCTGAGGAAGGATATCTGAGAACAAGCTAGGCTTAGGTTTCTGGGTGAGGACAAGGCAGGAACAATCTACAGACTTGAATCGAGATCTCGTGCTTATGATGTCAGGGCGAGGATCAGAAGATCGCTCAGTTTGGTGTTTCTGTCCCTGATGGCCCTTCATGAAGGGGCGGGGTGGTCACGAGGCCGTGGGGGTTTTCCCACGATGTTAGTTGTGAGATTCTCCAAACTGCAAAGATTCTTCTGCAGGACAATTGAGACCTGTTTGTTGGCTCCAGGGCAACGATTCCGAGCAGGGTTCTAAGGATGGATGGCTGGGTAGCCCACCTCGCATTCCAATTGTGTCCTAGCAACAAGACAGGTTAGATCTGCTGGATCTGGGGGAACAACCCAGGAGGCTGAGTTGAAATGGACTCTCCTGTGGATGGGTCCTAATGTCTGTTTGTGTCTATGGAGACCTTGGAATGTAGCGGTGGCACTGGGGTCCTGAAGGGTTTTTCCAAACAGAGGCTTTGACACAGCTCCAACGTGCAAGTTTCCCATATGTAGATGAGATGTTTTCTGATGGGTGAGTCAAGAAACAGCCATTCGCTTGTATTGGAATCCAGGCCTCTGAGGAGAGATGACTGGATACCACAGCAATGGATCCGTTTAGTGCCTAGGGGCCTGTTCGTTCCTTTTTACCTCTGGGGACATCAGTCTATGCGTCTAAGTGCAGGTAGGTGCTCAGATGAGCTCAGATTGCCCCTGTTTGTCCTGGGAAGCCACCACTGTTGGGATGGCCTCCGGCAGTTTGGAGGTTTATCCTAGTAGAAGGGTTGTGGCCATTGGAATGGGCACTTACAATTCCCTTGGAGAGGGCAAGTACAGTCCTCAGGTTTGGCTCCAGGGGCCTGAGCCTGTAGGGTGTGTAGGCCAGAGCTGTTTGGACAGTTGTCTGAAAACACAAACGCGGCTTATGTTTCGGGTCATAGGTATGGCAGGACTGATCTATAGACCATGAGGAGAACTCTTCAGGATATGAAAAAAGGGCGAGTGTGAGGCTCGTGCTCAAGGTTTTGTCTCTGGATATCGTGTCACTCATGGTCGTGAAATTCCCGGGTGACTTCATGGGAAATGGACGAGTCTTACTCTCTGAAGTTTTGCCCTGTCCCAAGATTTTTGGGTCATTCTGGGGATGGAAGAAGTCCGTTTTGTTGTTGTTGTTGATTTGCTTTGTTTTGTTTTTTAACCTCAGGTGTCTCACCAAATGAGGTATTCCAGAGTAGAGCCCTGGGGAGGGCCGACCGGACAACCAAAAATCTGGTTAAAAATTGTGGCCTAGGGACATGTCAAGCCCAATATGACATCTAATGGTCGAGCCACTTAGAGGACTTACTAGAGCACAGGATTCACGCTGAGGGTCACAATGCGTGTTTATGCCCTCTTCGCACTCAAGAATTGGCGGGGCCTGCGGGTGAATGCTGGTTTCTCCTACACTGAACGTTGGACAACATGCCAACCACAAGGTTTCTTGCCATGGGTAAGGACGAGTTCTGATTTCTACATCACAGTCACACCTGGGCAGTGGTTGGAGATAAGGTCTAGGTTCTGAAGCCTGAAAAACCGCAGTTGGGAAGAGATGATGACCTAAGGCCATGGCGGTTCTGATGTGCTCAGTGTGCGGTCAGCTGTCTGGGTGTTGGTCAGGAGGTCCGAGCTCAGGTTGTGTCAGACAGTGCATTAGTGCCCAGGTTAGATTATATACTTTGGGTACAGTCGAATGCCATGTAGATTTATCCTCATATAAGGTGCCTGGGCAGCTCATTAGGCCAAATTTTTTTTCTAGAGGGCAGGCAGAGTGCTGCATTGTGGGTCTGGAATTGCGAAACTTCCGAGCTTCGGGGCCTGGAGTGTGAGGACGGAAGTCTGAGGACACAAGCTAGACTTGGGTTTTAGGGCCAGGGCACGGCAGGTACACCTGTAGATCTGAACCTATATCTCATGCATCTGAAGTCAGGGCGAGGATCAGACGTTGGCTCAGGTTGGAGTTTCTGTGCATGACGGCCCCTTCATGAAGGGAGCGGAATCTCGAGGCCATGGAGGTTTTCCCACGTTGGGAGTTGTGGGATGCCCCCTTCAAGGATTCCTTCTGCGGGACAATTGAGACTTGTTGGGCAGCTCCAGGACATCCCATATGGAATGACTCCAGGGCACCGTTCGAGGATGGATGCCTGGGAAGCCCGCCTCGCATTCCAATTGTCTCCTAGCAACAAGACAGTTTAGATCTGATGGCTCTGCGGGAGAAACCGGGGTGGCTGTCTTGAAATGGACTTTCCTGAGGATGGGTCCTAATGTGTGTTTGTGTCCATGAGGGCCTTAAAATGGGGCGGTGGCACCGGGACCCTGAAGTATTCTCCTAAGCTTTTGACATAGCTCGATGCACAAGGTTCCTTGTGGAGACAAGATTTGTTTTGTTGGGTGCCTCAGGAAAACCTCTATGCTGGTATTGGAATCCAGGCTTTTGAGGAGACAAGCCTGTAATCCAAAGCAATGTATCCGATTATGGCCTAGGGTCCTGTCTGGTTCAATCTTCTTCTCAAGGGACATCCATCTATGGTATGAGTGGAGGTAGATGCTCAGCTGGTATCAGACCGCCCTTGTTTGTCCCAGGCGACCTGCACTATTGGGATGGCCTCAGGGATTTGTAGGGTTCTCCAAATTTTACTGGTTTGGACAATGGCATCGGCAGAATTCCCATGAATTGGGTAGGCACAGTCCTAATGTGTGACGCCAGGGGCCCCAGCCTGTAGTGTGTGTGGCCCAGGACTTTGAGGACAGAAGTCTGAAAACACAAACTCAGCTTAGGTTTGGGGACTTAAGTATGGCAGGCCCGATCTATAAACCATGAGAAGAACTCTTCCGGATATGAAGAAAGAGCGAGTCTGAGGCGCTTGCTCAGGCTTTTGTCTCTGGATTTTGTATCAGAGATGGCTGTGGAATGTCGGGGAGTCCTCATGGGCCATGGACGAATCTTCCTCTCTGTGGATTTGGCCCGATCCCAATTGTTTTTCGTCAATCTGTGGAAAGGGAGGACTCCTTTCAGGTTTGTTACCTCAGGTGTCCCGCCAAAAGAGGAATTCCAAAGAAGAGCCCTAAGGAAAAGTGAAGGGAGAACCCGAACTATGGGTAAAATTTGGGGCCTAGGGGCATGGCAAGCCCAATATGCTATCTCTTCATCCAGCATCTGAGAGGCCTTATTGAGGACTGGGATCAGGGTGAGGGTCACAATGTTGGTTTTGACCAATGTGGCCCGCAAACATGAGCGGGGCCTCATGGGCCACACTGGTTTCAACTACACTGAACGTTGGACAACATGCCAACCACATGGTTTCTTGCCACGGGGAAGGAGTTGTGTTTTCTGCATCACTTTCAAGCCTGGGCAGCGATTGGAGATAAGGTCTAGGTTCTGAAACTTGACAACCGAGGTTGGGAAGAGATGACGACCTAAGACCATGGCGGGTCCGATGTGCTCAGTGAGCGGCCAGCTTTCTGTGTGGGGCCAGGTAATTTAGGCTCAGGCTGTGTCAAAAAGTGCAATAGTGCCCAGGTCAGCCTATATATTTGGGGTACAGTAGAATGGCGTCCAGGTTGATCCTCATTTGGATTTTCTGGGTAACCCCAGAAGGCAATGTTTTTCTTCCTGAGGGCAGGAAGAGTGCTCCATTATAGTTCTGGTTTTCAAACTGGAGGCTTGTGGGCCAGTAGTCTGAGGAAGGAAATCTGAGAACAAGCTAGGCTTAGGTTTCTGGGTGAGGACAAGGCAGGAACAATCTACAGACCTGAATCGAGATCTTGTGCTTATGATGTCAGGGCGAGGATCAGAAGATCGCTCAGGTTGGTGTTTCTGTCCCTGATGGCCCTTCATGAAGGGGCAGGGGGGCCACGAGGCCGTGGGGGTTTTCCCACGATGTTAGTTGTGAGAAGCTCCAAACTGCAAAGATTCTTCTGCAGGACAATTGAGACCTGTTGGTTGGCTCCAGGGCAACGATTCTGAGCAGGGTTCTAAGGATGGATGGCTGGGTAGCCCACCTCGCATTCCAATTGTGTCCTAGCAACAAGACAGGTTAGATCTGCTGGATCTGGGGGAGCAACCCAGGAGTCTGAGTTGAAATGGACTCTCCTGTGGATGGGTCCTAATGTCTTTTTGTGTCTATGGAGACCTTGGAATGTAGCGGTGGCACTGGGGTCCTGAAGGGTTTTTCCAAACAGAGGCTTTGACACAGCTCCAACGTGCAAGTTTACCATATGTAGATGAGATGTTTTCGGATGGGTGAGTCAAGAAACAGCCATACACTGGTATTGAAATCCAGGCCTCTGCGGAGAGATGACTGGATACCACAGCAATGGATCCGTTTAGTGCCTAGGGGCCTGTTCGTTCCTTTTTACCTCTGGGGACATCAGTCTATGCGTCTGAGTGCAGGTAGGTGCTCAGCTGAGCTCAGATTGCCTCTGTTTGTCCTGGGAAGCCACCACTATTGGGATGGCCTCAGGCAGTTTGGAGGTTTATCCTATTAGTAGGATTGTGGCCATTTGAATGGGCACATACAATTCCCTTGGAGAGGGCAAGTACAGTCCTCAGGTTTGGCTCCAGGGGCCTGAGCCTTTAGGGTGTGTAGGCCAGAGCTGTTTGGACAGTTGTCTGAAAACACAAACGCGGCTTATGTTTCGGGTCATAGGTATGGCAGGACTGATCTACAGACCATGAGGAGAACTCTTCAGGATATGAAAAAAGGGCGAGTGTGAGGCTCGTGCTCAAGTTTTTGTCTCTGGATATCGTATCACTCATGGTCGTGAAATTTCCGGGTGACTTCATGGGAAATGGACGAGTCTTACTCTCTGGGGTTTTGCCCCGTCCCAAGATTTTTGGGTCATTCTGGGGATGGAAGAAGTCCGTTTTGTTGTTGTTGTTGATTTGCTTTGTTTTGGTTTTTAACCTCAGGTGTCTCACCAAATGAGGTATTCCAGAGTAGAGCCCTGGGGAGGGCCGACCGGACAACCAGAAATCTGGTTTAAAATTGTGGCCTAGGGACATGTCAAGCCCATTATGACATCTAATGGTCGAGCCACTGAGAGGACTTACTAGAGCACAGGACTCACGCTGAGGGTCACAATGCGTGTTTATGCCCTCTTCGCACTCAAGAATTGGCGGGGCCTCCGGGTGAATGCTGGTTTCTCCTACACTGAACGTTGGACAACATGCCAACCACAAGGTTTCTTGCCATGGCTAAGGACGAGTTCTGATTTCTGCATCACAGGCACCCCTGGGCAGTGGTTGGAGATAAGGTCTAGGTTCTGAAGCCTGAAAAACCGCAGTTGGGAATAGATGATGACCTAAGGCCATGGCGGATCTGATGTGCTCAGTGTGCGGTCAGCTGTCTGGGTGTTGGTCAGGAGGTCCGAGCTCAGGTTGTGTCAGACAGTGCATTAGTGCCCAGGTTAGACTATATACTTTGGGTACAGTCGAATGCCATGTAGATTTATCCTCATATAAGGTGCCTGGGCAGCTCATTAGGCCAAATTTTTTTTCTAGAGGGCAGGCAGAGTGCTGCATTGTGTGTCTGGAATTGCGAAACTTCCGGGCTTCGGGGCCTGGAGTGTGAGGACGGAAGTCTGAGAACACAAGCTAGACTTGGGTTTCAGGGCCAGGGCAGGGCAGGTACCCCTGTAGATCTGAACCTATATCTCATGCATCTGAAGTCAGGGCGAGGATCAGACATTGGCTCAGGTTGGAGTTTCTGTGCATGACGGCCCCTTCATGAAGGGAGCGGAATCTCGAGGCCATGGAGGTTTTCCCACGTTGGGAGTTGTGGGATGCCCCCTTCAAGGATTCCTTCTGCGGGACAATTGAGACTTGTTGGGCAGCTCCAGGACATCCCATATGGAATGACTCCAGGGCACCGTTCGAGGATGGATGCCTGGGAAGCCCGCCTCGCATTCCAATTGTCTCCTAGCAACAAGACAGTTTAGATCTGATGGCTCTGCGGGAGAAACCGGGGTGGCTGTCTTGAAATGGACTTTCCTGAGGATGGGTCCTAATGTGTGTTTGTGTCCATGAGGGCCTTAAAATGGGGCGGTGGCACCGGGACCCTGAAGTATTCTCCTAAGCTTTTGACATAGCTCGATGCACAAGGTTCCTTGTGGAGACGAGATTTGTTTTGATGGGTGCCACAGGAAAACCTCTATGCTGGTATTGGAATCCAGGCTTTTGAGGAGACATGCCTGTAATCCAAAGCAATGTATCCGATTATGGCCTAGGGTCCTGTCTGGTTCAATCTTCTTCTCAGGGGACATCCATCTATGGTATGAGTGGAGGTAGATGCTCAGCTGGTATCAGACCGCCCTTGTTTGTCCCGGGCGACCTGCACTATTGGGATGGCCTCAGGGATTTGTAGGGTTCTCCAAATTTTACTGTTTTGGACAATGGCATCGGCAGAATTCCCATGGATTGGGTAGGACAGTCCTAATGTGTGACTCCAGGGGCCCCAGCCTGGAGGGTGTGTGGCCCAGGACTTTGAGGACAGAAGTCTGAAAACACAAACTCAGCTTAGGTTTGGGGACGTAGGTATGGCAGGCCCGATCTATAAACCATGAGAAGAACTCTTCCGGATATGAAGAAAGAGCAAGTCTGAGGCGCTTGCTCAGGCTTTTGTCTCTGGATTTTGTATCAGAGATGGCCGTGGAATGTCGGGGAGGCCTCATGGGCCATGGACGAATCTTCCTCTCTGTGGATTTGGCCCGATCCCAATTGTTTTTCGTCAATCTGTGGAATGGGAGGACTCCTTTCAGGTTTGTTACCTCAGGTGTCCCGCCAAAAGAGGAATTCCAAAGAAGAGCCCTGGGGAAAAGTGAAGGGAGAACCCGAACTATGGGTAAAATTTGGGGCCTAGGGGCATGGCATGCCCAATATGCTATCTCTTCATCCAGCCACTGAGAGGCCTTATTGAGGACTGGGATCAGGGTGAGGGTCACAATGTGTGGTTTTGACCAATGTGGCCCGCAAACATGAGCGGGGCCTCATGGGCCACCCTGGTTTCAACTACACTGAACGTTGGACAACATGCCAACCACATGGTTTCTTGCCACGGGGAAGGAGTTGTGATTTCTGCATCACTTTCAAGCCTGGGCAGTGATTGGAGATAAGGTCTAGGTTCTGAAACTTGACAATTGAGGTTGGGAAGAGATGACGACCTAAGACCATGGCGGGTCCGATGTGCTCAGTGAGCGGCCAGCTTTCTGTGTGGGGCCAGATAATCCAGGCTCAGGCTGTGTCAAAAAGGGCAATAGGGCCCAGGTCAGCCTATATATTTGGGGTACAGTCGTATGGCGTGCAGGTTGATCCTCTTTTGGAGTTTCTGGGTAGCCCCAGAGGGCAATGTTTTTCTTCCTGAGGGCACGAAGAGTGCTGCATTATAGTTCTGGTTTTCAAACTGGAGGCTTGTGGGCCAGTAGTCTGAGGAAGGAAATCTGAGAACAAGCTAGGCTTAGGTTTCTGGGTGAGGACAAGGCAGGAACAATCTACAGACCTGAATCGAGATTCGTGCTTATGATGTCAGGGCGAGGATCAGAAGATCGCTCAGGTTGGTGTTTCTGTCCCTGATGGCCCTTCATGAAGAGGCGGGGGGGGGTCATGAGTCCGTGGGGGTTTTCCCACGATGTTAGTTGTGAGAAGCTCCAAACTGCAAAGATTCTTCTGCAGGACAATTGAGACCTGTTGGTTGGCTCCAGGGCAACGATTCTGAGCAGGGTTCTAAGGATGGATGGCTGGGTAGCCCACCTCGCATTCCAATTGTGTCCTAGCAACAAGACAGATTAGATCTGCTGGATCTGGGGGAGCAACCCAGGAGGCTGAGTTGAAATGGACTCTCCTGTGGATGGATCCTAATATGTTTGTGTGTCTATGGAGATCTTGGAATGAAGCAGTGGCACTGGCGCCCTGAAGGGTTTTTCCAAACAGAGGCTTTGACACAGCTCCAACGTGCAAGTTTCCCATATGTAGATGAGATTTGTTCTGAGGATGAGTCAGGAAACAGCCATATGCTGGTATTGAAATCCAGGCCTCTGAGGAGAGATGACTGGATAGCACAACAATGAATCCAATAGTGCCTAGGGGACTGTTCGTACCTTTTTACCTCTGGGGACATCAGTCTATGCATCTGAGTGCATGTAGGTGTCAGATGGGCTCAGATTGCTCCTGTTTCTCCTGGAGAGCCACCACTATTGGGATGGCCTCAGGGAGTTTGGAGGTTTATCTTATTAGAAGGGTTGTGGCCATTGGAATGGGCACATACAATTCCCTTGAAGAGGGCAAGTACAGTCCTCAGGTTTGGCTCCAGGGGCCTGAGCCTGTAGGGTGTGTAGGCAGAGCTGTTTGGACAGTTGTCTGAAAACACAAACGCGGCTTATGTTTCAGTAATAGGTATGGCAGGATTGATCTACAGACCATGAGGAGAACTCTTTGGGATATGAAAAAAGGGCGAGTGTCAGGCTCTTGCTCAAGTTTTTGTCTCTGGATATCGTGTCACTCATGGTCATGAAATTTCCGGTTGACTTCATGGGAAATGGACGAGTCTTACTCTCTGGGGGTTTGTCCCCATCGCAAGATTTTGGGGTCATTCTGTGGGATGGAAGAAGTCCGTTTTGTTGTTGTTGTGATTTGCCTTGTTTTGTTTTTTAACCTCAGGTGTCCCACCAAATGAGGGATTCCAGAGTAGAGCCCTGGGGGGGGGGGCGACCGTACAACCAGAAATCTGGTTACAAATTTGGGCCTAGGGACATGTCAAGCCCATTATGACATCTAATGTTCGAGTGACTGAGAGGACTTACTAGAGGACAGGACTCACACTGAGGGTCACAATGCGTGTTTATGCCCACTTCGCAAACAAGAATGGGCGGGGCCTCATGGTGAATCCTGGTTTCTCCTACACTGAACGTTGGACAACCTGCCAACGACAAGATTTCTTGCCATGGGTAAGGACGAGTTCTGATTTCTGCATCACAGTCACCCTTGGGCAGTGATTGGAGATAAGGTCTAGATTCTGAAGCCTGAAAACGGAGGTAGGGAAGAGATGATAACCTAAAGCCATGGCGGGTCTGATGTGCTCAGTGTGCGGTCAACTGTCTGGGTGTTGGTCAGGAGGTCCGGGCTCAGGTTGTGTCAGACAGTGCATTAATGCCCCCGTAGACTATATAATTTGGGTAAAGTTGAGTGCCATGTAGATTTATCCTCATATAAGTTGTCTGGGCAGCTCATTAGGCAAAATTTGTTTTTTAGAGGGCAGGCAGAGTGCTTCATTGTCGGTCCGGAATTGCCAAACTTGAGGGCTTCGTGTCCAGGAGTGTGAGGACGGAAGTCTGAGAACACAAGCTAGACTTGTGTATCAGGGCGAGGACACGGCAGGGACCTCTGTAGATCTGAACCAATATCTCATGCATCTGAAGTCAGGGCGAGGATCAGACGTTGGCTCACGTTGGAGTTTATGTGCATGACGGCCCCTTCATGAAGGGAGTGGAATCTCGAGGCCATGGAGGTTTTCCCACGTTGGGTGTTGTGGGATGCCCCCTTCAAGGATACCTTCTGCGGGACAATTGAGACCTGTTGGGCAGCTTCAGGACATCTCATATGGAATGACTCCAGGGCACCATTCGAGGATGGATGACTGGGAAGCAGGCCTCGCATTCCAATTTTCTCCTAGCAACAAGAGAGTTTAGATCTGATGACTCTGCGTGAGCAACAGGAGTGACTGACTTGAAATGGACTTTCCTGAGGATGCGTCCTAATGTGTGTTTGTGTCCATGAGGGCCTTAAAATGGGGCGGTGGCACCGGGACCCTGAAGTATTCTCCTAAGCTTTTGACATAGCTCGATGCAAAAGTCTCCTTGTGGAGACGAGATTTGTTCTGATGGGTGCCTCAGAAAAACTCCTATGCTGGTATTGGAATCCAGGCTTTTGAGGAGACATGCCTGTAAACCAAAGCAATGTATCCGATTATGGCCTAGGGTCCTGTCTGGTTCAATCTGCTTCTCAGGGGACATCCATCTATGGTATGAGTGGAGGTAGATGCTCAGCTGGTATCAGACCGCCCTTGTTTGTCCCGGGCGAACTGCACAATTGGGATGGCCTCAGGGATTTGTAGGGTTCTCCAAATTTTACTGTTTTGGACAATGGCATGGGCAGAATTCCCATGGATTGGATAGGCACAGTCCTAATGTGTGACACCTGGGGCCCCAGCCTGGAAGGTGTGTGGCCCAGGACTTTGAGGACAGAAGTCTGAAAACACAAACTCAGCTTAGCTTTGGGGAGGTAGGTATAGCAGGCCCGATCTATAAACCATGAGAAGAACTCTTCCGGATATAAAGAAAGAGCGAGTCTGAGGCACTTGCTCAGGCTTTTGTCTCTGGATTTTGTATCAGAGATGGCCGTGGAATGTCGGGGAGGCCTCATGGGCCATGGACGAATCTTCCTCTCTGTGGATTTGGCCCGATCCCAATTGTTTTTCGTCAATCTGTGGAATGGGAGGACTCCTTTCAGGTTTGTTACCTCAGGTGTCCCGCCAAAAGAGGAATTCCAAAGATGAGCCCTGGGGAAAAGTGAAGGGAGAACCCGAACTATGGGTAAAATTTGTGGCCTAGGGGCATGGCAAGCCAAATATGCTGACTCTTCATCCAGCCACTGAGAGGCCTTACCTGAGGCCTGGGATCAGGCTGAGGGACACAATGTGTGTTTGTGACCAATGTGGCCCATAAACATGGGCGGGGCCTCATGGGCCACACTGGTTTCAACTACACTGAACTTTGGAAAAACATGCCAACCACTAGGTTTCTTGCCAAGGCGAAGGAGAAGTTCTGATTCTTGTATCACGTTCACTCCTGAGCAGTGAGTGGAGATAAGGTCTAGGTTCTGAAGGTGAAAACTGAGGTTGTGTAGAGTTGATGGCCTAAATCCATTGTGGGTGTGATATGCTCTGTTTACGGCAAGCTGTCTGGGTGTTGGACTGGAGGTCTGCCCTCAGGCTGTGTCAGACAGGGCTTTAGTGCACAGGCTAGACAGTATAATTGGGGTATGGTCGAGTGGCATGCAGGTTGTTACTCATTTGGCGTTTCTGGTTAGGCCTATAGGGCAACATTTTTCTTCTGGAGGGCAGGCAGAATGCTGCATTGTGTCTCCAGAATTGCCAAACTGGAGGGGTGTGGCCAGGATTGTGAGGAAGGAAGTCTGAAAACACGAGATTTGGGACCAAGACCATGGCAGGTCCACTCTGCAGAGGCTGAATCGAGATCTCCTGCAGGTGAGGACAGGGCAAGTATCAGATGTTGCCTCAAGCTGGAGTTTGTGTCCACGACGGCCCTTACATGAAGGGGGTGGGTGCGTCATGAGGCCAGGGAGGTTTCCCTACGCTGGGAGTTGTGAGCTGCTCCAAACTTCAAAGTTTCCTTCTTCAGGACAGTCGAGTACTATTGGATGGTCCCTTGGTGCCCCATACAGAAAGACTCGAGAGCAGGGGCCTAAGCATGGATGCCGAGAAACGCCAACTCACCTTCCCATTGCCTGGTGGAGACAAGGCACGCTCAATCTGCGGGCTCTTGGGTGAGCTACCCAGAAGGCTGAGTTTAAATGGACTCTCCTGAGGATGAGTCATAATGTGGGTTGGTGAACATGGAGACCTTGGAATGTGGCAGTAGCTAAGGGACTCTGCAGGATTCTCCAACCCAAAAGGCTTGACACAACTCCAACAAGGAAGCTTCCCATGTGGAGATGAGAGGTCTTCTGTCTGGTGCCTCAGGAAAGCCCCGTATGCTGGTCTTCGAACCCAGGCCTCTGAGGAGTGATACCTGGACACCAAAGCAAGAGTTCATAATAGGGCCTAGGGGCCTGTCTGGTTCAATATTCTGTCTCTGCGGATATCTGTCTATGTGTCTGCATGGAGGTAGTAGTTGCTCATCTTGTGTCATAATGCCTGTATTTGTCCAGTGCGGCTTGTGGTAGTGGGATGTCCTTGGGGACCTTGAGGTTTCTACTATTTTGTTGAGTTGTGGCCAATGGAATGGGCAGTTTCTTAGGAGAGAGCAGGCACAGTTCTGTGGTGTGGCTCCAGAGACCCCAGCCTGGAGGCTGTGTTGGCCATGGCTGTGCCGACAGACATCCAAAAACCCTAACTCAGCTCAGGTTTGGGGCCGAGGTTACGGCAGGCCTGATCTACAGTCCATGAGGGGAGCTCCTCTGGATATGAAAGAAGGGTGAGAGGGAGGCAGTCGCTCAGGCTTTTGTCTCTGGATGTTTTGTCTACAATGGCCGTTTAATGTAGGAGTTTCCTCATGGGTCGTAGAAGTCTCCCTCTCTGGTAGTTTGTCCAGCCCCCAAGAGTTTGAGGTCATTCTGTGGGAAGGGAAGTGTCCTGTTTTCTGCTTCATGTGTCCCACCAGTAGAGGGATTCTAGAGCATAGCAGTGGGTACTGACAACTGGAATACTCGCCCTCTGGTTAAGCCTGGGGGCCTATGTATATGACAAGCCCCATATGCAGGATCTTGGTCCAGCCACTGAGAGGCGTTACTTTAATACGGGACTCACGCTGCAGGTCACAATGTATGTCTGTGCCCTAGGCGGCCCTCAAGCACTGGCATGGCCTTTCAGACAATGCAGGTTTTCCCACATTGCTGAAGCCTGAAAACCGAGGTTGGGAAGAGATGACGACCTACAGCCATAGCGGGTCCTATGTGTCCAGGTTGGGGCCAGCTGTCTGGGTGTCGTTTGGGATGTCTTGTCTCAGGCTGTGCCAGACAGGGCATTAGTATACAGGGTAGGCTGTATAATTGCTTTACAATCGAGTGGCATGCATTAGAAAATCATTTGGGGTTTCTTATTAGCAGCATAGGGCAAAGTTTTTCTTCTGGAGGGCAGGCAGAGTGCTGCATTGTGGCTTCGGAATTCCCAAACTGGAGGGCTTGTGGGCCAGGAGAGTGAGGACGGAAGTCTGACAGGGTTCTAAGGATGGATGGCTGGGTATCCCAGCTCGCATTCAAATTGTGTCCTAGCAACAAGACAGGTTAGATCTGCTGGATCTGGGGGAGCAACGCAGGAGGCTGAGTTGAAATGGACTCTCCTGTGGATGGGTCCTAATGTTTTTTTGTGTCTATGGAGACCTTGGAATGTAGTGGTGGCACTGGGGTCCTGAAGGGTTTTTCCAAACAGAGGCTTTGACACAGCTCCAACGTGCAAGTTTCCCATATGTAGATGAGATGTTTTCTGATGGGCTAGTCAAGACACAGCCATACGCTGGTATTGAAATCCAGGCCTCTGAGGAGAGATGACTGGATACCACAGCAATGGATCCGTTTAGTGCCTAGGGGCCTGTTCGTTCCTTTTTACCTCTGGGGACATCAGTCTATGCGTCTGAGTGCAGGTAGGTGCTCAGATGAGCTCAGATTGCCCCTGTTTGTCCTGGGAAGCCACCACTATTGGGATGGCCTCAGGCAGTTTGGAAGTTTATCCTATTATTAGGGTTGTGGCCATTGGATTGGGCACACACAATTCCCTTGGAGAGGGCAAGTACAGTCCTCAGGTTTGGCTCGAGGGGCCTGAGCCTGTAGGGTGTGTAGGCCAGAACTGTTTGGACAGTTGTCTGAAAACACAAACGCGGCTTATGTTTCGGGTCATAGGTATGGCAGGACTGATCTACAGACCATGAGGAGAACACTTCAGGATATGAAAAAAGGGCGAGTGTGAGGCTCGTGCTCAAGTTTTTGTCTCTGGATATCGTGTCACTCATGGTCGTGAAATTTCCGAGTGACTTCATGGGAAATGAACGAGTCTTACTCTCTGGGGTTTTGCCCCGTCCCAAGGGTTTTGGGTCATTCTGTGGGATGGAAGAAGTCCGTTTTGTTGTTGTTGTTGATTTGCTTTGTTTTGTTTTTTAACCTCAGGTGTCACACCAAATGAGGTATTCCAGAGTAGAGACCTGGGGAGGGCCGACCGGACAACCAGAAATCTGGTTTAAAATTGGGGCCTAGGGACATGTCAAGCCCATTATGACATCTAATGGTCGAGCCACTGAGAGGACTTACTAGAGCACAGGACTCACGCTAAGGGTCACAATGCGTGTTTATGCCCTCTTCGCACTCAAGAATTGGCGGGGCCTCCGGGTGAATGCTGGTTTCTCCTACACTGAACGTTGGACAACATGCCAACCACAAGGTTTCTTGCCATGGCTAAGGACGAGTTCTGATTTCTGCATCACAGGCACCCCTGGGCAGTGGTTGGAGATAAGGTCTAGGTTCTGAAGCCTGAAAAACCGCAGTTGGGAAGAGATGATGACCTAAGGCCATGGCGGTTCTGATGTGCTCAGTGTGCGGTCAGCTGTCTGGGTGTTGGTCAGGAGGTCCGAGCTCAGGTTGTGTCAGACAGTGCATTAGTGCCCAGGTTAGACTATATACTTTGGGTACAGTCGAATGCCATGTAGATTTATCCTCATATAAGGTGCCTGGGCAGCTCATTAGGCCAAATTTTTTTTCAAGAGGGCAGGCAGAGTGCTGCATTGTGGGTCTGGAATTGCGAAACTACCGGGCTTCGGGGACTGGAGTGTGAGGACGGAAGTCTGAGAACACAAGCTAGACTTGGGTTTCAGGGCAAGGGCACGGCAGGTACCCCTGTAGATCTGAACCTATATCTCATGCATCTGAAGTCAGGGCGAGGATCAGACATTGGCTCAGGTTGGAGTTTCTGTGCATGACGGCCCCTTCATGAAGGGAGCGGAATCTCGAGGCCATGGAGGTTTTCCCACGTTGGGAGTTGTGGGATGCCCCCTTCAAGGATTCCTTCTGCGGGACAATTGAGACTTGTTGGGCAGCTCCAGGACATCCCATATGGAATGACTCCAGGGCACCGTTCGAGGATGGATGCCTGGGAAGCCCGCCTCGCATTCCAATTGTCTCCTAGCAACAAGACAGTTTAGATCTGATGGCTCTGCGGGAGAAACCGGGGTGGCTGTCTTGAAATGGACTTTCCTGAGGATGGGTCCTAATGTGTGTTTGTGTCCATGAGGGCCTTAAAATGGGGCGGTGGCACCGGGACCCTGAAGTATTCTCCTAAGCTTTTGACATAGCTCGATGCACAAGGTTCCTTGTGGAGACGAGATTTGTTTTGATGGGTGCCACAGGAAAACCTCTATGCTGGTATTGGAATCCAGGCTTTTGAGGAGACATGCCTGTAATCCAAAGCAATGTATCCGATTATGGCCTAGGGTCCTGTCTGGTTCAATCTTCTTCTCAGGGGACATCCATCTATGGTATGAGTGGAGGTAGATGCTCAGCTGGTATCAGACCGCCCTTGTTTGTCCCGGGCGACCTGCACTATTGGGATGGCCTCAGGGATTTGTAGGGTTCTCCAAATTTTACTGTTTTGGACAATGGCATCGGCAGAATTCCCATGGATTGGGTAGGACAGTCCTAATGTGTGACTCCAGGGGCCCCAGCCTGGAGGGTGTGTGGCCCAGGACTTTGAGGACAGAAGTCTGAAAACACAAACTCAGCTTAGGTTTGGGGACGTAGGTATGGCAGGCCCGATCTATAAACCATGAGAAGAACTCTTCCGGATATGAAGAAAGAGCAAGTCTGAGGCGCTTGCTCAGGCTTTTGTCTCTGGATTTTGTATCAGAGATGGCCGTGGAATGTCGGGGAGGCCTCATGGGCCATGGACGAATCTTCCTCTCTGTGGATTTGGCCCGATCCCAATTGTTTTTCGTCAATCTGTGGAATGGGAGGACTCCTTTCAGGTTTGTTACCTCAGGTGTCCCGCCAAAAGAGGAATTCCAAAGAAGAGCCCTGGGGAAAAGTGAAGGGAGAACCCGAACTATGGGTAAAATTTGGGGCCTAGGGGCATGGCATGCCCAATATGCTATCTCTTCATCCAGCCACTGAGAGGCCTTATTGAGGACTGGGATCAGGGTGAGGGTCACAATGTGTGGTTTTGACCAATGTGGCCCGCAAACATGAGCGGGGCCTCATGGGCCACACTGGTTTCAACTACACTGAACGTTGGACAACATGCCAACCACATGGTTTCTTGCCACGGGGAAGGAGTTGTGATTTCTGCATCACTTTCAAGCCTGGGCAGTGATTGGAGATAAGGTCTAGGTTCTGAAACTTGACAATCGAGGTTGGGAAGAGATGACGACCTAAGACCATGGCGGGTCCGATGTGCTCAGTGAGCGGCCAGCTTTCTGTGTGGGGCCAGATAATCCAGGCTCAGGCTGTGTCAAAAAGGGCAATAGGGCCCAGGTCAGCCTATATATTTGGGGTACAGTCGTATGGCGTGCAGGTTGATCCTCTTTTGGAGTTTCTGGGTAGCCCCAGAGGGCAATGTTTTTCTTCCTGAGGGCACGAAGAGTGCTGCATTATAGTTCTGGTTTTCAAACTGGAGGCTTGTGGGCCAGTAGTCTGAGGAAGGAAATCTGAGAACAAGCTAGGCTTAGGTTTCTGGGTGAGGACAAGGCAGGAACAATCTACAGACCTGAATCGAGATTCGTGCTTATGATGTCAGGGCGAGGATCAGAAGATCGCTCAGGTTGGTGTTTCTGTCCCTGATGGCCCTTCATGAAGAGGCGGGGGGGGTCATGAGTCCGTGGGGGTTTTCCCACGATGTTAGTTGTGAGAAGCTCCAAACTGCAAAGATTCTTCTGCAGGACAATTGAGACCTGTTGGTTGGCTCCAGGGCAACGATTCTGAGCAGGGTTCTAAGGATGGATGGCTGGGTAGCCCACCTCGCATTCCAATTGTGTCCTAGCAACAAGACAGATTAGATCTGCTGGATCTGGGGGAGCAACCCAGGAGGCTGAGTTGAAATGGACTCTCCTGTGGATGGATCCTAATATGTTTGTGTGTCTATGGAGATCTTGGAATGAAGCAGTGGCACTGGCGCCCTGAAGGGTTTTTCCAAACAGAGGCTTTGACACAGCTCCAACGTGCAAGTTTCCCATATGTAGATGAGATTTGTTCTGAGGATGAGTCAGGAAACAGCCATATGCTGGTATTGAAATCCAGGCCTCTGAGGAGAGATGACTGGATAGCACAACAATGAATCCAATAGTGCCTAGGGGACTGTTCGTACCTTTTTACCTCTGGGGACATCAGTCTATGCATCTGAGTGCATGTAGGTGTCAGATGGGCTCAGATTGCTCCTGTTTCTCCTGGAGAGCCACCACTATTGGGATGGCCTCAGGGAGTTTGGAGGTTTATCTTATTAGAAGGGTTGTGGCCATTGGAATGGGCACATACAATTCCCTTGAAGAGGGCAAGTACAGTCCTCAGGTTTGGCTCCAGGGGCCTGAGCCTGTAGGGTGTGTAGGCAGAGCTGTTTGGACAGTTGTCTGAAAACACAAACGCGGCTTATGTTTCAGTAATAGGTATGGCAGGATTGATCTACAGACCATGAGGAGAACTCTTTGGGATATGAAAAAAGGGCGAGTGTCAGGCTCTTGCTCAAGTTTTTGTCTCTGGATATCGTGTCACTCATGGTCATGAAATTTCCGGTTGACTTCATGGGAAATGGACGAGTCTTACTCTCTGGGGGTTTGTCCCCATCGCAAGATTTTGGGGTCATTCTGTGGGATGGAAGAAGTCCGTTTTGTTGTTGTTGTGATTTGCCTTGTTTTGTTTTTTAACCTCAGGTGTCCCACCAAATGAGGGATTCCAGAGTAGAGCCCTGGGGGGGGGGGCGACCGTACAACCAGAAATCTGGTTACAAATTTGGGCCTAGGGACATGTCAAGCCCATTATGACATCTAATGTTCGAGTGACTGAGAGGACTTACTAGAGGACAGGACTCACACTGAGGGTCACAATGCGTGTTTATGCCCACTTCGCAAACAAGAATGGGCGGGGCCTCATGGTGAATCCTGGTTTCTCCTACACTGAACGTTGGACAACCTGCCAACGACAAGATTTCTTGCCATGGGTAAGGACGAGTTCTGATTTCTGCATCACAGTCACCCTTGGGCAGTGATTGGAGATAAGGTCTAGATTCTGAAGCCTGAAAACGGAGGTAGGGAAGAGATGATAACCTAAAGCCATGGCGGGTCTGATGTGCTCAGTGTGCGGTCAACTGTCTGGGTGTTGGTCAGGAGGTCCGGGCTCAGGTTGTGTCAGACAGTGCATTAATGCCCCCGTAGACTATATAATTTGGGTAAAGTTGAGTGCCATGTAGATTTATCCTCATATAAGTTGTCTGGGCAGCTCATTAGGCAAAATTTGTTTTTTAGAGGGCAGGCAGAGTGCTTCATTGTCGGTCCGGAATTGCCAAACTTGAGGGCTTCGTGTCCAGGAGTGTGAGGACGGAAGTCTGAGAACACAAGCTAGACTTGTGTATCAGGGCGAGGACACGGCAGGGACCTCTGTAGATCTGAACCAATATCTCATGCATCTGAAGTCAGGGCGAGGATCAGACGTTGGCTCACGTTGGAGTTTATGTGCATGACGGCCCCTTCATGAAGGGAGTGGAATCTCGAGGCCATGGAGGTTTTCCCACGTTGGGTGTTGTGGGATGCCCCCTTCAAGGATACCTTCTGCGGGACAATTGAGACCTGTTGGGCAGCTTCAGGACATCTCATATGGAATGACTCCAGGGCACCATTCGAGGATGGATGACTGGGAAGCAGGCCTCGCATTCCAATTTTCTCCTAGCAACAAGAGAGTTTAGATCTGATGACTCTGCGTGAGCAACAGGAGTGACTGACTTGAAATGGACTTTCCTGAGGATGCGTCCTAATGTGTGTTTGTGTCCATGAGGGCCTTAAAATGGGGCGGTGGCACCGGGACCCTGAAGTATTCTCCTAAGCTTTTGACATAGCTCGATGCAAAAGTCTCCTTGTGGAGACGAGATTTGTTCTGATGGGTGCCTCAGAAAAACTCCTATGCTGGTATTGGAATCCAGGCTTTTGAGGAGACATGCCTGTAAACCAAAGCAATGTATCCGATTATGGCCTAGGGTCCTGTCTGGTTCAATCTGCTTCTCAGGGGACATCCATCTATGGTATGAGTGGAGGTAGATGCTCAGCTGGTATCAGACCGCCCTTGTTTGTCCCGGGCGAACTGCACAATTGGGATGGCCTCAGGGATTTGTAGGGTTCTCCAAATTTTACTGTTTTGGACAATGGCATGGGCAGAATTCCCATGGATTGGATAGGCACAGTCCTAATGTGTGACACCTGGGGCCCCAGCCTGGAAGGTGTGTGGCCCAGGACTTTGAGGACAGAAGTCTGAAAACACAAACTCAGCTTAGCTTTGGGGAGGTAGGTATAGCAGGCCCGATCTATAAACCATGAGAAGAACTCTTCCGGATATAAAGAAAGAGCGAGTCTGAGGCACTTGCTCAGGCTTTTGTCTCTGGATTTTGTATCAGAGATGGCCGTGGAATGTCGGGGAGGCCTCATGGGCCATGGACGAATCTTCCTCTCTGTGGATTTGGCCCGATCCCAATTGTTTTTCGTCAATCTGTGGAATGGGAGGACTCCTTTCAGGTTTGTTACCTCAGGTGTCCCGCCAAAAGAGGAATTCCAAAGATGAGCCCTGGGGAAAAGTGAAGGGAGAACCCGAACTATGGGTAAAATTTGTGGCCTAGGGGCATGGCAAGCCAAATATGCTGACTCTTCATCCAGCCACTGAGAGGCCTTACCTGAGGCCTGGGATCAGGCTGAGGGACACAATGTGTGTTTGTGACCAATGTGGCCCATAAACATGGGCGGGGCCTCATGGGCCACACTGGTTTCAACTACACTGAACTTTGGAAAAACATGCCAACCACTAGGTTTCTTGCCAAGGCGAAGGAGAAGTTCTGATTCTTGTATCACGTTCACTCCTGAGCAGTGAGTGGAGATAAGGTCTAGGTTCTGAAGGTGAAAACTGAGGTTGTGTAGAGTTGATGGCCTAAATCCATTGTGGGTGTGATATGCTCTGTTTACGGCAAGCTGTCTGGGTGTTGGACTGGAGGTCTGCCCTCAGGCTGTGTCAGACAGGGCTTTAGTGCACAGGCTAGACAGTATAATTGGGGTATGGTCGAGTGGCATGCAGGTTGTTACTCATTTGGCGTTTCTGGTTAGGCCTATAGGGCAACATTTTTCTTCTGGAGGGCAGGCAGAATGCTGCATTGTGTCTCCAGAATTGCCAAACTGGAGGGGTGTGGCCAGGATTGTGAGGAAGGAAGTCTGAAAACACGAGATTTGGGACCAAGACCATGGCAGGTCCACTCTGCAGAGGCTGAATCGAGATCTCCTGCAGGTGAGGACAGGGCAAGTATCAGATGTTGCCTCAAGCTGGAGTTTGTGTCCACGACGGCCCTTACATGAAGGGGGTGGGTGCGTCATGAGGCCAGGGAGGTTTCCCTACGCTGGGAGTTGTGAGCTGCTCCAAACTTCAAAGTTTCCTTCTTCAGGACAGTCGAGTACTATTGGATGGTCCCTTGGTGCCCCATACAGAAAGACTCGAGAGCAGGGGCCTAAGCATGGATGCCGAGAAACGCCAACTCACCTTCCCATTGCCTGGTGGAGACAAGGCACGCTCAATCTGCGGGCTCTTGGGTGAGCTACCCAGAAGGCTGAGTTTAAATGGACTCTCCTGAGGATGAGTCATAATGTGGGTTGGTGAACATGGAGACCTTGGAATGTGGCAGTAGCTAAGGGACTCTGCAGGATTCTCCAACCCAAAAGGCTTGACACAACTCCAACAAGGAAGCTTCCCATGTGGAGATGAGAGGTCTTCTGTCTGGTGCCTCAGGAAAGCCCCGTATGCTGGTCTTCGAACCCAGGCCTCTGAGGAGTGATACCTGGACACCAAAGCAAGAGTTCATAATAGGGCCTAGGGGCCTGTCTGGTTCAATATTCTGTCTCTGCGGATATCTGTCTATGTGTCTGCATGGAGGTAGTAGTTGCTCATCTTGTGTCATAATGCCTGTATTTGTCCAGTGCGGCTTGTGGTAGTGGGATGTCCTTGGGGACCTTGAGGTTTCTACTATTTTGTTGAGTTGTGGCCAATGGAATGGGCAGTTTCTTAGGAGAGAGCAGGCACAGTTCTGTGGTGTGGCTCCAGAGACCCCAGCCTGGAGGCTGTGTTGGCCATGGCTGTGCCGACAGACATCCAAAAACCCTAACTCAGCTCAGGTTTGGGGCCGAGGTTACGGCAGGCCTGATCTACAGTCCATGAGGGGAGCTCCTCTGGATATGAAAGAAGGGTGAGAGGGAGGCAGTCGCTCAGGCTTTTGTCTCTGGATGTTTTGTCTACAATGGCCGTTTAATGTAGGAGTTTCCTCATGGGTCGTAGAAGTCTCCCTCTCTGGTAGTTTGTCCAGCCCCTAAGAGTTTGAGGTCATTCTGTGGGAAGGGAAGTGTCCTGTTTTCTGCTTCATGTGTCCCACCAGTAGAGGGATTCTAGAGCATAGCAGTGGGTACTGACAACTGGAATACTCGCCCTCTGGTTAAGCCTGGGGGCCTATGTATATGACAAGCCCCATATGCAGGATCTTGGTCCAGCCACTGAGAGGCGTTACTTTAATACGGGACTCACGCTGCAGGTCACAATGTATGTCTGTGCCCTAGGCGGCCCTCAAGCACTGGCATGGCCTTTCAGACAATGCAGGTTTTCCCACATTGCTGAAGCCTGAAAACCGAGGTTGGGAAGAGATGACGACCTACAGCCATAGCGGGTCCTATGTGTCCAGGTTGGGGCCAGCTGTCTGGGTGTCGTTTGGGATGTCTTGTCTCAGGCTGTGCCAGACAGGGCATTAGTATACAGGGTAGGCTGTATAATTGCTTTACAATCGAGTGGCATGCATTAGAAAATCATTTGGGGTTTCTTATTAGCAGCATAGGGCAAAGTTTTTCTTCTGGAGGGCAGGCAGAGTGCTGCATTGTGGCTTCGGAATTCCCAAACTGGAGGGCTTGTGGGCCAGGAGAGTGAGGACGGAAGTCTGACAGGGTTCTAAGGATGGATGGCTGGGTATCCCAGCTCGCATTCAAATTGTGTCCTAGCAACAAGACAGGTTAGATCTGCTGGATCTGGGGGAGCAACGCAGGAGGCTGAGTTGAAATGGACTCTCCTGTGGATGGGTCCTAATGTTTTTTTGTGTCTATGGAGACCTTGGAATGTAGTGGTGGCACTGGGGTCCTGAAGGGTTTTTCCAAACAGAGGCTTTGACACAGCTCCAACGTGCAAGTTTCCCATATGTAGATGAGATGTTTTCTGATGGGCTAGTCAAGACACAGCCATACGCTGGTATTGAAATCCAGGCCTCTGAGGAGAGATGACTGGATACCACAGCAATGGATCCGTTTAGTGCCTAGGGGCCTGTTCGTTCCTTTTTACCTCTGGGGACATCAGTCTATGCGTCTGAGTGCAGGTAGGTGCTCAGATGAGCTCAGATTGCCCCTGTTTGTCCTGGGAAGCCACCACTATTGGGATGGCCTCAGGCAGTTTGGAAGTTTATCCTATTATTAGGGTTGTGGCCATTGGATTGGGCACACACAATTCCCTTGGAGAGGGCAAGTACAGTCCTCAGGTTTGGCTCGAGGGGCCTGAGCCTGTAGGGTGTGTAGGCCAGAACTGTTTGGACAGTTGTCTGAAAACACAAACGCGGCTTATGTTTCGGGTCATAGGTATGGCAGGACTGATCTACAGACCATGAGGAGAACACTTCAGGATATGAAAAAAGGGCGAGTGTGAGGCTCGTGCTCAAGTTTTTGTCTCTGGATATCGTGTCACTCATGGTCGTGAAATTTCCGAGTGACTTCATGGGAAATGAACGAGTCTTACTCTCTGGGGTTTTGCCCCGTCCCAAGGGTTTTGGGTCATTCTGTGGGATGGAAGAAGTCCGTTTTGTTGTTGTTGTTGATTTGCTTTGTTTTGTTTTTTAACCTCAGGTGTCACACCAAATGAGGTATTCCAGAGTAGAGACCTGGGGAGGGCCGACCGGACAACCAGAAATCTGGTTTAAAATTGGGGCCTAGGGACATGTCAAGCCCATTATGACATCTAATGGTCGAGCCACTGAGAGGACTTACTAGAGCACAGGACTCACGCTAAGGGTCACAATGCGTGTTTATGCCCTCTTCGCACTCAAGAATTGGCGGGGCCTCCGGGTGAATGCTGGTTTCTCCTACACTGAACGTTGGACAACATGCCAACCACAAGGTTTCTTGCCATGGCTAAGGACGAGTTCTGATTTCTGCATCACAGGCACCCCTGGGCAGTGGTTGGAGATAAGGTCTAGGTTCTGAAGCCTGAAAAACCGCAGTTGGGAAGAGATGATGACCTAAGGCCATGGCGGTTCTGATGTGCTCAGTGTGCGGTCAGCTGTCTGGGTGTTGGTCAGGAGGTCCGAGCTCAGGTTGTGTCAGACAGTGCATTAGTGCCCAGGTTAGACTATATACTTTGGGTACAGTCGAATGCCATGTAGATTTATCCTCATATAAGGTGCCTGGGCAGCTCATTAGGCCAAATTTTTTTTCAAGAGGGCAGGCAGAGTGCTGCATTGTGGGTCTGGAATTGCGAAACTACCGGGCTTCGGGGACTGGAGTGTGAGGACGGAAGTCTGAGAACACAAGCTAGACTTGGGTTTCAGGGCAAGGGCACGGCAGGTACCCCTGTAGATCTGAACCTATATCTCATGCATCTGAAGTCAGGGCGAGGATGAGACGTTGGCTCAGGTTGGAGTTTCTGTGCATGACGGCCCCTTCATGAAGGGAGCGGAATCTCGAGGCCATGGAGGTTTTCCCACGTTGGGAGTTGTGGGATGCCCCCTTTAAGGAATCCTTCTGCGGGACAATTGAGACTTGTTGGGCAGCTCCAGGACATCCCATATGGAATGACTCCAGGGCACTGTTCGAGGATGGATGCCTGGGAAGCCCGCCCCGCATTCCAATTGTCTCCTAGCAACAAGACAGTTTAGATCTGATGGCTCTGCGTGAGCAACAGGAGTGGCAGACTTGAAATGGACTTTCCTGAGGATGGGTCCTAATGTGTGTTTGTGTCCATGAGGGCCTTAAAATGGGGCGGTGGCACCGGGACACTGAAGAATTGTCCTAAGCTTTTGACATAGCTCGATGTACAAGGTTCCTTCCGGAGATAAGATTTGTTTTGATGGGTGCCTCAGGAAAACCTCTATGCTGGTATTGGAATCCAGGCTTTTGAGGAGACATGCCTGTAATCCAAAGCAATGTATCCGATTATGGCCTAGGGTCCTGTCTGGTTCAATCTTCTTCTCAGGGGACATCCATCTATGGTATGAGTGGAGGTAGATGCTCAGCTGGTATCAGACCACCCTTGTTTGTCCCGGGCGACCTGCACTATTGGGATGGCCTCAGGGATTTGTAGGGTTCTCCAAATTTTACTGTTTTGGACAATGGCATGGGCAGAATTCCCATGGATTGGATAGGCACAGTCCTAATGTGTGACTCCAGGGGCCTCAGCCTGGAGGGTGTGTGGCCTAGGACTATGAGGACAGAAGTCTGAAAACACAAACTCAGCTTAGGTTTGGGGACGTAGGTATGTCAGGCCCGATCTATAAACCATGAGAAGAACTCTTCCGGATATGAAGAAAGAGCGAGTCTGAGGCACTTGCTCAGGCTTTTGTCTCTGGATTTTGTATCAGAGATGGCCGTGGAATGTCGGGGAGGCCTCATGGGCCATGGATGAATCTTCCTCTCTGTGGATTTGGCCCGATATCAATTGTTTTTCGTCAATCTGTTGAATGGGAGGACTCCTTTCAGGTTTGTTACCTCAGGTGTCCCGCTAAAAGAGGAATTCCAAAGAAGAGCCCTGGGGAAAAGTGAAGGGACAACCCGAACTATGGGTAAAATTTGGGGCCTAGGGGCATGGCAATCCCAATATGCTGTCTCGTCATCCAGCCACTGAGAGGCCTTACCTGAGGACTGGGATCAGGCTGAGGGTCACAATGTGTGTTTGTGACCAATGTGGCCCATAAACATGAGCGGGGCCTCATGGGCCACACTGGTTTTAACTACACTGAACGTTGGACAACATGCCAACTACATGGTTTCTTGCCACGGGGAAGGAGTTGTGATCTGCTCCACTTTCAAGCCTGGGCTGTGATTGAAGATAAGGTCTAGGTTCTGAAACTTGACAACCGAGGTAGGGAAGAGATGACGACCTAAGGACAATGCGCGTCTGGTGGGCTCAGTGTTCGACCAGTTTCCTGGGTGGGGCTAGGATTTCCAGTCTCAGGCTGTGTCAGAAAGGGCAATAGTGCCCAGGTAAGCCTATATATTTGGGGTACAGTCGAATGGCGTGCAGGTGATTCTCATTTGGGTTTCTGGGTTGCACCAGAGGGCAATATTTTTCTTCCTGAAGGCTGGCAGAGTGCTGCATTATAGTTCTGGTTTGCAAACTGGAGGCTTGTGGGCCAGTAGTCTGAGGACGGAAATCTGAGAACACAAGCTAGGCTTAGGTTTCTGGGTGAGGACAAGGCAGGAACAATCTACAGACCTGAATCGAGATCTCGTGCTTCTGAAGTCAGGGCGAGGATCAGAAGATCGCTCAAGTTGGTGTTTCTGTCCCTGATGGCCACTTCATGAAGGGGCGCGGTCACGATGTCGTGGGGGTTTTCCCACGATGTTAGTTGTGAGAAGCTCCAAACTGCAAAGATTCTTGTGCAGGACTATTGAGACATGTTGGTTGGCTCCAGGCCAACGATTCCAAGCAGGGTTCTAAGGATTGATGCCTGGGTAGCCCAACTTGCATTCCAATTGTGTCCTAGCAACAAGACAGGATATATCTGCTGGATCTGGGGGAGCAATCTGGACCTGAGTTGAAATGGACTCTCCTGTGGATGGATCCTAATATGTTTTTGTGTCTATGGAGATCTTGGAATGAAGCGGTGGCACTGGGGCCCTGAAGGGTTTTTTCAAACAGAGGCTTTGACACAGCTCCAACGTGCAAGTTTCCCATATGTAGATGAGATTTGTTCTGATGGATGAGTCAGGAAACAGCCATATGCTGGTATTGAAATCCAGGCCTCTGAGGAGAGATGACTGGATACCACAACAATGAATCCAAATAGTGCCTAGGGGCCTGTTCGTACCTTTTTACCTCTGGGGACATCAGTCTATGCATCTGAGTGCATGTAGGTGCTCAGATGGGCTCAGATTGCTCCTGTTTGTCCTGGAGAGCCACCACTATTGGGATGGCCTCAGGGAGTTTGCAGGTTTATCCTATTAGTAGGTTGTGGCCATTGGAATGGGCACATACAATTCCCTTGGAGAGGGCAAGTACAGTCCTCAGGTTTGGCTCCAGGGGCCTGAGCCTGTAGGGTGTGTAGGCAGAGCTGTTTGGACAGTTGTCTGAAAACACAAACGCGGCTTATGTTTCGGGTCATAGGTATGGCAGGATTGATCTACAGACCATGAGGAGAACTTTTCGGGATATGAAAAAAGGTCGAGTGTGAGGCTCTTGCTCAAGTTTTTGTCTCTGGATATCGTGTCACTCATGGTCGTGAAATTCCGGGTGACTTCATGGGAAATGGACGAGTCTTACTCTCTGGGGGTTTGGCCCCGTCGCAAGATTTTGGGGTCATTCTGTGGGATGGAAGAAGTCCGTTTTGTTGTTGTTGTGATTTGCCTTGTTTTGTTTTTTAACCTCAGGTGTTCCACCAAATGAGGTATTCCAGAGTAGAGCCCTGGGGAGGGCCGACTGGACAACCAGAAATCTGGTTACAAATTTGGGCCTAGGGACATGTCAAGCCCATTATGACATCTAATGGTCGAGCGAATGAGAGGACTTATTAGAGGACAGGACTCACACTGAGGGTCACAATGCGTGTTTATGCCCACTTCGCAAACAAGAATTGCCGGGGCCTCATGGTGAATCCTGGTTTCTCCTACACTGAACGTTGGACAACATGCCAACGTCAAGATTTCTTGCCATGGGTAAGGAAGAGTTCTGATTTCTCCATCACAGGCACCCTTGGGCAGTGATTGGAGATAAGGTCTAGATTCTGAAGCCTGAAAACTGAGGTAGGGAAGAGATGATGACCTAAGGCCAGGGCGGGTCTGATGTGCTCAGTGTGCGGTCAGCTGTCTGGGTGTTGGTCAGGAGGTCTGGGCTCAGGTTATGTCAGACAGTGCATTAGTGCCCAGGTAGACTATATAATTTGGGTACAGTCGAGTGCCATGTAGATTTCTCCTCATATAAGTTGTCTCGGCAGCTCATTAGGCAAAATTTGTTTTCTAAAGGGCAGGCGGAGTGCTTCATTGTCGGTCCGGAATTGCCAAACTTGAGGGCTTCGGGGCCAGGAGTGTGAGGACTGAAGTCTGAGAACACAAGCTAGACTTGTGTATCAGGGCGAGGACACGGCAGGGACCACTGTAGATCTGAACCAATATCTCATGCATCTGAAGTCAGGGCGAGGATCAGACATTGGCTCAGGTTGGAGTTTATGTGCATGACGGCCCCTTCATGAAGGGAGCGGAATCTCGAGGCCATGGAGGTTTTCCCACGTTGGGTGTTGTGGGATGCCCCCTTCAAGGATTCCTTCTGCCGGACAATTGAGACCTCTTGGGCAGCTTCAGGACATCCCATATGGAATAACTCCAGGGTACCGTTCGAGGATGGATGACTGGGAAGCCGGCCTCGCATTCCAATTGTCTCCTAGCAACAAGACAGTTTAGATCTGATGGCTCTGCGTGAGCAACAGGAGAGACTGACTTGAAATGGACTTCCTTAGGATGGGTCCTAATGTGTGTTTGTGTCCATGAGGGCTTTAAAATGGGCCGGTGGCACCGGGACCCTGAAGTATTGTCCTAAGCTTTTGACATAACTCAATGCACAAGGTTCCTTGTGGAGACGAGATTTGTTCTGATGGGTGCCTCAGAAAAACCCCTATGCTGGTATTGGAATCCAGGCTTTTGAGGAGACATGCCTGTAAACCAAAGCAATGTATCCGATAAGGCCTAGGATTCTGTCTGGTTCAATCTTCTTCTCAGGGGACATCCATTTATGGTATGAGTGGAGGTAGATGCTCAGGTGGTAGCAGACGGCTCTAGTTTGTCCCGGGCGACCTGTACTATTGGGATGGCCTCAGGGATTTGGAGGGTTCTCCTAATTTTACGGTTTTGGACAATGGAATGGGCAGAATTCCCATGGATTGGGTAGACACAGTCCTAATGTGTGACATCTGGGGCCCCAGGATGGAGGGTGTGTGGCCCAGGACTTTGGGGACAGAAGTCTGAAAACACAAACTCAGCTTAGGTTTGGGGAGGTAGGTATGGCAGGCCCGATCTATAAACCATGAGAAGAACACTTCCGGATATAAAGAAAGAGCGAGTCTGAGGCACTTGCTCAGGATTTTGTCTCTGGATGTTGTATCAGCGATGGCCGTGGAATGTCGGGGATGCCTCATGGGCTATGGACGAATCTTCCTCTCTGGGGATTTGGCCCGATCCCAAATGTTTTTCGTCAATCTGTGGAATGGGAGGACTTTTTTCAGGTTTGTTACCTCAGGTGTCCCGCCAAAAGAGGAATTCCAAAGATGAGCCCTGGGGAAAAGTGAAGGGAGAACCCGAACTATGGGTAAAATTTAGGGGCCTAGGGGCATGGCAAGCCCAATATGCTGTCTCTTCATCCAGCCACTGAGAGGCCTTACCTGAGGCCTGGGATCAGGCTGAGGGACACAATGTGTGTTTGTGACCAATGTGGCCCATAAACATGGGCGGGGCCTCATGGGCCACACTGGTTTCAACTACACTGAACGTTGGAAAACATGCCAACCACTAGGTTTCTTGCCAAGGCGAAGGAGAAGTTCTGATTCTTGCATCACGTTCACTCCTAAGCAGTGAGTGGAGATAAGGTCTAGGTTCTGAAGGTGAAAACTGAGGTTGGGTAGAGATGATGGCCTAAAGCCATTGTGGGTGTGATATGCTCTGTGTACAGCCAGCTGTCTGGGTGTTGGAGTGGAGGTCTGCCCTCAGGCTGTGTCAGACAGGGCTTTAGTGCACAGGCTAGACTGTATAATTGGGGTATGGTCGAGTGGCATGCAAGTTGTTACTCATTTGGCGTTTCTGGTTAGCCCTATAGGGCAACATTTTTCTTCTGGAGGGCAGGCAGAGTGCTGCATTGTGTCTCCAGAATTGCCAAACTGGAGGGGTGTGGCCAGGATTGTGAGGAAGGCAGTCTGAAAACACAAGCTAGCACGAGGTTTGGGGCCAAGAGCATGGCAGGCCCACTCTGCAGAGGCTGAATCGAGATCTCCTGCAGGTGAGGTCAGGGCGAGTATCAGATGTTGCCTCAAGCTGCAGTTTGTGTCCATGACGGCCCCTACATGAAGGGGGTGGGGGCGTCATGAGGCCAGGGAGGTTTCCCTACGCTGGGAGTTGTGAGCTGCTCCAAACTTCAAAGTTTCCTTCTTCAGGACAGTCGAGTACTATTGGGTGGTCCCCTGAAGCCCGATACAGAAAGACTCGAGAGCAGGGCCCTAAGCATGGATGCCGAGAAACGCCAACTCACCTTCCCATTGCCTGGTCGAGACAAGGCATGCTCAATCTGCGGGCTCTTGGGTGAGCTACCCAGAAGGCTGAGTTTAAATGGACTCTCCTGAGGATGAGTCATAATGTGGGTTGGTGGCCATGGAGACCTTGGAATGTGGCAGTAGCTAAGGGACTCTGCAGGATTCTCCAACCCGAAGGGCTTGACACAACTCCAACAAGGAAGCTTCCCATGTGGAGATGAGAGGTCTTCTGTCTGGTGCCTCAGGAAAGCCCCGTATGCTGGTCTTCGAACCCAGGACTCTGAGGAGTGATACCTGGACACCAAAGCAAGAGTTCATAATAGGGCCTAGGGGCCTGTCTGGTTCAATCTTCTGTCTCTGCGGATATCTGTCTGTGTGTCTGCATGGAGGTAGTAGTTGCTCAGCTTGTGTCATAATGCCCCTATTTGTCCAGTGTGGCTTGCGGTAGTGGGATGTCCTTGGGGACCTTGAGGTTTCTACTATTTTGTAGAGTTGTGGCCAATGGAATGGGCAGTTTCTTAGGAGAGAGCAGGCACAGTTCTGTGGTGTGGCTCCAGAGACCCCAGCCTGGAGGCTGTGTGGGCCATGGCTGTGCAGACAGACATCCAAAAACCCTAACTCAGCTCAGGTTTGGGGCCGAGGTTACGGCAGGCCTGATCTACAGTCCATGAGGGGAGCTCCTCTGGATATGAAAGAAGGGTGAGAGGGAGGCAGTCGCTCAGGCTTTTGTCTCTGGATGTTTTGTCCACAATGGCCGTTTAGTGTAGGAGTTGCCTCATGGGTCGTAGAAGTCTCCCTCTCTGGTAGTTTGTCCAGCCCCCAAGAGTTTGGGCTCATTCTGTGGGAAGGGAAGTGTCCTGTTTTCTGCTTCATGTGTCCCCCCAGTAGAGGGATTCTAGAGCATAGCAGTGGGTACTGACGACTGGAATACTCGCCCTCTGGTAAAGCCTGGGGGCCTATGGATATGACAAGCAGGTTTTCCCACATTGAACGTTGGACAACATGACAACCACAAGGTTTCAGGCCATGGGGAAGGAGGAATTCTAATTTCTGCATCACGTTCACCCCTGGGCAGTGATTGGAGATAAGGTCTAGGTTCTGAAGCCTGAAAACCGAGGTTGGGAAGAGATGACGACCTACAGCCATAGCGGGTCCTATGTGTCCAGGTTGGGGCCAGCTGTCCGGGTGTCGTTTGGGATGTCTTGTCTCAGGCTGTGCCAGACAGGGCATTAGTATACAGGGTAGGCTGTATAATTGCTTTACAATCGAGTGGCATGCATTCGAAAATCATTTGGGGTTTCTTATTAGCAGCATAGGGCAAAGTTTTTCTTCTGGAGGGCAGGCAGAGTGCTGCATTGTGGCTTCGGAATTCCCAAAATGGAGGGCTTGTGGGCCAGGAGAGTGAGGACGGAAGTCTGAGAACACAAGCTAGGCTTAGGTTTCAGGGCATGGACATGGCAGGCACAATCTGCAGAGCTGAATTGACATCTCATGCGTCTGAAGTCAGGTCGAGGATCAGACTTGGGCTCAGGTTTGAGTTTCTGTCCATGTTGGCCCCTTCATGAAGGGGGGACATTATGAGCCCATGGGGGTTTTCCCACTATTGGAGTTGTGAGATGCTCCAAACCGCAAGGATTCCTTCTGTGGGACAATTAAGATTTGTTGAATGGCTCCAGGACGTCTTATAAGGTATTTTTCCAGAACAGGGTTTAAGTATGGATGCCTGGGCAGCCAGCCTCACATTCCAATTGTCTCCTAGCAACAAGAAACGTTTGATCTGCTGGCTTGGGGTAGCAACAGAGGGGGCTGAGTTGAAATGGACTTTCCTGAGGATGGTCTTAATGTTGGTTTGAGTCCATGGAGACCTTGGTATGGGGCAGTGGCACCAGGGCCCTGAAGGATTCTCCAAACCAGAGGTTATGACAAAGCTCCAATGAGCAAGTTTTCCATGGGGAGACGAGATTTGTTCTTATTGGTGCCTCAGGAAACCACCATATGCTGGTATTGGAAACGAGGCCTCTGAGGAGAGATGCCTGGAAACCAAAGCAATGGATCTGATTAGGGCCTAGGGGCCTGTCCGGTTCAATATTCTTCTCTGGGGACATCTGTTGTCTGAGTGGAGGTAGTTGCTCAGCTGTTTTGAGATCACCCCTGTTTGTCCTGGGCAGCCTACACTATTGGGATTGACGGGTGACTTTGGAGGTTTTTCCTAATTTGCAAGGTTGTGGCCAATGGAATGGGAAGGATTCCCTTGAAAGGGAAGCACAGTCCTGAGGTGTGGCTCCAGGGACCCAAGTGTGGAAACTGTGTGGTCCAGGGCTATTTGGACAACAGTCTGAAAACACAAACTCCACTTAGTTTGGGGGATGTAGGTATGGCCGTCCCGATCTATAGACCGTGAGGAGAACTCTTCGGGATATGAACAAAGGGCGAATGTGAGGTGCTTGCTCATGCTTTTTTTTTTTTTTTTTTTTTTTCTGGAAATGTGTCACCCATTGCCATGGAATGTCGGGGTGTCCTCATGGGCCATCGATGAGGCTCCCTTTCTGGAGATTTGACACGATTCTAAGAGTTTGGGGTCATTCTGTCGGAAGAGAGGAGGCCTTTCTGTTTTTTTTTTTTGTTTGTTTATTTTTTTTGCTTTTTGTTTTTTGTTTTTTTACCTCAGGTGGACCACGAAAAGAGGGATTCCAGAGCAGAGTCGTGGGTGGGGGCAACTGGACAACCAGACCTCTGGTTAACATTGGGACCTAAGAACATGGCAAGCCCCATATGTGGGCTCTTGGTCCAGACACTGAGAGGCCTTCCTTGAGGATAGGTCTCACACTGAGTTTCACAATGTGTTTTTGTGCCCAAGGAGCCCCTCAAGTCAGGGTGTGGCCTAATGTACCATGCTGGTTTCTCCTACACTGAACGTTGCACAATATGGCAACCAAAAGTTTTCTGGCCATGGGGAAGAAGGAGTTCTATTTTCTGCAACACTTTCACTCCTGGACTGTGATTGTATTTAAGGTCTAGGTTCTGAAGCCTGAAAACTGAGGTTGGGAAGAGATGAAGACCTAAGGCCATGGTGTGTCTGATGTGCTCAGTGTTCGGCCAGCTGTTGAGTGTGGGTTGGGAGGTGCAGGCTCAGGCTGTGGCAGACAGGGAATTAATTCCCAGGCTAGACTGTATCATTGGGGTGCAGTCGAGTTTCGTGCAGGATGGTACTCATTTGTGGTTACTGGGTAGCCCCAAAGGGCAACGTTTTTCTTCTGGAGGGAAGACACAGTGCCACATAGTAGCTCCAGAATTCCCAAACTGGAAGGCTTGTGGGCCAGGAGTGTGAGGAAAAAATTCTGAGAACACAAGCCAGACTTAGATTTCGGGGTGAGGGGACGGCAGGCACCCTCTGCAGAGATGATTCGAGATCCCGTATACCTGAAGACAGAGCTAGGATCAGACGTTTTCTTAGGTCGGAGTTTATGTCCATGACGGCCCCTTCATGAAGGGGAGGGTGTCACGAGGACATGGAGGTTTTCCCACGATGGGAATTGTGAGATGCTCCAAACCGCAATGATTCCTTCTGTGGGACAGTCGAGACCTGTTGGATGGCTCCAGGACATCCCATAAGGAAGTTATCCAGAGCAGGGTTCTAAGGATGGATGCCTGGGCAGCCTGCCCCCCATTCCAGGTGTCTCATAGAGCCAAGGCAAGTTCGATCTGCTGGATCTAGGGGAGCAACCGAGGCGGGTGTGTTGAAATGGGTGAGTTGAGGATGGGTTATAATGTGCATTTGTGTCCATGTAGACCTTGGAATGGGGTGCTTGATACGGGCCTTGAGGGATGTTCATAACCGGAGGTTTTGATGGAGCTCTAAAGAGTATGTTTCCTATGTAGAGAAGAGAATTGTTTTGATGAGTGCCTAAGGAATCTCCCATATGCTGGTATTGGAAACCAGGCCTCTGAGGAGAGATGACTGGAATCAAAAGCAATGGATCTGATTAGGGCCTAAGTGCCTGTCCAGTTCAATCTTATTCTATGGGGATATCTGTCTCTGGGTCTGAGTGGAGGTAGTTTCCTAACTTGTGAAAGATCATCCCTGTTTGTCCTGGGCAGCCAACACTATTCGGATGGCCTCGGGGAGATTGGAGGATACTCCTAATCTATAGGGTTGTGGCCAATGGAAATGGCAGAATTCCCCTGGAGAGGGAAGCCACAGTCCTTAGGTGTAGCTCCAGGGGCCCCAACTTGGATGGTGTGTGGGCCAGGACTGTGGGGACAGAAGTCTGAAAACACAAACTCAGCTTAGGTTTGGGGATGTATGTATGAAGGCTCGATCTACAGACCGTGAGAATTTTCCGGGCTATGAACAAAGGGCGAGTATGTGGCGCTTGCTCAGGCTTTTGTCTCTGGATTTTGTGTCAACGGTGGCCGCGGAATGTCGGGGTGTCCTCAAGGGCCATGGACAATTCTTTCTCTGATGATTTGGCCTGATCCCAAGTGGTTGGGATCATTCTTTGGATGGGAAGAGTCCTTTCTGTATTTTTTTTTTTTTTTACCTCAGGTGTCCCACCAAAGAGGGATTCCAGAGTAGAGCCCTGAGTAGTGGTGACTAGACATCTCGAACTCTGGTTGAGATTGGGGGACTAGGGGCTTGGCAAGCCCCATATGTGGGCTGTTGTTCCAGTCACTAAGAGGCTTTACATGAGAATAGGGCTCACGCTGAGGGCCACAATGTGTGTTTGTGCAAATTGTGGCCCTCAGGGATAGGTGGGGCCTCATAATCCATGCTGCTTTCTCCTACAAAGAACATTGGACAACATGCCAACCACTAGGGTTCTTGCCAAGGCGAAGGAGAAGTTCTGATTCTTGCATCACGTTCACTCCTGAGCAGTGAGTGGAGATAAGGTCTAGGTTCTGAAGGTGAAAACTGCGGTTGGGTAGAGATGATGGCCTAAAGCCATTGTGGGTGTGATATGCTCTGTGTATGGCCAGCTGTTTGGGTGTTGGACTGGAGGTCTGCCCTCAGGCTGTGTCAGACAGGGCTTTAGTGCACAGGCTAGACTGTATAATTGGGGTATGGTCGAGTGGCATGCAGGTTGTTACTCATTTGGCGTTTCTGGTTAGCCCTATAGGGCAACATTTTTCTTCTGGAGGGCAGGCAGAGTGCTGCATTGTGTCTCCAGAATTGCCAAACTGGAGGGGTGTGGCCAGGATTGTGAGGAAGGCAGTCTGAAAACACAAGCTAGCACGAGTTTTGGGGCCAAGAGCATGGCAGGCCCACTCTGCAGAGGCTGAATCGAGATCTCCTGCAGGTGAGGTTAGGGCGAGTATCAGATGTTGCCTCAAGCTGGAGTTTGTGTCCATGACGGCCCCTTCCTGAAGGGGGTGGGGGCGTCATGAAGCCAAGGAGGTTTCCCTACGCTGGGAGTTGTGAGCTGCTCCATATTTCAAGGTTTCCTTCTTCAGGACAGTCGAGTACTATTGGATGGTTCCAGGATGCCCCATACAGAAAGACTCGAGAGCAGGGCCCTAAGCATGGATGCCGAGAAACGCCAAATCACCTTCCCATTGTCTGGTCGAGACAAGGCACGCTCAATCTGTGGGCTCTTGGGTGAGCTACCCAGAAGGCTGAGTTTAAATGGACTCTCCTGAGGATGAGTCATAATGTGGGTTGGTGGCCATGGAGACCTTGGAATGTGGCAGTAGCTAAGGGACTCTGCAGGATTCTGCAACACGAAGGGCTTGACACAACTCCAACAAGGAAGCTTCCCATGTGGAGATGAGAGGTCTTCTGTCTGGTGCCTCAGGAAAGCCCCGTATGCTGGTCTTCGAAACCAGGACTCTGAGGAGTGATACCTGGACACCAAAGCAAGAGTTCATAATAGGGCCTAGGGGCCTGTCTGGTTCAATCTTCTGTCGCTGCGGATATCTGTCTGTGTGTCTGCATGGAGGTAGTAGTTGCTCAGCTTGTGTCATAATGCCCCTATTTGTCCAGAGCAGCTTGCGGTAGTGGGATGTCCTTGGGGACCTTGAGGTTTCTACTATTTTGTAGAGTTGTGGCCAATGGAATGGGCAGTTTCTTAGGAGAGAGCAGGCACAGTTCTGTGGTGTGGCTCCAGAGACCCCAGCCTGGAGGCTGTGTGGGCCATGGCTGTGCAGACAGACATCCAAAAACCCTAACTCAGCTCAGGTTTGGGGCCGAGGTTACGGCAGGCCTGATCTACAGTCCATGAGGGGAGCTCCTCTGGATATGAAAGAAGTCGCTCAGGCTTTTGTCTCTGGATGTTTTGTCCACAATGGCCATTTAATGTAGGAGTTGCCTCATGGGTCGTAGAAGTCTCCCTGTCCGGTAGTTTGTCAAGCCCCCAAGAGTTTGGGGTCATTCTGTGGGAAGGGAAGTGTCCTGTTTTCTGCTTCATGTGTCCCCCCAGTAGAGGGATTCTAGAGCATAGCAGTGGGTACTGACAACTGGAATACTCGCCCTCTGGTTAAGCCTGGGGGCCTATGGATATGACAAGCCCCATATGCAGGATCTTGGTCCAGCCACTGAGAGGGGTTACTTTAATACGGGACTCACGCTGCAGGTCACAATGCATGTCTGTGCCCTAGGCGGCCCTCAAGCACTGGCGTGGCCTTTCGGACAATGCAGGTTTTCCCACATTGAACGTTGGACAACATGACAACCACAAGGTTTCTGGCCATGGGGAAGGAGGAATTCTAATTTCTGCATCACGTTCACCCCTGGGCAGTGATTGGAGATAAGGTCTAGGTTCTGAAGCCTGAAAACCGAGGTTGGGAAGAGATTACGACCTACAGCCATAACGGGTCCTATGTGTCCAGGTTGGGGCCAGCTGTCTGGGTGTCGTTTGGGATGTCTTGTCTCAGGCTGTGCCAGACAGGGCATTAGTATACAGGGTGGGCTGTATAATTGCTTTACAATCGAGTGGCATGCATTAGAAAATCATTTGGGTTTTCTTATTAGCAGCATAGGGCAAAGTTTTTCTTCTGGAGGGCAGGCAGAGTGCTGCATTGTGGCTTCGGAATTCCCAAACTGGAGGGCTTGTGGGCCAGGAGAGTGAGGACAGAAGTCTGAAAACACAAGCTAGGCTTAGGTTTCGGGGCAAGGACATGGCAGGCACACTCTGCAGAGCTGAATTGAGATCTCATGCATCTGAAGTCAGGTCGAGGTTCAGACTTTGGCTCAGGTTTGAGTTTCTGTCCATGTTGGCCCCATAAGGAAGGGGGGGGAATTATGAGGCGATGGGGGTTTTCCCACTATTGGAGTTGTGAGATGCTCCAAACCGCAAGGATTCCTTCTGTGGGACAATTAAGATTTGTTGGATGGCTCCAGGACGTCTTATAAGGTATTTTTCCAGAACAGGGTTCTAAGTATGGATGCCTGGGCAGCCAGCCTCACATTCCAATTGTCTCCTAGCAACAAGAAACGTTTGATCTGCTGGCTTGGGGTAGCAACAGAGGGGGCTGAGTTGAAATGGACTTTCCTGAGGATGGTCTTAATGTTGGTTTGAGTCCATGGAGACCTTGGTATGGGGCAGTGGCACCAGGGCCCTGAAGGATTCTCCTAACGAGAGGTTATGACAAAGCTCCAATGAGCAAGTTTCCATGGGGAGACGAGATTTGTTCTTATTGGTGCCTCAGGAAACCACCATATGCTGGTATTGGAAACGAGGCCTCTGAGGAGAGATGCCTGGAAACCAAAGCAATGGATCTGATTAGGGCCTAGGGGCCTGTCCGGTTCAATATTCTTCTCTGGGGACATCTGTTGTCTGAGTGGAGGTAGTTGCTCAGCTGGTTTGAGATCACCCCTGTTTGTCATGTGCGGCCTACACTATTGGGATGGCCTCGGTGACCTTGGAGGTTTTTCCTCATTTGCAAGTTTGTGGACAATGGAATGGGAAGAATTCCCTTGAAAGGGAAGCACAGTCCTGAGGTGTGGCTCCAGGGACCCAAGTGTGGAGCGTGTGTGGTCCAGGGCTATTTGGACAAAAGTCTGAAAACACAAACTCCACTTAATTTGGGGGATGTAGGTATGGCCGGCCCGATCTATAGACCGTGAGGAGACCTCTTCGGGATATGAACAAAGGGCGAATGTGATGTGCATGCTCATGCTTTTTTTTTTTTTTTTTCTGGAAATGTGTCACCGATTTCCATGGAATGTCGGGGTGTCCTCATGGGCCATCGATGAGGCTCCCTTTCTGGGGATATAACCCGATCCCAAGATTTTGGGGTCATTCTGTGGGAAGGGAGGAGGCCTTTCTGTTTTTCTTTGTTTATTTTATTTATTTATTTATTTTTTTTTACCTCAGGTGGACCACCAAAAGAGGGATTCCAGAGCAGAGTCGTGGGTGGGGGCAACTTCACAACCAGACCTCTGGTTAACATTGGGACCTAAGAACATGGCAAGCCCCATATGTGGGCTCTTGGTCCAGACACTGAGAGGCCTTCCTTGAGGATAGGTCTCACACTGAGTTTCACAATGTGGTTTTGTGCCCAAGGATCCCCTCCAGTCAGGGCATGGCCTAAGTACCATGCTGGTTTCTCCTACACTGAACGTTGCACAGTATGGGAACCACAAGTTTTCTGGCAATGGGGAAGATGGAGTTCTAATTTCTGCAACACTTTCACTCCTGGACTGTGATTGTTTTAAGGTCTAGGTTCTGAAGCCTGAAAACTGAGGTTGCGAAGAGATGAAGCCCTAAGGCCATGGTGTGTCTGATGTGCTCAGTGTTCGGCCAGCTGTTGAGTGTGGGTTGGGAGGTGCAGGCTCAGGCTGTGGCAGACAGGGAATTAGTGCCCAGGCTAGACTGCATCATTGGGGTGCAGTCGAGTTTCGTGCAGGATAGTACTCATTTGTGGTTACTGGGTAGCCACAGAGGGCAACGTTTCTCTTCTGGAGGGAAGACACAGTGCCACATAGTGGCTCCAGAATTCCCAAACTGAAAGGCTTGTGGGCCAGGAGTGTGAGGAAAAAATTCTGAGAACACAAGCCAGACTTAGATTTCGGGGTGAGGGGACGGCAGGCACCCTCTGCAGAGATGATTCGAGATCCCGTATACCTGAAGACAGAGCTAGGATCAGACGTTTTCTTAGGTCGGAGTTTCTGTCCATGACGGCCCATTCATGAAGGGGAGGGTTTCTCGAGGACATGGAGGTTTTCCCACGATGGGAATTGTGAGATGCTCCAAACCGCAATGATTCCTTCTGTGGGACAGTCGAGACCTGTTGGATGGCTCCAGGACATCCCATAAGGAAGTTATCCAGAGCAGGGTTCTAAGGATGGATGCCTGGGCAGCCTGCCTCCCATTCCAGGTGTCTCATAGAGCCAAGGCAAGTTTGATCTGCTGGATCTAGGGGAGCAACCGAGGCGGGTGTGTTGAAATGGGTGAGTTGAGGATGGGTCATAATGTGCATTTGTGTCCATGTAGACCTTGGAATGGGGTGCTTGATCCGGGGCCTTGAAGGATGTTCATAACCGGAGGTTTTGATGGAGCTCTAAAGAGTACGTTTCCTATGTAGAGAAGAGAATTGTTTTGATGAGTGCCTAAGGAATCTCCCATATGCTGGTATTGGAAACCAGGCCACTGAGGAGAGATGACTGGAATCAAAAGCAATGGATCTGATTAGGGCCTAAGTGCCCGTCCAGTTCAATCTTATTCTATGGGGATATCTGTCTCTGGGTCTGAGTGGAGGTGGTTTCCTAACTTGTGAAAGATCATCCCTGTTTGTCCTGGGCAGCCAACACAATTCGGATGGCCTGGGGGAGTTTGGAGGATTCTCTTAATCTATAGGGTTGTGGCCAATGGAAATGGCAGAATTCCGCTGGAGAGGGAAGCCACAGTCCTGTGGTGTGGCTCCAGGGGCCCAGCTTGGATGGTGTGTGGGCCAGGTCTGTGGGGACAAAAGTCTGAAAACACAAACTCAGCTTAGGTTTGGGGATGTATGTATGAAGGCTCGATCTACAGACCGTGAGAATTTTCCGGGCGATGAACAAAGTGCGAGTATGTGGTACTTGCTCAGGGTTTTGTCTCTGGATTTTGTGTCAATGGTGGCCGTGGAATGTCGGGGTGTCCTCAAGGGCCATGGACAATTCTTTCTCTGATGATTTGGCCTGATCCCAACTGGTTGGGATCATTCTGTGGATGGGAAGAGTCCTTTCTGTATTTTTTTTTATTTCAGGTGTCCCACCAAAGAGGGAATCCAGAGTAGAGCCCTGAGTAGGGGTGACTAGTCATCTCGAACTCTGGTTGAGATTGGGGGACTAGGGGCTTGGCAAGCCCCATATGTGGGCTGTTGTTCCAGTCACTAAGAGGCTTTACATGAGGATAGGGCTCACGCTGAGGGTCACAATGTGTGTTTGTGCAAATTGTGGCCCTCAGGGATAGGTGGGGCCTCATATTCCATGCTGCTTTCTCCTACAGTGAGCATTTGACAACATGCCAACCACTAGGATTCTTGCTAAGGTGAAGGAGAAGTTCTGATTCTTGCATCACGTTCACTCCTGAGCAGTGATTGGAGATAAGGTCTAGGTTGTGTAGGTGAAAACTGAGGTTGGGTAGAGATGATGGCCTAAAGCCATTGTGGGTGTGATATGCTCTGTGTACGTCCAGCTGTCTGGGTGTTGGACTGGAGGTCTGCCCTCCGGCTGTGTCAGACAGGGCTTTAGTGCACAGGCTAGACTGTATGATTAGGGTATGGTCGAGTGGCATGCAGGTTGTTACTCATTTGGCGTTTCTGGTTAGCCCTATAGGGCAACATTTTTCTTCTGGAGGGCAGGCAGAGTGCTGCATTGTGTCTCCAGAATTGCCAAACTGGAGAGGTGTGGCCAGGATTGTGAGGAAGGCAGTCTGAAAACACAAGCTAGCACGAGTTTTGGGGCCAAGAGCATGGCAGGCCCACTCTGCAGAGGCTGAATCAAGATCTCCTGCAGGTGAGGTCAGGGCGAGTATCAGATGTTGCCTCAAGCTGGAGTTTGTGTCCATGACGGCCCCTTCCTGAAGGGGGTGGGGGCGTCATGAGGCCAGGGAGGTTTCCCTACGCTGGGTGTTGTGAGCTGCTCCAAACTTCAAAGTTTCCTTCTTCAGGACAGTCGAGTACTATTGGATGGTTCCAGGATGCCCCATACAGAAAGACTCGAGAGCAGGGGCCTAAGCATAGATGCCGAGAAACGCCAACTCACCTTCCCATTGCCTGGTCGAGACAAGGCACGCTCAAGCTGCGGGCTCTTGGGTGAGCTACCCAGAAGGCTGAGTTTAAATGGACTCTCCTGAGGATGAGTCATAATGTGGGTTGGTGGCCATGGAGACCTTGGAATGTGGCAGTAGCTAAGGGACTCTGCAGGATTCTCCAACCCCAAGGGCTTGATACATCTCCAACAAGGTAGATTCCCATGTGGAGATGAGAAGTCTTCTGTCTAGTGCCTCAGGAAAGCCCGTATGCTGGTTTTTGAACCCAGGCCTCTGAGGAGTGATACCTGGACACCAAAGCAAGAGTTCATAATAGGGCCTAGGGGCCTGTCTGGTTCAATCTTCTGTCTCTGCGGATATCTGTCTGTGTGTCTGCATGGAGGTAGTAGTTGCTCAGCTTGTGTCATAATGCCCCTATTTGTCCAGTGCGGCTTGCGGTAGTGGGATGTCCTTGGGGACCTTGAGGTTTCTACAATTTTGCAGAGTTGTGGCCAATGGAATGGGCAGTTTCTTAGGAGAGAGCAGGCACAGTTCTGTGGTGTGGCTCCAGAGACCCCAGCCTGGAGGCTGTGTGGGCCATGGCTGTGCAGACAGACATCCAAAAACCCTAACTCAGCTCAGGTTTGGGGCCGAGGTTACGGCAGGCCTGATCTACAGTCCATGAGGGGAGCTCCTCTGGATATGAAAGAAGGGTGAGAGGGAGGCAGTCGCTCAGGCTTTTGTCTCTGGATGTTTTGTCCACAATGGCCGTTTAATGTAGGAGTTGCCTCATGGGTGTAGAAGTCTCCCTCTCTGGTAGTTTGTCCAGCCCCCAAGAGTTTGGGGTCATTCTCTGGGAAGGGAAGTGTCCTGTTTTGTGCTTCATGTGTCACCGCAGTAGAGGGATTCTAGAGCATAGCAGTGGGTACTGACAACTGGAATACTCGCCCTCTGGTTAAGCCTGGGGGCCTATGGATATGACAAGCCCCATATGCAGGATCTTGGTCCAGCCACTGAGAGGCGTTACTTTAATACAGGACTCACGCTGCAGGTCACAATGCATGTCTGTGCCCTAGGCGGCCCTCAAGCACTGGCGTGGCCTTTCGGACAATGCAGGTTTTCCCACATTGAACGTTGGACAACATGCCAACCACAAGGTTTCTGGCCATGGGGAAGGAGGAATTCTAATTTCTGCATCACGTTCACCCCTGGGCAGTGATTGGAGATAAGGTCTAGGTTCTGAAGCCTGAAAACTGAGGTTGGGAAGAGATGACGACCTACAGCCATAGCGGTTCCTATGTGTCCAGGTTGGGGCCAGCTGTCTGGGTGTCGTTTGGGATGTCTTGTCTCCGGCTGTGCCAGACAGGGCATTAGTATACAGGGTGGGCTGTATAATTGCTTTACAATCGAGTGGCATGCATTAGAAAATCATTTGGGGTTTCTTATAGCAGCATAGGGAAAAGTTTTTCTTTGGAGGGCTGGCAGAGTGCTGCATTGTGGCTTCGGAATTCCCAAACTGGAGGGCTTGTGGGCCAGGAGAGTGAGGACGGAAGTCTGAGAACACAAGCTAGGCTTAGGTTTCGGGGCAAGGACATGGCAGGCACACTCTGCAGAGCTGAATTGAGATCTCATGCGTCTGAAGTCAGGTCGAAGATTAGACTTTAGCTCAGGTTTGAGTTTCTGTCCAAGTTTGCCACTTCAGGAAGGGGGGCATTATGAGGCCATGGGCGTTTTCCCACTATTGGAGTTGTGAGATGCTCCAAACCGCAAGGATTCCTTCTGTGGGACAATTAAGGTTTGTTGGATGGCTCCAGGACGTCTTATAAGGTATTTTTCCAGAACAGGGTTCTACGTATGGATGCCTAGGCAGCAGCCTCACATTCCAATTGTCTCCTAGCAACAAGAAACGTTTGATCTGCTGGCTTGGGGTAGCAACAGAGGGGGCTGAGTTGAAATGGACTTTCCTGAGGATGGTCTTAATGTTGGTTTGAGTCCATGGAGACCTTGTTATGGGGCAGTGGCACCAGGGCCCTGAAGGATTCTCTTAACCAGAGGTTATGGCAAAGCCCCAATGAGCAAGTTTTCCATGGGGAGACGAGATTTGTTCTTATTGGTGCCTCAGGAAACCACCATATGCTGGTATTGGAAACGAGCCCTCTGAGGACAGATACCTGGAAACCAAAGCAATGGACCTGATTAGGGCCTAGGGGCCTGTCCGGTTCAATATTCTTCTCTGGGGACATCTGTTGTCTGAGTGGTGGAAGTTGCTCAGCTGGTTTGAGATCACCCCTGTTTGTCATGGGCGGCCTACACTATTGGGATGGCCTCGGTGACTTTGGAGGTTTTTCCTCATTTGCAAGGTTGTGGCCAATGGAATGGGAAGAAATCCCTTGAAAGGGAAGCACAGTCCTGAGGTGTGGCTCCAGGGACTCAAGTGTGGAGAGAGTGTGATCCAGGGCTATTTGGACAAAATTCTGAAAACACAAACTCCACTTAGGTTGTGGTATGTAGGTATGGCCGGCCCGATCTATAGACCGTGAGGAGACCTCTTCGGGATATGAAAAAAGGGCGAATGTGAGGTGCTTGCTCTTGCTTTTTTTTTTTTTTCTGGAAATGTGTCACCGATTGCCATGGAATGTCGTGGTGTCCTCATGGGCAATCGATGAGGCTCCCTTTCTGGGGATTTGACCCGATCCCAAGAGTTTGAGTTCATTCTGTCGGAAGGTAGGAGGCCTTTCTGTGTTTTTTTTTTTTTTTTAACCTCAGGAGGACCACCAAAAGAGGGATTCCAGGGCAGAGTCGTGGGTTTGGGCAACTGGACAACCAGACCTCTGGTTAACATTGGGACCTAAGAACATGGCAAGCCCCATATGTGGGCTCTTGGTCCAGACACTGAGAGGCCTTCCTTGAGGATAGGTTTCACACTGAGTTTCACAATGTGTTTTTGTGCCCAAGGAGCCCCTCAAGTCAGGGCGTGGCCTAAAGTACCATGCTGGTTTCTCCTACACTGAACGTTGCACAATATGGCAACCACAAGTTTTCTGGCCATGGGGATGATGGAGTTCTAATTTTTGCAACACTTTCAATTCTGGACTGTGATTGGTTTTAAGGTCTAGGTTCTGAAGCCTGAAAACTGAGGTTGGGAAGAGATGAAGACCTAAGGCCATGGTGTGTCTGATGTGCTCAGTGTTCGGCCAGCTGTTGAGTGTGGGTTGGGAGGTGCAGGCTCAGGCTGTGGCAGACCGGGAATTAGTGCCCAGGCTAGACTGTATCATTGGGGTGCAGTCGAGTTTCGTGCAGGATGGTACTCATTTGTGGTTACTGGGTAGCCCCAGAGGGCAACGTTTTTCTTCTGGAGGGAAGACACAGTGCCACATAGTGGCTGCAGAATTCCCAAACTGGAAGGCTTGTGGGCCAGGAGTGTGAGGAAAAAATTCTGAGAACACAAGCCAGACTTAGATTTCGGGGTGAGGGGACAGCAGGCACCCTCTGCAGAGATGATTCGAGATCCCGTATACCTGAAGACAGAGCTAGGATCAGACGTTGGCTTAGGTCGGAGTTTCTGTCCTAGACGGCCCCTTCATGAAGGGGAGGGTGTCACGAGGACATGGAGGTTTTCCCACGATGGGAATTGTGAGATGCTCCAAACCGCAATGATTCCTTCTGTGGGACAGTCGAGACCTGTTGGATGGCTCCAGGACATCCCATAAGGAAGTTATCCAGAGCAGGGTTCTAAGGATGGATGCCTGGGCAGCCTGCCTCCCATTCCAGGTGTCTCATAGAGCCAAGGCAAGTTTGATCTGCTGGATCTAGGGGAGCAACCGAGGTGGGTGTGTTGAAATGGGTGAGTTGAAAATGGGTCATAATGTGCATTTGTGTCCATGTAGACCTTGGAATGGGGTGCTTGATCTGGGGCCTTGAGGGATGTTCATAACCGGATGTTTTGATGGAGCTGAAAGAGTATGTTTCCTATGTAGAGAAGAGAATTGTTTTGATGAGTGCCTATGGCATCTCCCATATGCTGGTATTGGAAACCAGGCCTCTGAGGAGAGATGACTGGAATCAAAAGCAATGGATCTGATTAGGGCCTAAATGCCTGTCCAGTTCAATCTTATTCTATGGGGATATCTGTCTCTGGTCTGAGTGGAGGTAGTTTCCTAACTTGTGAAAATCATCCCTGTTTGTCCTGGGCAGCCAACACTATACGGATGGCCTCGGGGAGATTGGAGGATACTCCTAATCTATAGGGCTGTGGCCAATGGAAATGGCAGAATTCCCCTGGAGAGGGAAGTCACAGTCCTGAGGTGTGGCTCCAGGGGCCCCAGCTTGGATGGTGTGTGGGCCAGGACTGTGGGGACAGAAGTCTGAAAACACAAACTCAGCTTAGGTTTGGGGATGTATGTATGAAGGCTCGATCTACAGACCGTGAGAATTTTCCGGGCTATGAACAAAGGGCGAGTATGTGGCGCTTGCTCAGGGTTTTGTCTCTCGATATTGTGTCAATGATGGCCGTGGAATGTTGGGGTGTCCTCAAGCGCCATGGACAATTCTTTCTCTGGTGATTTGGCCTGATCCCACGTGGTTGGAATCATTCTGTGGATGGGAAGAGTCCTTTCTGTATTTTTTTTTTTTACCTCAGGTGTCCCACCAAAGAAGGATTGCAGGGTAGAGCCCTGAGTAGGGGTGACTAGACATCTCCAACTCTGGTTGAGAATGGGGGACTAGGGGCTTGGCAAGCCCCATATGTGGGCTGTTGTTCCAGTCACTAAGAGGCTTTACATGAGGATAGGGCTCATGCTGAGGGTCACAATGTGTGTTTGTGCAAATTGTGGCCCTCAGGGATAGGTGGGGCCTCATAGTCCATGATGCTTTCTCCTACAATGAACATTGGACAACATGCCAACCACTAGGTTTCTTGCCAAGGCGAAGGAGAAGTTCTGATTCTTGGATCACGTTCACTCCTGAGCAGTGAGTGGAGATAAGGTCTAGGTTGTGAAGGTGAAAACTGAGGTTGGGTAGAGATGATGGCCTAAAGCCATTGTGGGTGTGATATGCTCTGTGTACGGCCAGCTGTCTGGGTGTTGGACTGGAGGTCTGCCCTCAGTCTGTGTCAGACAGGGCTTTAGTGCACAGGCTAGACTGTATAATTGGGGTATGGTCGAGTGGCATGCAGGTTGTTACTCATTTGGCGTTTCCGGTTAGCCCTATAGGGCAACATTTTTCTTCTGGAGGGCAGGCAGAGTGCTGCATTGTGTCTCCAGAATTGCCAAACTGGAGGGGTGTGGCCAGGATTGTGAGGAAGGAAGTCTGAAAACACAAGCTAGCACGAGTTTTGGGGCCAAGAGCATGGCAGGCCCACTCTGCAGAGGCTGAATCGAGATCTCCTGCAGGTGAGGTCAGGGCGATTATCAGATGTTGCCTCAAGCTGCAGTTTGTGTCCATGACGGCCCCTTCCTGAAGGGGGTGGGGGCGTCATGAGGCCAGGGAGGTTTCCCTACGCTGGGAGTTGTGAGCTGCTCCAAACTTCAAAGTTTCCTTCTTCAGGAAAGTCGAGTACTATTGGATGGTTCCAGGATGCCCCATACAGAAAGACTCGAGAGCAGGGGCCTAAGCATGGATGCCGAGAAACGCCAACTCACCTTCCCATTGCCTGGTCGAGACAAGGCACGCTCAATCTGCGGGCTCTTGGGTGAGCTACCCAGAAGGCTGAGTTTAAATGGACTCTGCTGAGAATGATTCATAATGTGGGTTGGTGGCCATGGAGACCTTGGAATGTGGCAGTAGCTAAGGGACTCTGCAGGATTCTCCAACCCGAAGGGCTTGACACAACTCCAACAAGGAAGCTTCCCATGTGGAGATGAGAGGTCTTCTGTCTGGTGCCTGAGGAAAGCCCGTATGCTGGTCTTCAAACCCAGGCCTCTGAGGAGTGATACCTGGATACCAAAGCAAGAGTTCATAATAGGGCCTAGGGGCCTGTCTGGTTCAATCTTCTGTCTCTGCGGATATCTGTCTGTGTGTCTGCATGGAGGTAGTAGTTGCTCAGCTTGTGTCATAATGCCCCTATTTGTCCAGTGCGGCTTGCGGTAGTGGGATGTCCTTGGGGACCTTGAGGTTTCTACTATTTTGTAGAGTTGTGGCCAATGGAATGGGCAGTTTCTTAGGAGAGAGCAGGCACAGTTCTGTGGTGTGGCTCCAGAGACCCCAGCCTGGAGGCTGTGTGGGCCATGGCTGTGCAGACAGACATCCAAAAACCCTAACTCAGCTCAGGTTTGGGGCCGAGGTTACGGCAGGCCTGATCTACAGTCCATGAGGGGAGCTCCTCTGGATATGAAAGAAGGGTGAGAGGGAGGCAGTCGCTCAGGCTTTTGTCTCTGGATGTTTTGTCCACAATGGCCGTTTAATGTAGGAGTTGCCTCATGGGTCGTAGAAGTCTCCCTCTCTGGTAGTTTGTCCAGCCCCCAAGAGTTTGGGGTCATTCTGTGGGAAGGGAAGTGTCCTGTTTTCTGCTTCATGTGTCCCCCCAGTAGAGGGATTCTAGAGCATAGCAGTGGGTACTGACAACTGGAATACTCGCCCTCTGGTTAAGCCTGGGGGCCTATGGATATGACAAGCCCCATATGCAGGATCTTGGTCCAGCCAAGAGAGGCGTTACTTTAATACGGGACTCACACTGCAGGTCACAATGCATGTCTGTGCCCTAGGCGGCCCTCAAGCACTGGCGTGGCCTTTAGGACAATGCAGGTTTTCCCACATTGAACGTTGGACAACATTCCAACCACAAGGTTTCTGGCCATGGGGAAGGAGGAATTCTAATTTCTGTATCACGTTCACCCCTGGGCAGTGATTGGAGATAAGGTCTAGGTTCTGAAGCCTGAAAACCGAGGTTGGGAAAAGATGACGACCTACAGCCATAGCGGGTCCTATGTGTCCAGGTTGGGGCCAGCTGTCTGGATGTCGTTTGGGATGTCTTGTCTCAGGTTGTGCCAGACAGGGCATTAGTATAAAGGGTAGACTGTATAATTGCTTTACCATTGAGTGACATGCATTAGAAAATCATTTGGGATTTCTTATTAGCAGCATAGGGCAAAGTTTTTCCTCTGGAAGGCAGGCAGAGTGCTGCATTGTGTCTTCGGAATTCCCAAACTGGAGGGCTTGTGGGCCAGGAGAGTGAGGACGGAAGCTGAGAACACAAGCTAGGCTTAGGTTTCGGGACAAGGACATGGCAGGCACACTCTGCAGAGCTGAATTGAGATCTCATGCGTCTGAAGTCAGTCGAGGATCAGACTTTGGCTCAGGTTTGAGTTTCTGTCCATGTTGGCCACTTCAAGAAAAGGGGGGATTATGAGGCCATGGGTTTTTGCCTCTATTGGAGTTGTGAGATGCTCCAAACCGCAAGGATTCCTTCTGTGGGACAATTAAGATTTGTTGGATGGCCCAAGGACGTCTTATAAGGTATTTTTCCAGAACAGGGTTCTACGTATGAATGCCTGGGCAGCAGCCTCACATCCCAATTGTCTCCTAGCAACAAGAAACGTTTGATCTGCTGGCTTGGGGTAGCAACAGAGGGGGCTGAGTTGAAATGGACTTTCCTGAGGATGGTCTTAATGTTGGTTTGAGTCCATGGAGACCTTTGTATGGGGCATAGGCACCAGGGCCCTGAAGGATTCTCCTAACCAGAGGTTATGACAAAGCTCCAATGAGCAAGTTTTCCATGGGGTGACGAGATTTGTTCTTATTGGTGCCTCAGGAAACCACCATATGCTGGTATTGGAAACGAGGCCTCTGAGGAGAGATGCCTGGAAACCAAAGCAATGGATCTGTTTAGGGCCTAGGGGCCTGTCCGGTTCAATATTCTTCTCTGGGGACATCTGTTGTCTGAGTGGAGGTAGTTGCTCAGCTGGTTTGAGATCACCCCTGTTTGTCCTGGGCGGCCTACACTAATGGGATGGCCTCGGTGACTTTGGAGGTTTTTCCTAATTTGCAAGGTTGTGGCCAATGGAATGGGAAGAATTCCCTTGAAAGGGAAGCACAGTCCTGAGGTGTGCCTCCAGGGACCCAAGTGTGGAGCGTGTGTGGTCCAGGGCTATTTGGACAAAAGTCTGAAAACACAAACTCCACTTAGGTTGGAGGATGTAGGTATGGCCGGCCCGATCTATTGACCGTGAGGAGAACTCTTCAGGATATGAAC